>NC_057861.1:53645853-53953431 GCF_019393635.1 Dromiciops gliroides | reverse complement strand
GAAACCACTTCAGGTCAATGAAAGCATTCTTACTACAACTCTAGTAGTGGACAGGACAGCAGGGTTATTGATATGTACTTCATCTTGTTCCCACATGATTTTGTTCTCCTGTGTTAGCTCTCTGTATTTTAAAAGCTTGTCAATCCATGTACCTTTAAGGGATTAAGTATGTGGTTTGGTGCCATTTATCAAAATCCTTGGTTTTTATGGATCAGTGTTTTGTCAAGGTAATTGTGGGCAATTGTTAGTCTTTGATGAATCATGTTGTCTGGCATACTTTTTCTGTTTTCTACCTATGACTACCTTTATATTGAAGGCACTCTGTTTTAAAGTGTACATTGGTTTAAGTTGGAGTGTTCTAATCAGACTTTTTGTTTCCCTACCAATTTTCCCACAATTTCGTGATGGCCTTTAAAAAATAACTCATTATGAACACTGCAATATCAAATGAAATGATGATTTTTATAGTCTTTAGAGGTAGGATAAAACCAACTCCTTCACTTTGTCTACTGTGGCAACTTGGGTTAACTTTTATCTGGAGCTTCTGTATATTTGCACAAGCCCTACCCTCTGCCTCGAATTCATTCTTTACTCCTTACCTTTGTGTTTCAAAATCCTTAAGCCTTCTGGTCTGGTGTTCCCTGATTTATTTCTTAATCTCTTTTATCTAATTTAATAATTAATCTAATAATTTAATCTATTTCTTAATCCTCTGTACCTCCTCAAATCATGTTACATTTACTTATTTAGGTACCTCTTATCAAAAAGGGTTATTTCTGTTACATCTTGAACTTTCTGGTGTGCAGCTAGAAAGCATCTTATTGTAAAAGCCTATAAGGTGGTATTTTCTACCGAGTCAAATGCACAATCAGCAAATAATAAACACAATGGGATCTTATATTCTCTACATTTCTTAATTAATTATGAAATGTTAAAGACATCCAGTGTTTTATCAATTAATAAACATTTATTAAATGCCTAATATATGTCAGGCACTGTATGAAGAGCTCGGTATACAAAAAGAGGCAAAATTCAGACCCTGCCTTCAAAGAGCTTACAGTCTAATGGTTGCTAAATATAGTTTCTGAAAGCCTACTTGTACCTTACAACCCTCATTAAGTACATCCTAGATTTATATATAGATGACTCATAAAGACAATAAACATCAGGTGAGGCATAAAGTAAATATGCTTATCAAAAATATCCATCACTATGATGGAGAAGATCCAATATATAGTCCAGCTCAAAGAGAGATTCTCTGTAGATGGTGAAGTCTTCCAGATGTTCCTGTTTGCAGGTGACATTGTGCTGATTGCATCAAATTCCAGACTATTGTAGAACCTCCTAGAAGAGATCTGCAATCAAAGAAGCTTGCTTTTGTCCATCCACATAAGAAAGACCAAGGGGATGAAGAATGTTTTGCTCAGATTTCTACATGCATTTGGAAGCATAATATATAAAGTTTGTCTATCAATATTTATATCTAGCACAGATAGTAGAGATGGATGATAAGTTGGGTTCAGATGTGAATAAGAAGAGTAAAAGCATCTGGATTGCTTTGGAGAAATTGCTTCCCATGAAAGCAAAAGTCCATCTTTTTATTATTAATATTTTATTGATGTTGATATGGTAGTGAGACAGTGGAACAACATTACTGGCTCTGAAGAGCTTAAGATGAGTATCACACAGAAGGCAATGGAGAGGCACATGGTGGGTATGAGCAGGCTACAACTTAGAACCAATGAGGAACTCTGAAGAACAGGAGTAAAAGATGTCATGAAGTAATTGATAGGAAGAGAATTTAGCCTGATTACATGGCAAGAGCAAGGGATGACAGGTAGATAGTAGGCATGCTCCAGTGGCTCCCTCCCAATATGAGAAAAGTGAGAAAGAGAAGAAGGCCTCCAGTGCTTTGGGTGGACTTTCTGTGATGGAAGACAGAGACAAGAGACAGATGGGATGGCCTGCTATCAATGGCTTGAGATCTGCATCATTGGGTTTTTGTTTTGTTTTTTAAACATAAATGTTTTTATAGTTTCAATTCAAGGTAAAATGTAAAATATATTCTCATGAACCTTCAGTGAAAAATTTGAACAGAAAGCATGTAACATGTTATCAGTTACGCTACAGGTCATTCTTGATACAAAAGATACCTTTCACTTACATAATGTTAGTACTTTGGAATTTCCCTTATAATACTATTCATTGTAGAATAAAATTGAGGAAAAAGGAAATCTGTTTTGGACATTCTAAGTAGTTGTAGTATCTAATATTTCAAATCGATGTAATTTTTTCATCTCTTAGTGGTCCCAGAGAAGAGGAAAACATTATATAGGGTGTTCAGTGTATCTAAAAGGAAAGAGTATTGCTTTTATTATTATTACTTTTTTTTTACAGGGCAATGAGGATTAAATGACTTGCCCAGGGTCATATAGCTAGTAAGTGTCAAGTGTCTGAGGTTGGATTTGAACTCAGGTCCTCCTGAATCCAGAGCCGGTACACTATCCACTGTGCAACCTAGCTGCCCCTGGGTATTACTTAAAAAAAAAAAATCTTCTGTAGGGTCAGCTGACTGGTACAGTGAATAGAATACAGGGCCTGGAGGACCTGAGTTCAAATATAGCCTCAGACACTTACTAGTTGTGTGTCACTAGGCAAGTCACTTAACCCCAGTTGCCTCCCGGCCGCCGCCCCCCCCCTCCCCCCGCAAAAAAATGTTCTGTATACGAACATGACATCACATAGACTAGAAAAAGAATGCTCCAAACTTGATCAACTAGATAAAAGAATTGAAGTAAACTGCATCATGGAGCAAATAGCTTTGTAGCAGTGTTTTGACCGTTTCCTACTTGGAGTGACTGTACTGATTCTAAGTGTATGAGTGCTAAAATTTAAATGGATATCATGCTCGATAGATACCTTTTTCTTACATTTCTGTTTATTAAAAATATGCATTGTAGAGCAGAACCAGAAGAACATTGTACCCAGTATCATCAACACTGAGTGTTGACCTACTGTGATGGACTAGATTCTTCTCACCAATGCAATGGCACAGAAGAGTTCCAGGGAACTCATGATAGAAGAGGATCTCCAAATCCAAGAAGAAAAAAAAGATCTGTGGAGTATAGATGCTGATTGAACCATATTATTTCTTTTGTTTTGGGTGCTGTTGGTTTTTTTTTTCTTTCTATTTTGAGGTTTTGCATCACTGCTCTGATTCTTTCTCTTGTAACAGGATTAATGCAGAAATAGGATTAATGTTATTATGTGTATATATATGTGTGTGTATATATATATCTATATCTATATGTATATGTATAGAGATATATAGATATAACCTATATCAAATTACCTGCTGTCTAGGGGAGGGGGGAGGGAGGGGAGGGAGGGAGAAAAACCTGAAATTGTAAAGCATGTATAAACAAAAGTTGAGAACTATCTTTACATGTAATGGAAAAAATAAAATACCTCATACATTAAAAAAAAAATATGCATTGTAGGGGGCGGCTAGGTGGCATAGTGGATAAAGCACCGGCCCTGGATTCAGGAGTTCCTGAGTTCAAATCCGGACTCAGGCACTTGACACTTACTAGCTGTGTGACCCTGGGCAAGTCACTTAACCCCCATTGCCCTGCAAAAAAAAAAAAAATGCATTGTAAACAAATCCTACATTTCTCCCCTTCAAATATCAACTTTTTGAGAGTATATAACAACATTCATGGAAGAAGTTATAGCCTTAGACAATCTTCCTCTGCCAGGACTACATCCTGGGTGGCATAGTGGATAAAGCACTGGGTGTGAAGTCAAGAAGACCTGAGTTCAAATCCAGCCTCAGAGACTTACTAGCTGAGGATGATTAATAGCATTTATCTTGTTGTTGTGAGGATCAAATGTGATAATATTTGTAAAGCTCTTAGCTCTAGTGTAAATTTCACAGAAGAAATGTTTACATATAGCCCAGTACACGCATAGTAAGTGCCATATAGATGCTAACTATCATTATTATTAGGCAGCTAGGTGATGCAGTAGATAGAGTGCTAGGTACCAATTAATGACTTGGAAATGAAATACCAGGAACTGAGTTTTTTGTTCGTTTTTTTTTTTTTTTTTACTTCTAATCCAAGCTTATATTTTACAGTCTGTCAATTTGTTCATTCATTTCAGTTATCCTTTTCTAGATGTTTCTTTAAATATACAACTTCTAGTTAGTGATTATCTAGAATTAATATAAAGGAATATTTTTAGTAATTCTTAAGCAGATGTCGAAAAACATCATTTGTATTTTTGAAACTCATTTTCTTGCTCTAGGGTGAAGTGTGAATTTCACAAGAGAAGTGTCAGCATGGAGCAGGCTATGAAAGATTTGAGAAATTTAGGATCATTCTTACACCTTTAATTTTTTTTTGACAAGTCTGAACAATGCCATTTTGACGTCTCTTTCACATTTGCCCAGTTATTTTGTTGTATTAAACACATTTTTTTAAAAATACAGATGCCAAATCAGCACTCTCAAGCTAATTTAGCCATGAGACTCATTTGGGTTTGAATTATTCTTGGCAGCATTTATATGCTGGTTGGTGGTATTGAATGTTAATACAGTGGAAGGGCAGAAAGCAGAAATTTTGAAGGAAAATAGAGCAAACAGCCTATTTTCAAGTGTTTTTCAAACATTTATAATTTTATCTTTTTTAAAGGAAAATTTAGTTAGTTTTCTCTTAGAATGTTAATAACATCCCATAGATCAGCAGGGTTTTATGGAACACAGTTTGGGAAATGGCCTTCAACTTCTCCATGTGCTGAGTTCAAATTTTAGAAAACATTAACAGTTGTTCTGGCATGGGTTCAAATAGGAAATTCTTACCAATTTTGGCTAACAACACATTATAGAAATAGATTAGTGATGTTCTACCCATTACCCATAGTTTTATTTTTGCCCCCTTTGTAATTGTGGTGCACAATTAAACTGCTTAAGAAAGTATGAAATTAAAGGAGCGCTTGGCTTGCTTTTTTCAGAGTTTTAAATAATTAAAATGTTTATTTTTAATTTAATTATTAACAAACATGAACATTTCAAGGTAGAATAAAAAGAAACCAGTTTTCTGTTATATAATTTTAAAAACTCCAGAAATATATATGTATATACTAAATTTAATAAGGTAAGAGAATTGCCCCAATTGTGTTCCCATCTGCACTTTTTTCCTTTACTTTAAAAAAAAGTTTTGTTGATATTACCTCCATATTTATATATTCTTCTGATTTGCTTCAGTTGAATGAGTGGATGAACATTTATTAAATATGTTCCATGTGCAAAACACTGTCTTATGCACTAGAGACAGAAGTATAACAGTCTCTGCTCTCAGGGAAGGGAGACAATACACAGGGAAAGTTTCAGCTGCAAGTCAGATGGAAAGATCCCATGATTCTCAGGGTTCAGGGCTAAAGCAAATGATAATATCTGTTTGTTTTTTTGGTGAGGCAATTGGGGTTAAGTGACTTGCCCAGGGTCACACAGCTAGTAAGTGTCAAGTGTCTGAGGCTGGATTTGAACTCAGGTACTCCTGAATCCAGGGCTGGTGCTCTATCCACTGCGCCACCTAGCTGCGCCTTTTTGTTTGTTTGTTTGTTTTTTTGGATAATATCTATTAAAAATTATTTCCATTGAAAACTCATGTGAGTTTCTGAGGGTGAACTCTTTGACAATAGCAAGGACTTTGGTGACAAGAACTTTCTTCTTTTTTTTATCTCAGTAGGTGTTTCTATAGTTCCTCCTGGAGTCTATTTCCATAGAAGTTGTTTCTCTTGTTTTGGTCATGGTATTCAGGTAGTCCAATGATTTTCAAATCATCTCTCCTAGATTTATTTTCTAGGTCAGCTGTTTTTCCAAGGAGATATTTCACATTGCCCTCTATTTTTTCATTCAATTGGATTTGCTTTACTGTGTCTTGGTTTCTCATAAGGTCACTAGCTTCCATTTGTTCAGTCCTAATTCTTAGGCAATTATTTTCAGCAGACAGTTTTTTAATCTCCTTTTCCATTTGGCTTTTCAAACTGTTGACTTTTTTCTCATGACTCTCCTGCATTGCTCTCATTTCTCTTTCCATTCCTTCCTCTCTTTCTCTACGTCTTCGTTCTATCTCTCCTACTTTCTCTTCAAAGCTCTTCAAAGTCCCTTTTGAGAGCTTCCGTGGCCTGAGACCAGTTCATATTTTTCTTGGAAGCTTTGGATGTTGGAGCTTTGACCCTATTATTATCTTCTTCTTCTGAGGATGTATTGTGGTCTACCTTTCCCCCAAAGAAGTTTTCGATGGTCTTCTGCTTTCTCTGCCTACTCATGCTGGCTTACTGTTTCTTGACTTTTTACTCCTTAAAGTGTAGCGCTGCTTCCCGGACACACCGTTCGTGCTACAGCGTGGCCCAGGGGGTGATTGGGCTTCTTCTCAGCCTGCCTGGCTTGTGAGTAATCACTGCCACTTTCTCTTTGACCGGGAAACAGAAGTCTGATTGAGCTCTGATTCTCTATGGTCGGAAGCTTGGCGTGCTTTTACCCCTCCCCCACTGGGCCATCACCATTCGATTCAGCCCACTGGTTCAGACCCAGGGCGCTTTGCCCCAACTCCAGTAGATGCTGCCTCCACTTCACCCCGGCCTACCTCCGAACCCCCTCACCAGTCCGTGATCAGAGCCTCAGAAGCTGCTGGTGCTGAAGACTCTGACATGTGCTGGAAGCAGTGTCCCTGGCTGGGTCCGGACCGCGCGCTGAGCTGTTCAGCCTGATCAGTAGGTGATCAGTAGAATTGCCCTCTTTTGCGGAGAAACAGCCTCACTCTGTTCTTATGGGCATTAGGCTGTTCTGGGTTTTGATTTTTACCGCATTATTTGGGCGTGAATGGACGGGTTTATCTGGAGCTTGTGGGAGTCACAGCCTCTCCTCCGTCATCTTGGCTCTGCCCCAGAGGTTGTTTCTCAAGGTGATGGCTGCCAGCAGTGGTCTTATACCAAGCCCTACCCCCTTCTGCATTCTTGAGATTCTCTTTAGGTCTTTCCCCCATCCCGATCACACTGACCTTGTTTATTTCCTTGTGTGGTCACCTATAAGAATCAGCCTCTGGGGCAGCCCAACCTAGATTCTACTGGTTTTAAGCTGGTCACTTGAAGTGACCTGAGGTCCCTAGTCTTGTTGGTCTGGTCTCCTTATACCCACAGAAGTCTTTGCCTTTAGATTTCAGCCCCCAGGCCTTGGTGCCTGAAACATTCCCATAGGAGGTGGTTTTACCACCCAAGGGTCTCCAAATTTCTGGTTACACAATCCTCAGATGGTCACATTGTTCATTCATTCATCCTCCTTAAGTCCATGGGTCCCAGGATGAGACCCTTGAATGGCCTTACTGAAGATGCCTCTGGCCTCATGTTGGTCTTATAGAGTAGAGCTTGCTGGCCTTGGTTTAATTTTCATGGAAGGCCTTGGCCTTCATTAGCAGTCTTTGTTTTCTTGCACCATTCTTTATATGATTGAGGAACTCGGGGTGTTTTTAATTTGGTTCTTTGTAGTGGTCTTTTTCTCTTCCTTCTCCTTGACTTGTTCATCTCTCTCTCTCTCTTTTTGGTGGGGCAGTGAGGGTTAAGTGACTTTCCCAGGGTCACACAGCAAGTGTCAAGTGTCTGAGGTCACATTTGAACTCAGGTACTCCTGAATCCAAGGCCAGTGCTTTATCCACTGTGCCACCTAGCTGCCCCTTGTTCACCTCTCTTTAAGTAGCCCAGTGGTACCCTTCCCGGTCCTACCCACTCCCAGGGGCTCATTACATTAGTTTGGGACTTAGTGCTGACATCTAATCAGCTTAATTAGTCTTTCTGCATTTTATAATTCCTGAGCCTCAGTCTCCTGATTAGCCACCAAGTCTGGTTCTTCTTCACTGTTAATAGATAATTCTCCAAGGGAACTTGAGTTGGCTAAAACGTTGTACGTTGCTCCCTTAGCCCACATTCCCAAAGAATTATGAATAATTCTGTTAAATGAAGTTATTCTTCATTCCCACGGGGCCGGGGGTAACCTAGAGTTCTCCAGATAGTCATGTTCCCAAACTGGGTACCTTCTCCCCCTTTCCCCATTAGATTGTAAGTTCCTTGAGAGCTGGGACCATCCTTCTTTTTACCATTTGTATCTTCAGCCATTAGCACAATTCCTGGTACATAGGAGGCACTTAAATGTCTATTAACTGAGGGAGGTGAGGCACGGAGGGGGGGGCACGGCAATGTCATTTTCCTCCTTCCATGGCAGGTCAGCTCAAGGTAACAAGCACCTTACTTTTGTAGTTCAGACCTAGTTAAGGAAATTTCTCATTGGGTATTTTCTGAAGAATGATTTGGAATAATTGGGGACAAGACAAAATCGATTGACTTCAAAGACTAGTAATTTAGCCAGTAGTGCAGATCTCATTATCACATATGGATTTCTATAGAAAGTTGACTTAAACAATCCTACTTCTGCCACTTAATTCTTACCTGTGTAAACCTGAACAAGGAGCTTCTCTCTGGGCCTTTGTTTCCTCAGCTGTCAAATGAGGGGATAGGGACAGATAATTTCAAAAGTCTTTTCAAGCCCTGCCAAGTCTGGGACTTTATAAGGTGTGTCAGTCTTATTTTCAATTCAGGGTCCAGATTTTTTAGGCACTCAGTCTGTTCAAAATGACTTTTCAGGCTCTTCGAAGTAGTAAGCAAGAAGTTTAAAAGGATCCTTAAACTTCAGAATATGCCTTAGAATTTTTATCAGAAATGCTATACAAAAAGAGGACTTTAAATGCTTTAGGGACATTTAATTCTGATTATCATAATTATGCCTTCCTTTCCTTGTTATTTTGCTCCCCCCCCAAAATAGTTTTTTATGTGGAAGCCACTTGGATGAAAATAAAACCCTTTGAATAAGTTGTTTAATTTTCCGTTCATGTCTGTTCATTGTTCCATAACATATTCATTATTCTCATTATTTTTATCTCATTATAAAAGTATGAAGTATGTGAATAAAAGACCTAATTTAACTTTTCCATGCACCTTTGAATTGTCTTTTAAGTTTATTGGAGAATGTAATGGAATATTATTGTACCTTTGTAAGTGATTAAATAGACAGTTCCAGAGAAACCTAGGAAGACTTGTATGAATTGAACAAGAGAGAGTGAACAGGATGGTGGAGTAAAAATGGTAGAAGAGCAGGAAGAAGTACAGCCATGCTCTACACAACAAGTCCTCCACAGAGATGTAGAAAACTTCCCTAAACTTACATGGACTCATGCCAAGTGAAGTGAGCAGAAGTAGAACATTGTACACAGCAACAACAGCACTGTGAAGATAACCAGCTGTGAAAGACATGGCTACTCTGATCAAGACAGTGATCCAAAATAGTTCTAAAGCACCCATGGTGGAAAATGCTATCTGTCTCCAGAGAGGGAACTGATAAATTCTGAATGTAGAATGAAGCATAATTTTTTTAAATTATAAAAGTATTTTATTATTCTCCAGTTACATGTAGAGACAGTTTTCAATATGTTTCTATAAGATTTCTAATTTCAAATCTTTCTCCCTCCCTTCCCTCCCCCCCTCCCCAAAACAGCAGGCAATCCGATATAGGTTATATATGTACAATAACATTAAACACATTTCTGCATCAGTCACACTATAAGAGAAGAATCAGAGCAAAAAGAAAAACAGCACCAAAAACAAAAGGAATAGTATGGTTCAATTCTCATCCATAGTCCAAATTCTCTTTTTTTCTGGATTTGGAGAGCCTTCTCCATCATGAGTCCCTTGTAACTCTCTTGTACCATTGTATTGGTGAGAAGAATCAAGTCCATCACAGTTGATAAACTGTGGGGACCAGTTTTTAATTGGGGAGTGTTAGCTAAGTGGCTCGCCGCAATATTGGGGCAAGGAAGGAGACCAGCAGCCTCCCTCAAAGCAGAACAGGATTTATTTTAACAAGAACGAACTTTAAAAAAACAACACACACACACACACACACACACACACACACACACACACACAGGATCAGTAGGATCAAGGGAAAGGAAATAAAATGGGGAAAGGGAAATTATACAACCTGAAAAAATACCACTGACCAGGAATCAGCTGAGAATACACAGCCCCGCTCCTGTCGCCTTCCAGCTTCCAGCTAGAATGGCGACTTTTCCCCTTTCCCCGAAACCCCACACAGCCCCCAACCAATTGTCTGGCTGCTCTGACAGTCACATGACTGCCCTCACTAGACTTCCAATCATTATAATTTTGCTAGGCCCATGTAGGCTTCCTTGAGTGGTGATGACGTGAGGTGCCAGAGCCCTGGCAACGCTACAACCAGTGGGTGGAGTACCATGGGGTTTGCAGAGCCCCAGGCCAGTGTGCCTGGGGCATAAAAACTTTAATAATGTATGATATGATTATGGATTTGAGTCAGATTAAACTCTGAGGATGGGGTCTGGAAGGTACCCAGCCCTGCCCCAGTATAGTTTGTTTAGAAGTTTATTGCTTGTCAAATTCTCACTGTCTCCTTTAAGTTTTATTGCCAACTAACAGTATTTTTACTTCTGCTCAGTCTCCCCACTTGTCAGCTACATATTAGTTTTGTCTGCAATCCATCATGTGTCAGAACCCCAGTCAGTGGGTCAGGGAGTTTGCCCACCAATTCAATACTCGGGACTCAAGAAGAAAGGACGGGACTTGGCACAGGATGCAGCCATTGAATTGAGACCAGATGTTAAGTGACATTGTCTCTTTTTCTCAGAGCAGAATCCCCTTGACCCTGGGGTCCCAACAATGGATTATTCTTTTCTTCCCAACATAACCGAAGATAAATTTTAACCCTGTCATCCTTATCTTTAGAGACAGGGGCCTGGAGAGGGGAGTCAGTGGGAACTGTGAGATCTGAAACATCTGACTCTCACTCCCCTGTTTCTTTTTCCTTTGGTTTGACCTTGTTTCCCCTCCCCTTTTCCCCCTTGTCCCTGGAACACGTATGCATGTCTCCATACATTGATCACGAGCTGAACACGCACCCTGGGTGAGACAGGATTGGATGTTAGATTGTGAGCTCATCCACCCTAGGTGTACGTGGGGACAGTCCTTTTCAAGATTACTATAAAAACCTAGAGGATTGGGCATATCTTTGCAAGACTTCAATGTGTAATTGGGTTTTGCCCGTCCTCATGAGGATGTAATAAATCTGTCTCTGCTTGACTTGGTGGTCTCCTCGAGTTATTTGGGTAAACTGAGGCAGTTTGCTCCATACAATAACAATTAATTCTTTACACAACACATAATGTTGATGATACTGTGTACCATGTTCTTCTGGTTCTGTTCATCTCACTCATCATCAGTTCATGCAAGTCCTTCCAGGTTTCTCTGAATTCCTCCTGTTCATCGTTTCTTACAGTGCAATAGAATTCCATTACATTCATATACCACAACTTGTTAAGCCAAGCATACTTTTAAAAAACTTTATTTTTTTCTGTGTTTTCTTTTATAACATGGTTAATGTGGAATTATATTTTTTATGACTTCATGTATAATAGATATCAAATTGCTTGCCTTTTCAAGGAGTGGGAAGGAACAGGAGGAAGGAAGAGAATTTGGAACTCAAAATTTTAAAAAAGATTGTTAATTTTTTTACATGTAATTGGGAAATGTTTAATGAAATAATAAAAAAATTTTATTTTATTTTATTTATTTTTTTTAGAATAGAATTTTATTTTCCAAAATATATGTAAAAACAAATTTTAACATCAATTAAAAAAAAAATTGTTCCAACTTCTCTTCCTCCTCTATTCCCACCCCCACCCACTAGAACTCAAGCATTTCAAAATAAATTATACATGAGTAGTCATGGAAAACATTCCCACATTAGCTAGGTTGTGAGGAAAAAACAGTCAAAAAACTCCCAAAACTTCAGACTGAGGAATTGTCAAAGAGAAAAAACATTTTTTTAAAAAATGTGTTTCCAGGGGCAGCTAGGTGGTGCAGCGGACAGAGCACCGGCCCTGGAACCAGGAGTACCCGAGCCCAAATCCAGCCCCACACACCCAACACCCACCAGCCACATGACCCCAGGCAAGCCACCCAACCCCAATTGCCTCACCAAAAAAGAAAAAAAAGAGAGAAAAGAAAAAAAAATGTGTTTCCAACTATTTCAGATACTATCACTTCTTTCTCTGTAGATGGGTTGCCATTTTCATAGTCCTTCAGGGTTATATTGGACCATTGCCTTGCTGAAAATAACCACATGCTTCCCAGCAGATCATTTTACACTATTGCTGTTATTTTGTATACAGTGCATTTCACTCTGCTTCAGTTCATGTAGGTCTTTCCAGGTTTTTCTAATAGTATCCTGTTCATCATACCCTAAATAATGTACCTTAAACTTGACAAAGAATTTTCTTCGTATTAACCCAGCAAAGTCATCATAACTATTTCCCTCCATCCTATTCCCTTCCCATGATATTTACTTTATTTTCCATCTTCTTTTAAACTATCCCTCCTCAAAAGTATTTTACTTCTGACTGTCCCCTCCCCTACTCTACACTCCCTTTTTTTCCACCCTTCCTTCCTTATCCTCTTCCCCTCATACTTTCCTGTAAGGTTAAATAGATTACTCCTCCCAACTGGGTGTGAATGTTATTCCCTCCATGAGCCAACTCTGATGAGTTTAAGGTCTTTGAGCTAATTCTATGTTCCAAATTTTCTTCCTCCCTCTCTCCTCAACCCTCCCTATGAAATCAAGCAATTCAATATGTCATACTTGTGCAGTTATGCAGAACGTCTTCACCTTCCTTGAAAGTATTTTGCTTTTTACTGCTCTGTCCCCCAATCTGCCCTTCCCTCCTTCCCCTCCCCCCCTTATCTCCCTCCCCTCCTTCAGGGCAAAATATATTACTAGACCCACTTGAGTATGTATGTTAGTCCTTCTTTGAGTCAATTCTGATGATATTAAGGTTCAAACACTCCCCAATTCCTTCCCCCTCTTCCCCTCCCCTCCATAAGCTTTTTTCTTGTTTCCTTCATGTGAACAACCTCTCCCCAGACCATCTCTCCCCTAAAAAATTGTTTTTAAAGAAAAAAATTCCATGATGTAGAAATCCTGGGAGTAGGGTGGGGGGAAATGACTCATTTTTTCAGTTTAGGTTGACAGTGAAGACATAGGCCTATGCTGACAAGGGGTGGGGATGTAGGTCTAGCCAGGAGGAGCTATGTGATGCATTGCAGATCAGGGAGAAGTTGTGTGCCAGGGTAAGATGTCCTAGATCCAGCACCGAGGAACCTGACCTTGTGGAGCTTATAGGAATAAGTGCCAACTTTGTTGTTCCCTGCCCAGTTCTGGGTCACAGCTCCATTGCAGAATGAGGAGGGGACATGCACCTACCGGTAATGTTCCATGGTAGGGAGTGGACACAGACCTTAGGCTATGTATTAAGCTAGAACTAAGTTAAGAAGCAAGTAGTAGATACGTGGGCTCTGACCCCAGGAATGCAAACCATCTCAATTCAAGTTCTAGACTATTCTGAAAAATACAGTGAATAACCAGGACAAAAGTCCCAGACCAAAGAGGTATTTAGGGGCAGCTAGGTGGCGCAGTGGATAGAGCACTGGCCCTGGATTCAGGAGTATCTGAGTTCAAATCTGGCCTCAGACACTTGACACTTACTAGCTGTGTGACCCTGGGCAAGTCATTTAACCCCCATTGCCCTGCCCCCCCCCCAAAAAAAAAAGAGGTATTTACAATTTGTCACTTCAGCTTCCCAACTGACTGATAGTGACTGAATCTAGCAGCAGTCTTTTTACTGGAACTCCAACCACATTATGCCCACAGGTATACTTAGGCCTAAACTCACATCAAGCACTTGGAGTGCTCAGACTAGGATGTGAGTGACCAAACTTCAACCATAATCAGAACACTTTGGGGGCATTGAAAATTGCAGGTCTCTAGCCTGAGAGAGAATAACACAACACTCAAAATCTTAAGAAAGCAACAGCAGAACCTTAGAGGACACAAGTTCAGTACAAATATTCCCTCCAGAAGTGCTGAGTCTGTCCCTTTCATCAAGTCCAAAGTTATTGGGGGGGGGGGCGGTGTGCAGCTAGGTGGCACAGTGGATAAAGCACTGGCCCTGGATTCAGGAGGACCTGAGTTCAAATCTGGCCTCAGACACTTACTAGCTGTGTGACTCTGGGCAAGTCACTTAACCCTCATTGCCCTGCAAAAAGACAAGAAAACAAAACAAACAAACAAAAAAAGCAAAGTTATGAAATAGGATGGAAGAATGAGCAAACAAATAGAAAAGCTTACTGCAGAAAGCTATTTAGGTGAAAGAGATGCATAAAACATAAATCCAGAAGATAATGACTAGAGGAGAAAATGGGAAAAGAAATGAGAATCATGAGAAAGACAGAAAAGGAAATAACACCTTGGCACAAGAGGTACAAAACATTACTCCAAGCAACAAACTTCCTAAAAAGTAGAATAGACCAAATAGAAGCTAACAATTCCATGACAACAAGGAATATTAAAACAAAGTCTAAAACAAAACTAACAAACAAAAAAAGCAAAAATAACCAACTGGAAAATGGAAGAAAGATAGTTTAAGAATTATCGGAGCCTTTCCCTCTCCTGCCACTTGAGGAGCCAGCTGCCACTGTGAATGACACTGTAACAATCAGAACCAGGAAGTTCATGACAAACAGACTTCTTCAGCATAAACAGATGATTATAGACTTTACAACAAAATATGTCTTATTTTACAATGTTCAGTATATAAATTTTCTCCCTGGTTCTTCTCAATTCACTTTTTGGGGGGGGGTGTTTGCAGGGCAATGGGGGTTAAGTGACTTGCCCAGGATCACACAGCTAGAAAGTGTCAAGTGTCTCAGGCTGGATTTGAACTCAGGTCCTCCTGAATCCAGGGCCAGTGCTCTATCCACTGTGCCACCTAGCTGCCCCCTTCAATTCACTTTTATAAAATTATTTCTACCTCTTTCCCTAGCATTATGACTTGAATTAGACCCTCAATAAAACTTGTTGGATTGAATTTTGTTACAGGCAAACACCAGCTGTATAGAGGATTACTACTGAAGATTAGTATTGATACCTCCAGTCAGTATTGAGGAACTTGACGCATGTTGGAAGGGTACTATGACATTTGTTCCACTCTGTTGCCACTGTTTATAAAATATTCAGTGAATTATTGTCCTGCTTAAAGAACACTGGAACTTTAGAGGTTACATTTTCCTTCTGTTGCTTGTATACATTTTAGAAGTTAAGGCTCTAGAGCACTGGCAGGGAATTTCTGGCCAGGTATTTTATCCAGCCCTTGTTCTCATCATTCCTGTTCTAGCCCAGAAAACAGTTTCTGTTATGGGAGGCTGCCCAGACCATCCGTTTTAAAAGGGTGCTAGTGGAAGTTTGCGTAGGGAGTATGGGCTCCACCATGTTCAGATAAATCAACTTTTCAGAGGATAACATAACAGGAAATAAAGCTCAAGTTCACAACTCAAGTTAGCACTACAACCTTAACTACATTTCAGTGTGGTGGTATGGAAAGAGTACTAGATTTTAAGCCTGACAAAGGTTTGGTTTCTTGGCTCCTTATTTAGAATTTCTGTGATCTTGAACTTTAACTTTTTGAACCTTGGTTTCCTCATTTGTAAAAAGAAGAGATTATTAAATTAGATCTCTAAAGTTCCATTATACTCTTGGGGGGGGGCAATGAGGGTTAAATGACTTGCCCAAGGTCACACAGCTAGTGTCAAGCTTTATCCACTGTGCCACCTAGCTGCCCCAAAGTTCCATTATACTCTTAAGTATTTGACTCCTCTCTCATTCCTTTTTCCTTTACACGTGGCTTCTTTTCCCACACTCTTTCATCTGCATTTTCAATTTTTCTGTCTTTAAAATGTTGCAAATCAGATTTTACTCATTATATAGAGTTTTATGTTCCCTAATCTATATTGGAAAAGCAGGTTAGTTGAACTTAATGTAATAGACCCAGGCATCTGAATAAGGCCTTTCTTGATCCTTTCTGCTTTGCTTTCCCCTCCAAAGTTACTTTATATCTGTTTTTTTTAATGTATTTTGTATACACCTGTATGTTGTTATTTAGTCATTTCAGTCTCACTCAACTCTTCATGACCCCATTCTTGGGTTTTCTTGGCAAACATACCAGAGTGGTTTGCTATTTCCTTCTCCAGTTTGTTTTACAAATGAGGAAACTGGGGCAAATCAAGTTAAGTGACTTGCCTAGGGTCACACAGCTAGTGCTGGAGACTGGATTTGAACTCAAGTCTTTCTGACTCTAGGCTCTGTGCCACCCACTTGCCCTTCCTTAAGCTACCTCTCTAATAATAATAGCTGCAATTGGGGGACGGGACAGGGCAATGAAGTTTAAGTGACTTGCCCAGGGTCACACAGCTAGTAATTGTCAAGTGTCCGAGGCCATATTTGAACTTAGGTCCTTCTGACTCCAGGGCCAGCGCTCTATCCACGGCACCATCTATCTGCCCCCAAGGTATGTTGATATTTTTAATTGTACTACTGAAGAAACTGAGACATCACCAATTGCTTATTTAATATTTTGAATTTGATGTACCATAGGCACTCAACACATGCCAAATGGAATTCATAATCTTTCTTCCATACCCCTTTCCTGAACTTCCTTTTTCTATAGAATTTGCCAACATCCAGTCAGAAGGGATCCCCTTTTTTGATGCCTTACTTTTCCTTCACCCCACATTTCCAATCAACTGTGAGGTCTTGATTGTATCTACACAACATTGCTCATATCAGTGCCCTTCTCTCCACTCAGATGGCTATTACTCTAGCTTAGGACCCTTGTTGTCTCTCATCTGTGCTATTGCATTATCCCCCTAGATAGTCTTCCTGACTTTAGATTTTTCCTCTTCAATCCATTCTCCACACGTCTGACAAAGCGATTTTCCTAAAAGTCCAAAAATGTGGATAAATGTAAAATCATACAGTTAAGTTCAAAAATGGAATTTAACAATTAAAAGACACTTGTTATATGGGGATGAGGCTTTATGGCATAATCAGTAGAGAGCTGGCTTGGGAGTTGGGAAGACATGGTTTTAAGGTTAACCTTTGACACATACTGGTTGTGTGACCCTAGGCAAGTCATTTACCTTCTTAAGTGCTCTAGCAATGCCCCAAGTCAAATCAACAAGTATTTAGTAAGCACTAACTATGTGCTAAGTACTGTGCAAAGTCCGGAAATATAAATACAAGCAGAAAGAAAAACAGTCCCCACCTCCTAGGAACTTATATTCTAATGAGGAAGAATGTACTAACCACCTTTGGTAGAGAAAGTTTCCTTGTTTGAGAGTTCCAGTGAAATCTGAAATCACGGGTCAAGACCCTATTCCTGTACCACAGTTCAAAGATGGACAAGGTGCATCTAGCCAAGTTTGTCTCAAAAGGCTTTTTTGGAATTTCAGTGAACTTCAAGCTCCGTATGAGTCAACAGTATGACAGAACATCCAATCAAGCCAACATCATCCTTGACAGTATTTAGAGAAGCATCATATCCTGAAATAGGAAAAGAATAGACCTCTTATACCTGTACCCTGGTCAGACCAGACCTATTCAGGACATTGATAAAGTAGACAGTGTTCCATGATGAGCAACCACGATGGTGAAGACTCACCTTAAGTTCATGCTGTATGGGGACCATTTGAAGGAGGAGCTGAGCACAGTTAGCCTGGGCGAGGAGAAGGCTTGGGTTGAGGCAGTGATAGCTCTTTTCAAATGAAGGACTGGCATGAAGAACAGAGGGTTAGGTTAGACTTGCTGGGGTTTGCTCCAGAGGGTAGGAAGAGGAACAATGGCTGGCAGAAGTTACGGAAAGGGAAATTTCAGTTTGATGCCAGGGAAAATCTCTTAGGACCCAGCCGTCCAGAAGTAGAATGGGTAGCTTCAGGAAGTGTGCGTTTCCCCTTACTAGGAAGTCTTCAGACAAGGGTTGGATGACCTTGTTGGGCATGTTGTAATGACATTTTTGATCAAGTAATGGCTGAAATAGATGGTCTCTGAGAAATCTTTCTATTCTGTCATTTGTCTTCCACATTGTATTCCCCAGTTGATTACTGTGGATGCTCCTGGTATGAGGTTAACTGTCTCCCATTCTCCCTTCAAAGTTCTCTTTTCATAGAATTAGTTCACAGTGATAGGTTGGGTTCTTGTGTGAATGGCCTCATTTTCATATAATTATTTTCATTCTGTCATTCAGAATCACATTTCTGCTATTCTAAAAATCCATATCCGTGTTGACCTTATTCTTGGCTTAGGTTTATAGTTCACTTGTGTTCTTGCTAGGTTTCCTTTGCTACTTGAAAATGAGACTAAAATTACCATTTTGAATTTAGTAGCAAAATCCCATAATATGAACTACATGAGAGTCACTTGGACATATTCTTTTTTTTTTTTGCGGGGCAGTGGGGATTAAGTGACTTGCCCAGGGTCACACAGCTAGTAAGTGTCAAGTGTCTGGGCTGGATTTGAACTCAGGTACTCCTGAATCCAGGGCCGGTGCTCTATCCACTGCACCACCTACCTGCCCCCATTTTTGTTTTGTTTTTGTGGACACATTCTAAAAGAAACCCAGAGGAGATTTGATATAGCTATTCTGATGATGAGGAAAATTGCAACTAAAGATAGACCCTTGTATTAATCTACTTATTGTGTCCAGAATTAAGTTTCAAGCTGGATAAAGCCTTTGTATTCATGAATGCTCAGCAAATTTAATTCAGTATGAATTTTTTAAATGCCTGCTATTTGCAAGATGGAGGCACTGTGCTAGATAATGGGGATATATGGATAAGAAACTAGAAGGGATCATAGGAGTCATGTAGTTCACATTAGGAAACCAAGACTCAGATGAAATGACACAGGTGGGAAGAGCTGGGGCCAGGACTTGAACTCTCAAGCCTACGTTCCTTCCACTGGGTACTGCATTCTCTCAATTAGAGAAGAGTAGAAGGATTGCCTTGAAGCAATCAGGACCCAGTTGAGATTATATAACCTAAATTTGTAGTGAACCCAGTGACACTGCATGGATACATTATCTAGGTTAATTCAGATAATGGAACCAACAGCATTGGGTTTGGATTTGCTTGTTTGTTTTAGCAGTACAGAATTTTTATTTTATTGCTTACAGGAAGCGTCAGTTTTCATTCCCTGATATCCATGATAGGAAAATGAGCAAGGGATTAAATAGTCAGACTGATTAACCATGAAATAAAGACACGAAAAAGGCCAAAGTGAGCTCAGCGCTGGTGGATCAAAGAAGAGTAGAAACCCTGGAGGTTCACAGTGAGAATGAAGTGAGGCAAATGGGGAAATGGAAGCAAAAGGGATTATGAAAAGAGAAATGAATTTCAGAATTTTGGATATGAACATTGCACAATTATAACTTGTCATGAGATATGGTGCTTGAGATATAATGAAGTTCAGGGTTTGATGAACTAGGAGCCGTAGAGGTTGAGAAGACATCAGCATGTGTATGTTTATATGTGGATATAGATAGATACATCTGTGGATATGCTCAATACACAATAAACTTGAAAAGAAGGTAGGATTCCTGAGTGGTGGTGACCAAGGAAAAGTTGGGAAATATAGGGAGGGGTTAACAGGAAGTCTGCCTTCCCTTTCTTTTGGTCAGCTGTGTCCAGGGGTATGAGAAAAGAGGTACACGCAGTAATGGAGAGGAGGCCTGGAATGTAGTGGTCTTCCAGGGGGATACAGGTTTCTGTTCGGCTGGTATAGATTTGTTTTTTGTTTTTTTTAGTAAGGCAATTGGGGTTAAGTGACTTGCCCAGGGTCACACAGCTAGTAAGTGTTAAGTGTCTGAGGCCGGATTTGAACTCAGGTGCTCTATCCATTGCGCCATCTAGCTGCCCCGGCTGGTATAGATTTGTAATCTTTTGGGTGTTCCTTTGAGAAGAAAGACTAGAATAATAAGAGGAGCCCAGGACTGGGAGGCAGGGAACCTAAATTAGTTTAGTCTTTTCTACTGACTTGTATAACCTTGAGCAATTCACCTTCCTTGAATATGAGTGAATTGGATTAGATGATCTCTAAGATACTTTTCAGCTCCAGTATTGTCTCATTTTTCTCCCTTCTCTACTATTCCATGTTCTACCTTGTAAGGTTCCCTTCTTCCTTTTATGACCTGTGAATTTCTTTTCATATCAGAAGTTCATAGAATTCATGGTACTTAGACATCTGAAAACAGGCCACTGACAGAAATTTTAAAAGCCATGGAATTTACTGAGCCTGCTCGGTAACTAGTATGCCCTTCTTTTTGCCTCTGATCTTGAGGCTCCTTAGAAATAGATTCTGGACTTTCTAAATTGAGAGTCTCTGCTAAACTGGAAAGACACTATAAAGTATGTGCTAGGCTGTCTCACCTTGCACTGTCACCCTCCCAACCTGCCTTTTAGGCAATATTTCAAAGTCTGTTTTATTTTTCAACTGTTCAGTAAAATTGATTGCAGAAACACATAAGTAAGTAGGTCACAGCAAAAATATTTTATTTAGACCACAACTGGACAGTCTTTAGTAGTTAATTTATTTGCACTTCTGCCTGTAGAGGGATGAACTAGATGGAGCTCTTGCTTCTGTGTTTGTTCATTTTTAGCAAGTTAACACATGTAAGAAGAATGAAAAAAATTTGCCATCAGAAACATCATGGTATAGTAGGAAAATGAACAGATTTGGCATCAGATCTGGATTCATATCTGGGTTCTGACATTTAGTGACAGTATAAACAAGGAAAAGCCTCTTAACGTCTCCGTTTTTGCCTCTCCAAAATAATTATCATAATACTTAAATTACCTGCTCAGAGAGTTTTTATGGAAGAGACACCTTGTAAACTTTAAAAAATGTTTTCTAAACCATAAAAATCTAAGTAAATAGGAAAGGAGATTTATATATATATAAATAAATAAATGTGAGCTTATGGAAAGACAGAAACTGAAAAACAGCTATTCTGGGAAGTGCACATGACTAAAGAACCCTTTGTCTTCTATTTGATTCTGATGTTTTTTGTCTTTATGAGGAAATGTTCTAAAAATGTGATTCATTGGTATGTCAACCAAAATTTATCTTTGAAAGGAGGTCACTTTTGTAGAAGGGTCACTTGCTTTCTCGCTCTATATAGGACTACCTGAGAGCATCAGCCTTTTTTTTTTGGAGGGGAATGCATTCTTGTGGCCTCCTTATATTGAAACAGAAAGAATATTTCCATGAATTACACAGATGTAAGAAGAATGCTTCTTTTTTCAGATAACATCATATGATCATAGATTTAGAGCTGGAAGGGGCATTAGAGGCTTTTTAGTCCACCTTCTACTTTTATAGATGAGGTACTTGAGCTCACACAGACAGTAAGTGGTTCAGACCTGAAAGCTAAGAAGTGGTCAGCTAGCTTGATGTCCAGTGTGGTTAAATGCTTGGCTCAGTGTCACATAGTAAGTGGTAGAGCTGAGGTTCAAGCTTAGGTCCTCACATAACAAATACAGTCTAATTGCAGGGACAACCCCCAATGCATCTTTTATATATGCTGCTGATAGACAATACCTTGTGCCCACAGTTGAAGAATCTTAATAGAATAGGTAGAATTTTTGGTTATGTGGCATGGTTTCTGTGGGGGGGGGGGGGCGCAGTTGGGGTTAAGTGACTTGCCCAGGGTCACACAGCTAGTAAGTGTCAAGGGTCTGAAGCCGGATTTGAACTCAGGTCCTCCTGAATCCAGGGCTGGTGCTCTATCCACTGCGCCACATAGCTGCCCCCATGTTATGTGGCATGGTTGAGAGACAATTGAAGGGCAGCCTCCATGTTCCATTGGTTGACATAAAAATATCCAAATAATTCAAGAAATGCTTCTAGCAAACTGGGAAAACCATGCTTGAAGGATTTATGAGAGGATGTGGATAAAAAGGTCCCAGAGAATGGGAAAGTGTGGATGAATGGCTCTCTTGGAAGGAGGGCCCACATCAATTGAATCACAGTTGTTTCAGCATCTTCTGTTTTGTTTTGTTTTTCAGGCCAAGTATATATCTCAATGTATTGATGAGATCAAACAAGAATTGAAGCAAGACAATATTGCAGTAAAAGCAAATGCAGTCTGCAAGCTTACCTATGTAAGTACAGTGGTTTGTGAATGACATTTCATTGTATGGTTACGACTTTAAATGGGGTATACCACCTATCTATGCCCTATGTGTCCCAGCCTCTCACTGGTTTTTCTCCATTCCTTAAAAAAAATAAGTTTTACTTTTATCTTTTGTTTTCACATCGCTGAAATTTATCCTCCCTTCCCAGAGTCATCCCATATAACAAATGATATTTTTAGAGGAAAAAAAAATAGAGAAAAAAGAGGAAGAAGAGAAAACATTCAGCAAAATTTGATCAGTACATCCCAAAAGTCTAAAATATAGGTCCACTGACTATAGGCCTCCTACATTTGCAGAGAAGGCTGAAGTGAGAGGGTGGGGGAATAGGTGTTTTTTTTCCTTTGGGACCATACCAGGCTTGTTCTTTGTAATTTTGCCACATTCTCTTTTTAATTTCCCTCTCTCTCTTTTTCATATATGTGTGTGTGTGTGTGTGTATTTTTTAAAAATTAATTAATTAATTTTTTTTGGTGAGGCAATTGGGGTTACGTGACTTGCCCAGGGTCACACAGCTAGTAAGTGTTAAGTGTCTGAGGCCAGATTTGAATTCAGGTCCTCCTGAATCCAGGGCCAGTGCTTCATCCACTGCACCACCTAGCTGCCCCATATATATATATAATTTATTTATCTTTAAGTTTTTAGTTTTTAGTGAGGCAATTGGGGTTAAGTGACTTGCCCAGGGTCACACAGCTAGTAAGTGTCAAGTGTCTGAGGCCGGATTTGAACTTAGGTACTCCTGACTCCAGGGCCGGTGCTCTATCCACTGCGCCACCTAGCTGCCCCCCCTTATATATTTTTAAAAGTAGTTTAATTTAGGGAATAAAATCATTTTTATACAAAATTATAACAGCAAATACTTCCCAGTTAACCCTCAATATATGAACTTTTTCTTTTTTCTTTCTTTCTTTCTTTTTGTTTATGGGGCAGTGAGGGTTAAGTGACTTGCCCAGGGTCACACAACTAGTAAATATCAAGTATCTGAGGTTGGATTTGAACTCAGGTCCTCCTGAATCCAGGGCCAGTGCTTTATCCACTGTGCCACCTAGCTGCCCCCAATATATCAACTTTTTTTTCCCCCCTGGAGGGCAATGAGGGTTAAGTGACTTGCCCAGGGTCACACAGCTAGTAACTGTCAAGTGTCTGAGGCTGGATTTGAACTCAGGTACTCCTGAATCCAAGTCCAGTGCTTTATCCACTGTGCCACCTAGCTGCCCCCCAATATATCAACTTTTTTTTTTTTTTTTTAGTGAGGCAATTGGGGTTAAGTGACTTGCCCAGGGTCACACAGCTAGTAAGTGTTAAGTGTCCGAGGCTGGATTTGAACCCAGGTACTCCTGACTCCAGGGCCGGTGCTCTATCCACTGTAATATATCAACTTTTAACAAAATAACACATCTCTTGGTAGAAAAGTGGTGGGCTGGGGGAATATTTAGATGAATTCTAGATAGAAGCAACATTGGCTTTTGATTATTTTGTGGTTTCTAAGTTCTTGTTAAACATTTTCTTTTTTTCTGGATTACCCCTGCTAAGAGTTTTCAAGTTTTATTGCCAAGAGCCTTGGTGGGGTGGAAGAGAAGAGAGGGAAGACGATATCATCTATAGTGTTGGAAACTAATTCTTCTTTTAGGTCTGACAGAGGCCAAGGGCATTATCTTTTATAGTAATGGTAAGTCATAGTAATGGTCCTTTTTCTAAGTCTTGATTGAGGCTGATTTCTAACTGTAGGAGTACAAATTGCCTTTTAAATATTAATATATTTATATAAAGTGGGGGAAAGGCTCATGCATTAAGAGTCTACACTGTGCTAAGCGCTTTACAAATATTAACTCATTTGATCCTTTCAACAATCCTGGGAGGTAGATGCTGTTATGACCTCTATTTTACAGTTGAGGAAACTGAGGCAGACAAAGGTTAAGTGACTTAATCAGGGTTACTTAGTAAATGCCTTAGGTCACATTTGAACTCTATTCTTCCTGATTCCAAGCCAAGAACCCTTTTCGTTGCATCATTACCTGCCTAGGTATAAAGTGCTTTGTCAACCTCACAGCACCATATAAATGTTAGATTATTACATTGCAGTGGTTTATTAGCTACTTACCTTCCTACTGCCTCTGGGATCAAATACAAAATGCTCGGTTTGCAGTTAAATCCCTTCCCAACCTGGCCCTTGACTCTAGATCTAGTCTTATACTTTCCTTACTTATAGTCACTCAATGATCCTGTGACACTGGCCTTTCTGTTCCTCTCCTGTGGCATGCTGTCCCTTTGGCTGACTATCCCCCATGCTAGGAATGCTCTCACTCCTCACCTCTGTCTCCAGCTTCCCTGGCTTCTTGTAAGACTCAGTTCAGCTTCCCTCACCTGTAAGAAACCTGTTGTCCTCTTTCTCCTTCCCCATCTTCAACACTGCCAGTGCCTCCCCTTTGGGGTTACCTTCCATTTAGCTACAGAGTTGTTTGCATGTTGTCTCCTCAATTAGACTTTGAGCTCCTTCATGGCAGTGACTGCAAATCTGGTCCTTAACACAGTGCCTGACACACAGTAAGTGTTTAATAAATAGTTGTTCAAGGAGTTTTCAGACAAAGAAATCAAAGTCCTTTATAGTCATATGAAAAAATGCTCTAGGGCAGCTAGGTGGTGCAGTGGATAAAGCACTGGCCCTGAATTCAGGAGTGCCTGAGTTGAAATCTGGTCTCAAACACTTGACACTTAATAGCTGTGTGACCCTGGGCAAGTCACTTAACCCTCATTGCCCTGCCCCCACCCTCCTACCCCCCATCCCCCAAGTACTCTAAATCACTATTGATCAGAGAAATGCAAATTAAAACAACTGAGGTACCTCCTCACATCTATCAGAGTGGCTAATATGACAAAAAAGGAAAATACATGTGCATTCATGCAAAACATATTTCAGTGTTAGCCATATTGTGAACAAAAACAGACAACCCAAGAAAAATAAAGAAAATATGTGCTTTGATCTGCATTCATACTACATCAGTTCTTCCTCTGGAGATGGATAGCATTTTTCATCATAAATCCTTCAGAATTGTCTTGGATCATTGTATTGCTGAGAAGAGCTGTCATTCACAATTGATCATACAATATTGTGGTTATTGTGTACAGTGCTGGTTCTGCTCATTTTACTTTGCATCAATTCATATAAAGTCTTTCCAGGTTTTTCTGAGTGTCCTGTTCATCATTTCTTATAGCACAACAGTATTTCATCACAATTATGTACAACAACTTATCCAGCCATTCCCCAATAGATTTCCAATTCTTTGCCGCCACTAAAAGAGCTGCTATAAATATTTTTGTACATACAAATTCTTTTCCTTTTTTTTTTTTAATCTCTTTTGGGATGTAGACATGCTAGTGGTATTGTTGGGTCATAGGGTATGCATAGTTTTATAGCTGTTTGGGAATGGTTCCAAATTGCTCTACAGAATGGTTGACTCAGCATACAACTTCACCACCAGTGAATTTGTGTCTTACTTTTCTGTCATTTTAGCCAATCTGATAGGTATGGGGTGGTAGCTTAGAGTTGTTTTAATTTGCATTTCTCTAATCAATAGGGATTTAGAGAATTTTTTCATATGACTATAGATAGCTTTGATTACTTCATCTGAAACCTGCCTGTTCATATCCTTTGACCACTATCAGTTGAGAGTTGGCTACTCTTATTTCTATAAATTCCATTCTTATGCTCTTGAAGGCATTTCAGGCAGAATTTAAGGTCTGACAGAGCCTACAAAGCTGGCCAAACTGAAGATAAACAGGCTGTGTCCATCATCAGAAAGTTAACTCTTGGGTACTTAATTGGGGGTGGGGCTAGCAACTCATAAAGTTCCTGTATTCTCTGTCTCTCTCAATATAGGTAGCACTCATCTGGATGATCTCTCAGACTCTGGGAAAATAAAGGGCTGTGGTGTGGAATTTCATCACATTAATACAAATATAAAGTGAAACACTCTTATGCTGGCGTAGTTTTGTCCATTATCCTTTGAATAAGTTTTTCATCTAACTTTAAGCAGATATCAAGCCTTAAAACATGCACACATACAAAGTATGTGGTCCTAATGTGGTCTTCCTCTGCATCTGTAAATCTCTTTTTTTTTTTTTTTTTTTTTTGCAGCAATGAGGGCTAAGTGACTTGCCCAGGGTCACACAACTAGTAAGTGTCAAGTGTCTGAGTCTGGATTTGAACTCAGGTCCTCCTGAATCCAGGGCCAGTGCTCTATCCACTGCTCCACCTAGCTGCCCCCTGTAAATCTCATTCTTAATGTTTCTACTTTCCTTTCTCTTTTTTAGGGTTCAAGGGTCATTAAGAAGGATCTATAAGGGGCAGCTAAATGGCGCAGTGGATAGAGCACCGGCCCTGGATTCAGGAGTACCTGAGTTCAAATCTGGCCTCAGACACTTACCACTTACTAGCTGTGTAACCCTGGGCAAGTCACTTAACACCATTTGCCTCACCAAAAAAAAAAAAAAAAGGATCTATAAACTAATGGTGTCTTACTCTTATTCCTAACAGTTACAGATGTTGGGATATGACATCAGCTGGGCTGCTTTCAACATTATTGAAGTAATGAGTGCTTCAAAGTTTACGTTTAAGGTAAGGGGCCATTGTATCTGTTCTTAAATATGGCAGTCTCTGTCACCATTTTTAAATATGGCAGTCTCTGTCACTGTTTCAAAGCCCAGTACAGAGATCCTCAGCCTGGTTTTTGTTGTTGAGGAAAAACCCATTGTGAAATTTCCTCCAAACCTTTAGCTCTTGTATAGGAGAAGTAAAGCTGGAAGTGAGAGAGGGGTGCTACCTATTGAGTCCCTGAAAGAAGCAGGGGAAGAGGAAGGGCCCACTGCTCCTCCCTTTCTTTTCCTCCTTACTAGGAATCGCACCCGATGAAAGTTCAGGGAAAGGGGGCTGGGTTATTGGGACGTGCTAACAAGCTTGGAGATGGACCGGGTGAGACGGCTGGGGCCAGGTGGGTTACTTCCATGTTACCAGAAAATCCTCAATGGGATCTTTTCAATGTGGCTTATCCAGAAGTAGGGAACTGTAGAGTCATTAGCAAGGTTTGGCTCCACTAACAGATGCAGTTGCCTGAACTATTTAAAATCTGATCATTCTGCCTATTGTTCTAGATGAAACACTGAGCTTTATTTTATTACTGTTTGTCTACTGTCTGTCTTAGGCCAAATGTAAATTCCATACAATGTCAAGATGGACTGAAGTCAACTAGGTTATTTCTGATATCATCTAACCCAAGTGAGAGCGTATTGCTGTGGTTAGTGTCTGTAGAGGAAATGTGACTTCCTTCTTTTACCACCAGGTTCATTTTTTACCTCAGTAGCTTTACAAAACACAGTTCTGCCTTTTGACCACTTAAAAGATGTATACTGTATTCAGCAAAATTTGAAATATATTCAGTTGTATGTTTAAAACATAATTTGGAGTTTACAGGCTTGGAGTTTAGGATACATATTTGATCCACTGTAGAGGCTAAATAGCCATACGTTGATAGTAAACTGTAGATGTAGCAACAAGTTTTTAAAAAGTCAGTGGTGGCAAAGATAAAGTTAGTGGAAATGGGAAGAATGAGCATTCTAAAACACTGAAATATTAGGTTGGAATGTTAAACAAATGTTTTGTTGTCTTGGGCAGCCAAAGTTAACAGCTCCCCATGTATCTAGCTTGTAGTTCTTTTATGACTACAGGTTTTGTTTTTCTTGGGACTGATGCTTCTAGAGCAAGAGTTTTGAGTTTCAAGAAAGGCAATAATGGTGGCAAAAAATTTAATGCTTCTGTTTTTCTAAATAAACAGCGAGTTGGTTATCTAGCTGCTTCTCAGTGCTTTCATGAAGGAACTGATGTAATTATGCTGACTACCAATCAAATTCGAAAGGTAAGTGATCAGTTTCAGCTGGAACCAGTGTTTAATAAGATTTCACTATTTCTTGTGTGTGTTTCCTTCTAAAAAGCCATTTAATCTCATTTATAACTAGTATAGGACGGTCACGATCATCTCAATTTGAAAATCAATCTAATATAAAAAGGAAAAGACCCTGCTACAAAGTAATCTATCAAGCAAGTTCCCTGTATAGTTGTTTATTTCTCCTCAGAAAAGATAAGACAAAAAATGAAAACATTTGCTATAGGAAATAATGGGGTGAATTTTTTTCTTTTTGCCAAGAGTTTGGAATATTCTGGAAAAATTATTGAATGTGTATTGTTTTTTAGCTTTTTACCATGAGCCTTCATTTGTTCATCTCTAAAATGGATAATAGCACTGATCTCAGAAGGTTTTTGTGAGAATAATAATAATATTAGGTAGTAGTTATATGATGCTTTAAGGTTTGCAGTTATTTCATTTGATCTTTACAGTAGCCCTGTGATGCAGGTGCTATCATTATCTCCATTTTACTGATCATTAAATTGAGACACAGAAAGGTTGAGTGATTTACACAATCATATAGCTAGTAAGTGTCTGAGGTCTGATTTGAACTCAGATCTTCCAGACTCTAGGTCTTGTGCTCTAAGTACTTTGCCATCTAACTGCCTCTAATGAGATAACTATGCAAAGAACTTTACAAGCCTATAAACTCTATATAAGTATGAACTATTATTAATACTACTTGGCTATTTTGAGGGTTGGTCCATTAAAGAGTCTGCTTTAAATGAGTTGTAATTTTGGGCCATATGTTTGTTGTTAAGGCTTATTCTTGTGTTGACTAACGTTGAATGAGGTTCACAAGCTGATTGCTTTCCCCTTTGAGAAAAATGGGAAAGTGATTAATTCAGTAACATCTTCTTTATTCTCTGCATTTCAGACAACCTTTTTTTGGGGGGGGTATTGGTTTCATTCCTTAGTTATATAACAATTAAGATAATATAATGAATTAGGGATATATGATTTACGAATCAGCAGCTGGAAGACTTTTAACCACTGAAGGCAGCTACTTTTTTTCTAAATAGACTAGGGTGAGCTGAACGTGGCCTTTGGCCTTTATCTCTTTCTGCCTGGCTATGCTTCTGGCCTTTTTCTAACCCCAAACCAGAAAAAAAGCTCAAGTACAGGGCCAAGAATGGAACTGAATCCAGCTTTGGAAGTCAGATATAGACATGGTTCATACACCCACTGTTTTCAGAAAAGGTAATTTGGGGACATCAGAGTGACTTGGTGCATCTGTGGATATAGGGCCAGGAATATATTGCCTTGAAGAAAGATACAAGCTGGATCTGACTCTTGAGGGTTTTTGACTTCAAAATGGCTCCCAAGTTGTTTGCTAAAGGCATATCAGTGGAATATAGAGCACTTTCTTTGGGTTATTCTCTTCAGGGATTGTGGAAGACTGGAACTCAAGCTTCAGTTCCAACTTTTTTTTCTTCTTCTTTTCTTTTCTTTCTTTCTTTTTTTTTTTTTGGTGAGGCAGTTGGGGTTAAGTGACTTGCCCAGGGTCATACAGCTAGTAAGTGTGAAGTGTCTGAGGCTGGATTTGAACTCAGGTCCTCCTGACTCCAGGGCCAGGGCTCTATCCACTTCGCCACCAAGCTGCCCCCCCAGTTCCAAATTTAATCCATTTCATTATGAAAGGTCTTTTGTCCTTAATGTAACACCTGATAGTGTTGGAGGGTTAGTAGAAAAGGGACTTTTTTGACTAGAGAAATAATATTTAAAAATATTTCTAAAGGTTTTTAATATGCTTCTGAATAGTAATATAGAAATATATAACAAAAAGATGATGAAGACAGTACAAGGAAGGCATCAAGACTGCAATCTCATTCTTTTGGGGGGGGGTGGGGGGAATGAAGGTTAAGTGACTTGCCCAGGGTCACACAGCTGGTAAGTGTCAAGTGTCTGAGGCCCGACCTGAACTCGGGTTCTCCTCAATCCAGGGCCAGTGCTTTATCTACTGAACCACCTAGCTGCCCCAATCTCATTCTTTTCCTCCTCTGTTTTCATACTTTCTCACTAATTGGAATCAATGAAAATGCAGGATAAGCCATAGAACTGTCCACACTTAATGAACAGTTTCTGAGCCACATGATGCATTATCCATGCACACTATAGAGTAAAAAACCCAACTGAAGGGCAAAAGGATTTTCCATTATTCAGTTCTGAGGAGTTACCTAGACTCTCATCCTTTCACTTAAACGTATTTTACTGTCACCCAAAACTATGTGTCATTGTCTGGTGATGTTACTTCTAAATTTGTGGTAATTTCTTTTTATTGTTGGTAATATTTTAAACCAACCCTTCGAGCAAGGGTGATTTCTTTCTTTTTTGGGGGGGTGGGTGGGGCATTGAGGGTTAAGTGACTTGCCCAGGGTCACACAACTAGTAAGTGTCAGTGTCTGAGATTGGATTTGAACTCAGATCCTCCTGAATCCAGGGCTGGAGCTTTATCCACTGCGCCACCTAGCTGTCCCCTGGGATGATTTCTTAGACCCATTATTTCTACAGATATACAGCTCTGTTACATGGTGCTTATAATGAGGAAGCCCACCTTAGAAATTTCTGCTTCAGTGATTTAGTATAATAGGTGCGTTATTAGGTACCCAGCAATTCCCACCTGTAATAGTTTTAAAATTCTTTTCTTTTTTAATAGTTTGTTCTAAATTCTCCAGTTAAAACATTGTGTTTTCCTACATAGGCTGTTTCCTTAGAAACTAACTGGATGAGATATTGCCTGGTTCAAGCTTAGCCCACAAAATAGTATGAATGGGAAATTTTATTCCTCCTCAAATTCATGAATATTGTCATTTTCATTCATCCCATATGTCATGCTTCTATGAAAATGTAGCTCATGTTAAGTTGAGTGGAATTGTATGCTTTGTTAAATTGTTCTCCCTTCCCTCTTTGCAGGACCTGAGTAGCCCCAACCAGTATGATACTGGAGTTGCACTGACTGGTTTGTCCTGTTTTGTTACTCCAGATCTCGCCAGAGATTTGGCAAATGACATCATGACTCTGGTGAGTTGGCAGAAATAACTAGACCTCTCTTGATGATTTTAAGTCTGTCACCTCTTCTCTGATCCTCAATTTTCTTCATATATAAAATGGGAGATAAAACCTCTAGGTGGTATAAAGATGAGTTGTAGGACTTAAAAGAGGTGAGGTCTTTTTTTTTTTTTTTTTTGTGAAGCAGTTGGGGTTAAGTGACTTTCCCAGGGTCACACAGCTAGTAAGTGTCAAGTGTCTGAAGTCAGATTTGAACTCAGGTCCTCCTGAATCCAGGGCTGGTGCTTTATCCACTGTGCTACCCAGCTTCCCCAAGAGGTGAAATCTTAAGAATACCCCGTGATTTATAACTTGAGCTCTTCAGTTGTAAAGCAACTCAGTTTACAAACCAGTGATTGGTATTTGTTTTAACCTTTTCACATATCCCTAAAGTTATATTTTGATATCATGGCATGGAGGTGACCCTAGATACTTTAGAGTTTTGTCAGCAGAGAGGTTTATAGTGAGGGTTCTCAACCCTGGATCTGAGAACTTGTTCTTTCTACAATTTATTATAATTGGTCAGTTTTATAATCCTAGACATGATATATTGGAGATAGTTTCAGAGGGTGGGCACTAATAAAGACCTCTTGCAAATGTGAGATTTTAGCCAGAGAAACCAGGAGGTTTACTCTGGGATCAAGAGTCACCAGCCTTCTCAGGTTCCTCCATTAAGACACTGTCTCACCTCTGAGCATTTTCAGTGGCTGTTCTCCATGCCTGGAATTCACTCTATCCCCTCTTTGTCTTCTGGCTGACCTTGCTTCCCTTCAGGTGTCAGCTAAAATCCTGCCTTCTTTAAGAAGGCTTGCCCAAACCTTTCCCTCTCCCCGTCACATTAATGCCAGTGCCCTTCCCCTAAGATTATTTCCGCTTTATCTTGTAAATATCTTTTTTGCATATGGTTGTTGACATGTCATCTCCCCCCTTAGAATAATCAGTAGTAAGTAAACATTTATTAAGTGCCTACTCTGAGTCAGGTACTATGCTAAGCTCTGAGGATACACAAAAAGACAAAAGATAGTCCATGCCCTTGAGGAGCTTACAATCTAATAGGGGAGACAACAAGCAAAAAAATAAGTACAAACAAGCTCTAGAGTCAGCAGGGTATGGAGAAGGCTTCCAGTAATAGATGGAATTTCAATTGCAACTTAAAGGAAGCCAGGGAAATGAGTATTTGCAGTAGAGGGAGACAGAGAAAATGTCCATGGCTGAGAGATGGAGTGTCTTGTTTTTGTAGTACCTGGAAGGCCAGTGTCACTGATCAAAGAGTACATGTCAGGAATCAGGTATAAGATTGGAGGGAGCATCCAGGGCTTTGAGTGCCAGAGAAATTTTTTTTATTTGATCTTGGAGGCAGTAGGGATCCACTGCAGTTTATTGAGTGAGGGAGAGGGGAGTGACATGCTCAAACTTGTACTTTAGGAAAATTACTTTGGCAGCTGAATGGAGGTTGGATTGCAGTGGGGAGAGACTTGAAGCAGGCATACTCACCGGCAGGCTCTTGCAATAATACAGGCATGAGGTGATGAGGACTGTCACAGCAGCATGGCAGCATTATCAGAGGAGAGATTGGAGAGATGTTGCAAAAGTGAAGTCAACATGTTTTGGCAACATGGGGGGTTAGAGAGAGTGAAGGACAATACCAGACTTTCAAGCCTTGGAGACTGGGGAGGAGGGGCTGGTGTTGCACTTGACAGCAAGAAGGAAGTTTGGAGGCAGGGGAAATTTTGGATGTGTTGAGTTTAAGGAATCTACTGGACATGCATTTTGAGATGTCCGATAGGCAGCTGGGGATGTGAGACTGGAAGTCAGCAGAGAAGTCAGTGCAGGGTAGGTAGATTTGAGAATCATTAGCATAGATCAATGGCAGTTAAATCCATGGTAGCAAATGCAGTATATAGAGGGAGAAGAGAAGAGAGCCCAGGACAGAATCCTGAGAGACTCTGACAATTAGAGGACGTGGTTTAGAAGAGGACCAAGCAAAGGAGACTGAGCAGGACAGTCAGATAGGGAGAACCAGAAGGAAGTGATGTTCCAGAAACCTAGGGAGAAGAGAGTGATCAGCAACGGGGCAGGCTGCAGAGAGGTCAAGAAGAGCGAAGATTGAGAAAAGACCTTTGGATCTGGCAGTTAAGAGATCACTGGTAACTTTGGGGAAAACAGTTTCAGGGAAACAATAAGGTTGGAAATCAGGTTGGAGAGGGGAAAAAGTGGTGTCCCCTATGGTAGATGGCCTTTTCAAAGAGTTTAGCCACAAAGGGCAGAAGAAATATGAGGTAAGAGAAGGGGTAGAAGGCTTCTGAAGAGTAGTGGAGACATGGGCATATTTCTAGGCAGTAAAGAAAGAGCCAGCAGACAGGAAGAGACTGAAGTTAGAGTTATAAGTTAGAGAGTGTGTTGGAGGAGATGAAATGGAATGAGGTGGCTTAAACAAGTAAAGGGATTTTCCTTGGGAAGGAGTAAGGCCACCTTTTCGAGACAGAAGTGAAGGAGTTGATAGTGACAGAAGGCATCCGAGGGATCTAAACTAAGAAGAGAGAGCTCATCATGAATGACCAGAATTTTTTCTGTAAAACATCAGCTGAAACAGTGGGAGGAGGAGCCATGGGAGGCATAGGAAGGGATGAAAAGATTTGGAAGACCTGTTGTGAAGAGTAGGATAGTGAGTTGATAAGAGTGAGTGGAAATATTGCTTATGAAGTTGAGATTATGTAACAGATTTGTAGGAGACCCCAATCAGAATTGTTCTCCACCTTTGTTCAGCGGTCTTTGTATAGAAAGTGGCAGGTGGTGGGATTGATCTGAAATTGAGGCTTGGCAGGGCACGATAAGCCATATAAGTGGATTGGGCATTAATGAGAAAAGGACTGTATAGAGAAGAACTGGTTCACCAAGGGGTTACGGTGGAGGAAGTGGAACAGACACTAATGCAGGGAGATGCCTTGGAGGAGAACTGAGGGTCAAGGCACTGGAGATCATGGTGTAGACAGAGTAGAGCTTGGTAATACAAGGCAGAGGAGAGGTGGGAATCCAATAGATTATGATCAGATGGGGAGGGGGGGTTAATTTTTGAACATGAAGCTGGTGCATTTGTGAGTGATGGAAAGATCAAAAGTATGACCATCTTTGTCTGATGCAGAGGTGGAGTGGAGGAATAGGTCACAGGAAGTGAGTGGGTTAAGAGATTAAGTCATTAGGGTGTTTTGAGGGAGAGGCAACATTTATTAAGGTTCCCTAGTATAAAGGCAGGAGTTGGGGAGGAGAGAAAAATTGTGAGCTATGTATTGAACTCTTTGAGGAAGGAAAGAAAGTGATAGGAATGTCTGTAGAGATAGCTACCAGGATTTTGATTGGGTGGTAGATATGAATTGCATGAACCTCAAAGGAGGAGAGGTAACTAAGTGATGGAGGTAAGGAAAGAACCTGGACATGGCAGTGGAGAGCAAAGAACATTGCAACTCCCCTTCTCAACCAGTGAGCTGGGGAGAATGGGTAAAAGTGCAGCCTATGCTGAAAAGGGAGACTGTGTCATCGGGTTGATTCAGGTTTCAGTAATTGTTAGAAGATGAAAGGAGTGGAAGAGGAAGACTAATGGTGAAGGGAAATTTATTGTCTGTGGAACAGTGATTCCAAAGGACACGGGGGGGGGGGGGGCTGTACATTTAGTCAGGACTTTGGGATGGTTGAAGGGGAAGGGAATGAGGAATACGAGCTCCTTGAATTAGGGACTATTTTTGCTGTTCTTTGTTATCTCCAGCCCTAACAGTACTTGGTATCTAGTGAGTGCTTAATAAATATACATTGACTGACTGACTGGCATGGGCCCTGACCTCCAGGAGGGTTCGTATATCCTGTTTAGTTAAGGAGATGAAATATATTTTTATTCTAATTCTCTCTCTGTTTCTCTCTCTTGCTCGCTCGCTTATAATTATCCATTTTAATCTCATTTTAGTAATAAAACAGTTAAGTCCAATTCAAGACAGTAGATAAAATTCTCTAAAACAGATGCTAAGATATTGTAAGCTCTTGAGTTAATGAGCACACTAGATCATCAACTTTTTTGGATGTTAGTAAGGGTCAGAGAGAAATGGCAGAGGTGAGAAACTAACTGAACCCTGAAACATGGTTGGGAATAGAGTCAGGAATGGGAATGGTATTCAGTGGGTATTGGTATTGTGATGACTGAATTCAACCTCTTTGGATGTGAAGAGATTGGCATCTATGAGGGAGAGGTCTTCTTTTGGGGCCTTGGGAAGAGATAAGTTGAGGCTGGGTTATTCTAGTTTGATTAGACTTTATTTTGAGAAATAAAATAGTTTTTGCAAAGAAATTATACCTCCTTCATGGCATGAGGAAGATAAGGAGGCAGAAATTTTGTAAGTTTTCAAAATTAGATCTCACCTATAAATTCCTAACGGTTACAACACCGTGCTTGCATTTTGGGGGAGAGAGAACTGAAATGAACCAATGCACAGATCTCCAACATGGTATTTGCATCTCCTGCATTTGTCTGGTTCGTAGATGTCACACACGAAACCTTACATCAGGAAGAAGGCTGTGCTGATCATGTATAAAGTGTTCTTGAAGTACCCAGAGTCCCTTCGCCCTGCTTTCCCTCGTTTAAAAGAAAAACTTGAGGATCCTGACCCTGGTTGGTGACATTTCTATTGTCTTTGGTGTTTTAATAATGTTCATGTTCAGTAGCAAGATGGTCTATTACATTCAAGATCTTGATGAGTCCATTTTTGTGTGAAAAATATGATAGAGATTGAACTTTTAAAAAGACCTTTTATTGGGTCTGCTGTGGTTGGGATTCTTTTTCAGGTCTGGATTTGAATAGTGAGGCCCTTTCCAATTCTAAAATTCTGTGTGGGATGGGCTAGAAAGGGGAAGGAGATGTTTGGATCACTTTTTGTAAGATGATTGAAAGGATAATTTCAAATTGAAATTGATCTGTAAATAAAGTTAAAGATAAGTTGAGATCCAAGACAATCCCAAAAGATGACTGAAGAAACATACTGTCCACCTCCAAAGAAAGAACTGATATTGATGAAACACAGACTAAAGCATGCTATTTTTCACTTTCTTTTTTTTCTTTTAATCAAGTTTTCTTGTACAAAATGACAAATATGGTAATGTTTTACATAATCATGTATGCCCCATATGATTGTTTGACATTTCAGGGAAAGACGGATAAAAATTGGAACCCAAAATTATAAATAAAAATGTCTATTTTTTTCCATAAAAGTATTTTATTATTTTCCAGTTACATTTAGAGATAGTTTGCAACATTTGTTTTTATAAGATTTCTAGTTTCAATTTTTTCTCCTTCCCTCTCTTCCCTCCCCCCTCTCCAAGACAGCAAGAAATCCAATATAGGTTATATATGTTCAATCACATTAAACATATAAAAATGTTTATTATTAAAACATTTTTTAAAAAGATATACTGAACCTACCTAGTACATGGAATCTTTGGGACTGAGCATCATCTTGGTCCCATTCTGAATCCATTCAAGCTACTACTAGTGACCAACCCCAGAACAGAAGTTAAAAAACAAAAGTAAGAAACCCTGTATTTAAGGAATTTTATCATGGAAAATAACATGTTCTTGTATAAATAAAAACAAATAAACTCAAGGTAATTTTGCATGGAAGCAACAGAAGCTTTGGGGAAAGGGGTCGTCAGAGAATGCCTCATTTCAGAGGTAGTTTTTGAGCTGAGTTTTGAAGAATACTAGGTATAATGCTGTAAAAGTAAGCTGGAGCCAGGGCGGCTAGGTGGCGCAGTGGATAGAGCACTGGCCCTGGATTCAGGAGGACCTGAGTTCAAATCCGGCCTTGGACATGTCACACTTACTAGCTGTGTGACTCTGGGCAAGTCACTTAACCCCAATTGCCCCACCCAAAAAAAAAAAAGTAAGTTGGAGCCAAGTGTTCAAGGCTTTAAGTGTCAAATGAACACTTGTATTTGATCTTAGCAGGATGAGGGAGCTCTTAGAGATTGATCAGGAGAGTGACAGGGTCAGGATTATGCTTTCGGAACATCATTTGGGCATCTTTGTGGAGGAATGGTTGGAGAAGGAAGAGATTTAAGGCAGGGACGCCAAGCAGAAACCAAGTACAGTAGTTTAGGCGAGAAGGGATGGGAACCCAAGTTAGCTTGGTCATTGCATAAGTGGACAGAAGTGTTCCACAGAAATCTGGACAGTATGTTTTTTCCACTATAAGAGAAAGAATATTTGGAGGGTGATGATGTGAACAGATAGCTAACTCATGATGACTTGCCATATGTACCCTTGCCCAAGGTACCAAAGTCGTTTTATGTAGTCCCTGCTGGAGCGGAGCCGTCCCCTAATAACAACCTTCCCTTGTATTCACAGGTGTGCAGTCTGCGGCAGTGAATGTCATCTGTGAGCTGGCCAGACGGAATCCCAAGAACTACCTGTCCCTTGCTCCACTGTTTTTTAAGTTGATGACTTCTTCCACTAATAATTGGGTCCTCATTAAGATTATCAAATTGGCAAGTGTTTCCATGCTGTGATTATAGATTTTTGTTTTCATTAGGAAAATTGTTCACGACCTAACATTTATTGAATATTTTCTTTACAAGTTTTTTTTTTTCTGGTAAAATAATTAACCATCAAAAAAAAAGGAAATGAAGTAAGCTTAAAGAACAAGGAATAAAATCTTAGATGAAAATATTAGCATCTATAAAAGTATAATCAAATGAATTAATAGCAAACATATAAACTCATTGTCCTTTTCCAAGTTCCAGGTCCTTTGACTTTTTTTTTTTTTTTGTGGGGCAATGGGGGTTAAGTGACTTGCCCAGAGTCACACAGCTAGTAAGTATCAAGTGTCTGAGTCTGGATTTGAACTCAGATCCTCCAGAATACAGGGCCTGTGCTTTATCCACTGCACCACCTAGCTACCCCCAACCTTATTATTTTTTAAAAATTTAGACAGTGTCGGGGGCAGCTAGGTGGCGCAGTGGATAAAGCACTGGCCTTGGATTCAGGAAGACCTGAGTTCAAATCCAGCCTCAGATACTTGACACTTAACTAGCTGTGTGACCCTGGGCAAGTCACTTAACCCTCATTGCCCTGCAAAAACAAAACAAAAAAAAAATTTAGACAGTATCGAAAGACTACACAGTAATATTCACAATAAATTAATCTAAAGGAGTGAGAATATCTAGAGTCAACATGCTCAGGAAGAAAATAAGCACCTGCTGCAAACTTGCCTTGCCCTTAAAAAAGAAAAGATGATCAAATATGGTCTATATCCTGCCATAAAATAATCTATTGATTTTTCCTTTTATTCAAATAGTTTGGTGCTCTTACTCCCTTAGAACCAAGGCTGGGAAAAAAACTGATTGAACCCCTCACCAACCTAATACATAGGTAAGTTGGAAGGGAAATTTTTGGATTCCTAGCCCCCAAGCAAATACGGATTTTCTTTTTCTTAAATATATCATTACATACTTGAAGCAGGCAAATACAATTACATTGTTTCATTCCACCAGTTTCTTAAGCAATGAAGAACAAATATTTATGGGTACATATCAGGTTATTTCTAGGAATACATATAGGAATTGAGCCATTCTGAAAAATTTTAAAACTAGGCAGAACACACTTTTCTTCTTAGTCTAATTTGCCTTTAAGATCCTGTCTACTCTGAGCTTCTTGGAGGGAGGGCTCCAGGGACTAGCATATTTTTGACTGTGTACATTTTAGGCAGTCAATAAATATTTAAATTGCTCAATTTCATAATAATTTGCCTTCTAAGAAGGTTCCATAATGAATTGACTTGCTTTGTTTTTATGATGTCACTGTTTTCAAAGTGATTGCCTTTTTTTTTTTTGCTTTTACTGTCATAATTCAGCCCCTTGGCTAAGTTTCTTCCTTTGAGCTGAGGGTGTGCTTAAGCTTAGAACACAGATGCTTTTTAAGTTTGAGTCTTGTTGAAGGTCACTGAGCCACAATAGGAGTACCCAGTAAAGAATGACACAATATACTAATAACCGTTGTATTGTGTGAAATTTTATAAAAGCACTTGTCTTTTGACAAACACATTTCGTTTTGATTTAGGCAGGACCGTATCTTAAACAAGGGGGTGTTGAGGGTTAGTAGGATAATGCCTTGGAATGGATACTCTCAAGGAATAGACCATAGAGTTCTTGTCCTGCAGATCTTCAGAAGAGTTTTAGTGTCCTTCCCACTTGTAAGTTTCTAAATTGCCAAAGTACACGTTAAAATAATATTGTGTTATCTGGCCTAGATAATCCAAAAATTATTTGGCTTTGGAAATAAAGTTCCACTGTCTCTGGGGTTATTTTTAGGTTTTGGGTGTTTTTTTTTTTGAGGGGCAATAAGGGTTAAATGACTTGCCCAGGGTCACACAGCTAGTAAGTGTCAAGTGTCTGAGGTTGGACTTGAACTCAGGTCCTCCTGAATCTCGGCCGGTGCTTTATCCACTGCACCACCTAGCTGCCCTCCTCCACTGTCTCTGAATCACTGACTTACTCATATGGATATTTATTATTTTTAACATGAAAATTATTGTTCTTCCTTGAACACACACTCATCAGCTCTCATGGATTTAATTATCATCTCTATGGTAATGATTCTCACATCTACATATCTTGTCCTAACCTCTCTGCTAACATCCAGTCACATCTCTAATTGCTTTTCAGACATCTCAAAATGGATGTCTTTAAACTTAACACATTCAAAACTGAACTCATCATCTTTTTCCCTAAACCTTCCTCACCTCAGACTTCCCTGTTACTGTCAAGGACAACAGCATCCTCCCAGTTCCTCAAGGTGATGTAGCAGCTGAGCCATCCTGGACTCCTCACTACCTCTCACCACTCCCACCCTTCTTCCCCATCTAATTTGTTGCCAGGGCCTGTTGATTTCACCTTTGCAATATCTCTCAACTATGCCCCTTCCCCTCTCTACTTCCACCTCTCTGGTTTCAGCCCTGACCATTTCATGTCTGAATTATTGTAATAGCCTGCTGGTGGATCTGCCTGCTTCTAAGTCTCTCCTCACTCCAGTCCCATCCTCCAGCCACCAAAGTGATTTTCCGAAAATACAGGTTCCATCATATCTCTAGCCTCCCCCCCAACACCCTCCAACCAGTAAACTTCACTGGCTTCCTCTCACCTCAGGATGAAATACAAAATGCTCTCTTTGGCATTCAAAGCTTTATAACCTAGCCCCCTCCTACCTATCCAGTCTTCTTACCTTATTCCCTACAACCACCTCTTTCATCCAGTGACCTTGGCTTCCATGAACAAGATACTCCATCTCTCTTTCCTCCTATGCTTGGAACAGTTTCCTCAGCTTCATCTACTGACCTTCCTGGCTTCCTGTAAGTCCTAACTAAAACTGCCCCTTCTACAGTCCTTCAATTCTAGTGTCTGCCCTCTGCTAATTATCTTCTATTTATCCTGGATATTTGTATCCCCGTTATATTGTAAGCCCCTCAAGGGAAGGGACTGGTTTTAGTCCCACTTTGTGTCCCTTGTGCTTAATACAGTGCATCACTAGACGATAGCTGGGAGGGGTTCACTGGAGACAGGACACGCCATCTGCATGGATGCTGCCACTGTCAGGGCTTCTGTACCTGTGGGCCTGTTTGTGGCAGTTAGTAGTTGTTGCTGATGATGAGCAGAGCATGTCCCTTCTCCACAACACATAGATGGATTGTCCCGTGGATCATGGTGGGTTCTTCAGTGTTGGTTTGTTTGATCATTTTGACCAGGTGGCTCTTCTCCATAAATAAAACGAGTGATGTTTCCCCCTAGTTTACTGTTGTTAAGATGAAAAATTTAAAGAAAGGTTTCTCTTGTTCTCAACTCACTAGACAAGATCGTATGTGTGTTCCCAAGTTTTTTCTCAGGTTGATTTACAGATCAGACAGTTTTAACCTCATTGCAAAATAAGAAAGCAGTGGTGCCAAATTGCACGTTAGCGATAAAGAGAACCTTAAAACTTACCTCGTTCCACCCCTTACTTTACAGAGAAGGGAACTGAAGTCCAGAGAGTTGGGAGGGTTTTGCCCAAGAAATAACAGTTCATGGGAAAGCTGGTCCTAGAATCTTCTTCTCCCAGCTCTCTGTCAAGTGCTATTTCCACTATATTTGAGTTACTTAAAAATGCTAATATGACTCCTATGTTAGCTGCCCTTCCTGAGTGTTAAAATAATAGGCCTGGATTGAGCAAGCAAATTGAGCTTGTTACCAGCTTGCGTAAAGGAAATGAATCTCTTTTTAGGTACTAGCTTTGAGACCGTTTTCTTGATTTTCATTAATTCCTTAGTTGCAGTACATTTGGAGACTTTTGGCAGGGGGGAAGGGCAATGAGGATTAAGTGACTTGCCCAGGGTCACACAGCTAGTAAGTGTCAAGTGTCCGAGGCTGCATTTGAATTCAGGTCCTCGTGAATCCAAGGCTAGTACTTTATCCACTGCGTCACCTAGCTGCCCTTGGAGACTTATTTTTTAAAATATCAGTGCGTTATAGTAAAGATTAAGAGTATTGATTGCTAGAGTCTGGTGCCTGCTTTGCCATTAACTAGCTTTGTAATATTAGACAAGTTAACTGTTCATTTTCCTCAACCCTAAGAAATACCAGCTTGTTTCTAAGATACCTTCTGTCTCTGAGATTGTCTTCTGATCTTATTGTTTTTTTGTATCAATAAGCTTGAACACATTTTTGGTTAACATGCAAAAGAGGTATTTGGATTGCGGACAATTTCAATTTTAACCATACTATTAGGTTTTCATAGGTAAAAAATGCTACTGTAGCAAAATACTGTCTGTATTTTCAAAATAAAGGCAAAGGCAGATGTTTGCTATGATTTGTTCAGTTATTTTTCATACTATTGATCAAATTTAGTACTTCTTCAGGAAGAATATTAAGATAGATAGTATTTATAGGTTAATCCTCTGTATTCTTCTTGTTCTGACCTCATTATAATTCATTATTTTAATGAAGTTTGAGGATTTTTAACTAGAATAATTAATTTTCATCACAATATCAAGATATAACAGTTCTCTCTGCCTCAGGTCCAGAGAGTGGGTAGAAATGGCTTGTGTCAGATGTCACATTTAATGGGGAAGCCGATCCTCCAACTCTCCTCTTCCAGATTTCTGTCAAGTACTTTTTCTACTGTGCTTTAGTTACTTTTAGATGCCTGTATGACTTATGTGTTAGACGTCTCTCCACGGTGTTGATTTTTAGGTATGATGTGCAAAATACAAAAATACAGTGTGTATTTCTCCCTTCTTACCCTATGCAGGGGTTATGTTAATATTGCTGGGGAGTTACCATGTTCTGTTAGATCCTTTTGGATCAGTGGTCAAAGGTATTTTGGGGGGGAACATAAGACTTCTTTGTGGAGAAACCAAAGCTTGTTTAGGTAAAAGATCTTAAACTTAAATAAAGAATAGGGAAAATGTGTAAATCTGATTTTTGTTTCATTAGCAAATAAACAAGTTGGTCGTATTATGGTCCAACCTTTTCCACCCTTATAGATTCTTATCCTCAAGATGATTGGTTCTTAAGCATAGTCGGTAGTGAGCTCAAAGACAGGGACAATCAATCACCAAAGTTGGGTCATGGATTTATCCTAAGAAAAAGACCGCAGTGATAGAGAGCTCTGGATTAGAAATCCAGGTTGTCATCTTTGGCAAGCCACTCCAACTCAGGACCTCAAAATTCAAGCCCCAACTGCCTTCCAGAATGTTGGCAGGGACCCCCAAGCTCATCCCTATAAGCAGGGTCATGTGAGACGATGAGCTTGGAAATTGAAAAAGGAATTGTTGCATGAATCCAAAGTGTTGTTGCTGTTATTCTTGCCAGCAGATTTTTCATACGTATAAGCTTGTGCGATTTTCCATGTGTATGGATGGCATCACAGGTTGGTGGAAATTTTGAGAAAGGACATTTGTAACTTTCCCCACTTGATAGAAACAAACACTCATTAAGAATTTGAGCACACCCGTTTGACAGAATTCTCAGTTTGCTGCTTTCTGAGCATTGTTTTCCTTGAGCTTTAGAGATGTTTAAGGCTTTTAAAGGGCATGTGGTCATTTTGTCACCTCTCTCTCTTTTCAGCACTTCTGCCATGTCTCTTCTCTATGAATGTGTGAACACAGTGATAGCAGGTGAGGATCAAAATTCACAGTTCATGCCACAGAAGAGCTCCAGTGTGCACACTTCTCTGTCAAGCACAAATCAAGGAGGACTGGGAGAACTTCTTAGCTCGCCTCTTAGTGCCTCTTCCCCCTCAGAGCCATGCTCTTGCCACAGCAAGTGAGAACAGCTGGTAGGGGAAATCTGTTTAGCCTAAGTTTGTCACAAGGTCCTGTTCATAGGCAGAGTGTGAGTGACCAGTAGTTGTGGGTGCCATAGTGAAAACCTAGAGGTCAGAGGTTAGTGTGTCAGTCTGATGACTGTACCTTCTAAGCTACAAGTCAGGGATTCCTGACTCTTCTGTGTCATTTGTTACCTCATCCTTAGTATTCATGGACTGTTCAAGCCCCTAAAACAAATTCATTTGCTTAGTTTCATTTTTAAACCCAGTCTCTAGTTTTACTACTTCATTCTATTGTTGTGATGTTAACATAGATCTCAGTACCAACATAAAGCTAGCATTTTGTCTTAATCTGATTCTCTAATTATAGAGTGGTGTTTGAAAGCACATCTGCCCATTGTCAGCTCCATAGGCTTAGGAGTAACCAGGGCTCCATTAGGGAACAAGGTTATCTTTTCAAGCAGTGTAAAAAGTAAAGGGAAACTAGTGGTTCTGGCACACACCTGGGCAGAGTTTAGCTCATTTTTTCTGCCTGCCAGTCCAGATGTTATCTGAAACTACACTCTAATTGATGAAACAGATATTGTAGTTCTGCGTCCCCATTCTAATTACATTAAATCTAATCAAATTAGTGAGAGCCCCAGAGGCCAGAAGAAGCCTTTTCATTACCATGTGCATGGATGTGACTGCACTGAACTTGAAACCATTTACCTGCTGTTACCTTACAACTTAGCAACTAAGAAAGGGCCTTGTCAGAACAAAGAGGATGAAGGCCCATTTTGAATGAGACTAAAATAAGACCTTTTTTCTGAAAGACTTTTGAAGAAAGTAAAAAGAAGCTTTGTGAGCAAGGTCTTCCCTTTAGCCCCATTCTTTGACCTGTAGATTAGACCCCAGGTTGCTGAGTATAGCTCACTGGGCTTATCCTGGGAGTGGGCTGAGAACATTTCTGCCTTCAGTTGATGAGGCCTTTTCTCGCCACGTACCTTTGAGGATTTGATTATTCTACTTTTTGGAACATGAGAAACAGCATCAGATCGTTATTATCTCTGAGAAGTAAAATTGTAACTTTTGAAAACCAGCCTTTTAAAAAAAAGTTCTGCTTTATATAGAAGATGCAAAATTGAAGTGTGCACCAACCTGGCGGGGCTAGCGATTTTGGAAGATGTGAAGTTGTTGTTACAAACCGGTCAGTTCTAACAAATCCCAAACTTAGAAGTGAAGATAAAGGCGGGCCATCTTAGGGACTGACCGTGCTTCTGGGTCACTGCCTCCATAATTCATAGTATGGCCTATCCTGGTACCTGGGATTAATGTGTTTGTATTCAGCAGATCTTCATTAAGTACCTACCAGCTGTGCCCAGAGCAGTGCTGGGAAGATTAAACAGTTTGGTGAAGAGGGGAATCTTGCCTTCATAAAATGAATAGACCAGCAGGAAGATAAAACAGGGACAAAGATAACTAATGTTAGCTGCAGTGTTATAATATCCGGCTTATAATGCCCGTTCTTTTACATGATGACCCGAACCATATTACCATGCCTTTTTCTTAGCATAATTAGACTAAGAATATGAGTGCCTTAAAAATGATCTCATTTGCCACAGAGGGCAGATGCAGTTTTTGAGTGTACACAGTGAAATCACATACCCAGTCTTTATTCCTATCACTATGTCCTACCTATAAAGAATACCCTAAAAAACCATTTCCCATATTGTTCCATGGAACCCTAGATATATTATAAATAGGGATTCTGTGAAAAATTTCAATGACAGTAATATTGTCCCCTCTAAAATAAGTATTAAATTATTGGAAGACACTCGTAATTATGGAAAAAGCCATGAGCTTGACGTTGGAGAAGCTGGCTTCAAATCCTGACTCTTCCCTCTTTTGGTGACTTTAGACAAATAACCTGGCCTCCCTGGGCTTCAGTTTCCTCATGTGTAAAACTGAGGGAGTTCGACTTGATAAGCTCTAATGCCCCTTTCCCCTCAAAATTCTGTGCTCTATCTAGCTATCAAAAATACCTATGTTTTCTGTACGAAAATGAATGAATGGAACAATCTCTCTCCCCCAGCCCCCAGCCTGCTTTGGGCAGAAGAGCACCAGATTCTAGCCTTGGCTCACTAGCCCCAACCTCATCTGCTCCATTCAACATACTGTGGGATAGTTCCACTCTGGGCAGGGGCAAAAACTTCTAGAAAGGGGTGAAAGCATGCCATGAGAGGATGAAAAATCTTGTTTATTCTTCTTTCCCTCCTGCCCCCAAGTTTTAGCCACTTTTCCACAACTGCTGTGAAAAGACAAAGGTCAGGCTAGACTTTACCCAGTATACTTTCAAAACAACACCTTTTATTATAAATCTGAATCATCCAGTACTCTTTTGGAAGGCATCCCATACTTCCAGAATCCTTCAGCATTTCCAGATCCTATTTTCATCTTAGAAGGTTAAAAGTGTTTCCTCATCACTTTGATTTAGAACGCGCTTTCTTTGTGGTCTAGAGAGGAAGTGAGTGAGCCATGGGTATTTATCATAGTCATGAACAAGACATAGGAAATAGGCATAACATAACACTCTAATTTTGGACTTTTACATAAATATACCTCCACTGAAATTCAATTTCTCTTAATGTTGTTAAGATAACTCCGGGGTCTTAAAGGGTATACCAGCTGAGCAGATGGTGGCAAGTTCTCTTAAAGGCCTCACATAAGGGACCAGTGACTTAATGTCTAGCCACATTCAGAGAGTCTCATCAACAGATTGTTTGAAGGGTGGTGAATTTTTCAGGCCACAGCCAGTGAATCACAGAATCTCTACCAAGTCATAAAAGAATGATGCACCATACATTGGTGCAGAGAGAGCCCACACTCATTATAGGTCTTTGAAGTAAAGTAAGAAAATAGAGCTAGTTCTTAATTATTTGTTTAAATCAGAGGTTGCAGTGGTGTATAAAACAACACAGACTCTACTAGGTGTTTCTGTTGGTATTTTTCAAAGTGTCATATTTACCTTCTTAATTATATTTGATTTACATTACTATGAAAATCACAATGTATTTATAACATGGTGATAAGGAACAATTTAGAAATTTCTTAAGGCACAAGGAAGCTAATTTATTTCCCCCCCCCACTTACTAGTATTTTATTTTTTCTAATTACATGTAAAAATAGTTTTCAACATTAATTTTTTAATCATAAAAGTATTTTATTATTTTCTAGTTACATGTAAAGATAGTTTTCCACATTTGTTTTTATAAGATTTCTAGTTTCAAATTTTTCTCCCTCCCTCCCCCCTCCCCAACACAGCAAGCAATCTGATATAGGTTATATATAATTTATCTTTTTAAAATTTGCCACAGATAATTGAAAATGGATTGTGCTAAGGGGTCTTTGATACTAATGGTTTTGCATATTGGTAGACTTATGAAGAAGCAAACATGAGGTTCAAGTTAGATGCATTTCTGCTATTTGTATTTTTTGAGATTTGGTTCTTGGTTTGTTTGAGCTGAAAGTTTAACTGATACTCTTTGTTTCAGTTTTGATTTCTCTGTCTTCTGGAATGCCCAATCACAGTGCCAGCATCCAGGTATGGTCATTTCTGTCTTTGCATCTGGGTTCTAATTGAAGAAATTGGATGGATACAGAGTAGTAGATTGTCCATAGAAAGATACCCTATTATCAGCTAGCTCATTGTTTTCTGGTTTGTGAGACATGGTGGAGTGAACAAAATTAGCTGAAGTTAAAACAGTTGACCGTGGGGAAGATTTGGGTTGGTTCTAAGAGCTCTTGGGCTGTGATGTACAAATTCAGCTATCCTAGGAATTGTATGTTCACCTGTCTCTGTAGGAACCCTTTTTTCTCTAGTGATTATCTCTGCTGTTGTCTAGGAGCACAGACATGGCTAGAGAGAAAGGGAAACTTTCTTTTTTCTACCTGCAGTGGAGAGGAACGAAGTGCTAGAGAGAGTGAAGGGCTGAGAAGTGGACAGTCAATTTTTAGGATTTCTGAGTTGACTTATTATCTTGTTAAAAATTACAGCCCTCTAATGTTAGAAGCTATAATGAATGACTTGAGTTTTTCTTTTCAGCTTTGTGTTCAGAAATTAAGAATATTAATAGAAGATTCAGACCAAAACTGTAAGTTACTCCCCTTTCCCCTTCTCTCTAATTCTCCCTTCATGGCCTTATTTCTTTATTTATGCCACATTTTTTTCTTTGTATATAACCTTTATGTGACCAGTTTGAGATGCTTTCCAGAATCAGGTAATGGGTGGCTTTTTAAGACAATGCCTGGTCCATTTTACGGAAGAAATGACAGCTTGCTGATAGTTGAGGTTGAATTAAATTCATTTATTGAATAGTAGTAGCTCTGAAAGGAAATCCAAAGGAAGCTCTATTTGGACAGAAGATGATAAAGAAATTTCAAGATGAGAGCCAACACAGGATAATATTTATGCCTTGTAGAAACATGTTTTTATTCTAAGCCTTAATGAATATGGAAAAATCATAAAAATAATTACTGGAAACACAGTTTTAATAAATTAGGTGGAACAACAGATGGCATTCCTCATTATTTTCCTAAGCAGTGTAAAATATCCTTCATCCATATTTGCACACATATTTTTCCCTTTAAAAATAATCTTTCGGGGCAGCTAGGTGGCGCAGTGGATAAAGCACTGGCCTTGGATTCAGGAGTACTGGAGTTCAAATCCAGCCTCAGACACTTGACACTTGACTAGCTGTGTGACCCTGGGCAAGTCACTTAACCCTCATTGCCCTGCAAAAATTTAAAAAACAAAACAAAACAAAACCAAAACAAAAATAATCTTTCTGCTAAGAAGGCACATCTCTTTTGTAGCAGTGAGTGCATACACTCAGTATTAAGGACTTCTGGAAACTAGATGTAATAAATGTTCACTTTAAGCCAAATCTTTCTGAATAAATTATCAGAGATTAGAAACAAGGATTGCTTTCCTCCCTTATGCCCTTATCTTCTCTCCCCCCCACCCCAAGATATTATTATTTGGGGGGGGTTGGTTTGCTTGTTTTGGGGCAATGAGGGTTAAGTGACTTGCCCAGGGTCACACCAGCTGGTAAGTGTTAAGTGGCTGAGGCTGGATTTGAACTTAGGTCCTCTTGAATCTAGGACCAGTGCTTTATCCACTGCGCCACCTAGCTGCCCCCCTCCCCCCCACAAGATACTATTATTGCAAAGAATTGACTGCCAAATTTTTTAAAGTTTGCTTAACGTCTAATATTTGCAAGATAGTCTGCCAGATGGGACAGCTAGGTGGCACAGTGGATAGAACATTGGGCCTAGAGTCAGGAAGAACTGAATTCAAATGTAGCCTCAGACATTTACTAGTTGTGTGACCCTGGGTAAGTTCCTTAACCTCATTTGCCTTGGTTTCCTCATCTGTAAAATGAGCTAGAGAAGGAAATGGCAAAATACTCCAGTATCTTTGCTAAGAAAACCCCAAAGGGTTCTTGAAGAGTCAGATATGACTGAAAACAACTAAATACCAATAGCAACTCTGTCAGATATTGTATGGGGTATAATCTGCAAGACCTGGTCCCTAGTTGGAGAGAGAAGGCACAAATATATACAAAGTTACTAACTGCCTAGTTAAAATTGCAGGTTAAGACAATAAAATATCACAAGAGAATGAGAATACTGCCTCTTAGATTGCACAGACATTAATTGCTGTAGTAGTTTGGAGGTAGGAAAATCAGTTGGAAGGTCAGGAAAGATTTTCCAGATTTCTGAGACGTAAAGACTAAATGATTCTGAGGTTTAAAGGTTCTCTAAGACTTCATTTCTATTTTCCTACAAAATTTCCAGAAGTCTTAACCTTATTAAGTGAATGAGTCAGGGTGATTCCCTGTGACACGGTTCTCCTGGGATTTCATTCTTCACATACCAGTCTACCATTTTAAATACATCTCCTGTATAATCCTGGGAAAAGGCTTCCTCTAAGCAAATTTATGCCACCTGGGCCACTGATAACTATAGGATTTAGAACTGGGGTCAACAGCCTGGTTTATGCAACCCAATATTTTTTCTCAACCAGGACCATATGAGACATGTCAGTGTTCTTCCCTGATATCAACCTCAACAGTTAAATATATCCTAGCTTCTCTGAGCCTTTTAAGGGTCTTTTATTCATGTAGTTGTACAGATTCTTTCTGCTTTCATTTTTATTTCCTGTTAGGACCACCTCTTGGAATGATGAGTTTCCCAACTATCACACTTGTTATTGATGTTGTTCTTTTTATTCTCAACTCACCTGCTCAGGGTTCAAAGGATGTGTTGTGTTCATGGTTCTGGTCCAGAGTACCCCGTATCTTGCAGTAGAGGATTGGGTGATTAAGTTTGTTTGCCATTCATAATTTTATGGATTTCATTTCTGTTCGATTTTAGATTGTCTTTCCACATTTGAGTATACCAGTCTTTTAGTCAGTATAAAACAAAAATAAATCTACCTTCTATCTACTGTCTTGAAGTATAAATACTTTAAATTATATATAATCAGAGTTCTAAAATATGATCTTTCCTTCCTCAGCATTTTATTGATACCTTGCTTTCACACATCTCTTATAAAGTACTTCCATGGATCTGTGCCCTCATTGATGTCTGTACTCTTTTTTTTTTTTTTTTTTTTTTTTTTTGGTGAGGCAATTGGGGTTAAGTGACTTGCCCAGGGTCACACAGCTAGTAAGTGTCAAGTGTCTGAGACCGGATTTGAACTCAAGTCCTCCTGACTCCAGGGCCGGTGCTCTATCCACTGTGCCACCTAGCTGCCCCTCTGTACTCTTTTGAATGGTAGTTTACAGTCAGTCAGTCTGAGCCATCTGGCCTGGGAGAATTATGTCCGTGCTTTCCAATAAATCCTTTGCAAGGAATCTACCCAGTGGGCCAGCAGGATGGGGGAATGTTCCTCTAGGCCTCTTCACATGATATAGGTACTTTTTCAGCATTTGGGTGGTATCTGTTAGCCCTTGTGCTCTCTGTATGACCAGTCTGCCTCCCTTTGCAATGACTACATCTTTGTTGATGTCCTGAGTATGTTTCTTTTTGTATGCCATTCATTGTTGGTGTTATGATCTGGCTTTTCTATGCTAGACTAAAAAAGAGTAAGCATAGTGGGATCTCTACATCTTTGTCAGTTGTAGAGTTGGATATAAAAATGTAAACTCTTGTTCGAGAAAGCCTTTTCCCTCCTGTTTTTATCAAAGATATCTTGTTTATGTAGATAATTTGTATAAGGATTTTATAAGAGAGAAGAAAAGTAGTTATTGAATTCCTCTATGTTGTTTTTTTTGAGGCAATTGGGGTTAAGTGACTTGCCTAGGGTCACACAGCTAGTAAGTGTTAAGTGTCTGAGGCTGGATTTGAACTAAGGTCCTCCTGACTCTAGGGCCAGTGCTCTATCCACTGTGCCACCTAGCTGCCCCTCTTCCCATTTTTAAAGTACCATTTTTATTCCTCTTGCAATACTTTGGGGACTATGATGTTAAAGTCCAAATAGGATTAACTGAATTTTTGGCAAAAAATTATATAAAAAACAAATTTGACAGATCTTTTTCCATTTTTTTTTCTCTTATCCGCCTTCTGCTTTAATCCTGAAATCTTTTTTCTGATATTTTGGCTTACTTGAGTCTTTGCCAAGCTTTCCACAAGCTTGTTTTTCCTTTAGCATTGCTTGCTTTTTTATGAGGCAGCATTACTCATCTTTTATCCATCTCCTCAATGGGATTGTGCAAATGAGGTTATGTTCTAAATTACTGTTGGCATTAGTTGCCATACTGTGCACTCTACTTGGCAAGGTGATCAAATGCCTATCAGATGAGGCAGTTTTTATGTTTTTTCATTCTCCTTGTTGTGGTATTTGCATTACGTTAGTTAAACTTCATAGGAAATGGTTATAGTTTGTGCCAGTGTCTGTTCCCTTAGTCGTTTCTTGTTTTCAGTATTAGCATATTTAAATTCTGGTTTCAGTCAGTCAGCTTGCATTTATTAAGTGCCTACTGTGTGCACTTGCCCAGGGTCACACAGCTACATGAGCACTGGGGATACAACAAAAGCAAAAACTTAGTCCCTACTCTCAAAGAGCTCATAGTCTAAATCAGAGATACAACATGCCAACAGCTTATGTACAAACATGATATATACAGGATAAATTGGGTGGTAGACTCAGAGGGAAGGCACTAACATTAAAGGTGGACTTAAGCAACTCGCTATGCTTTCCACCAGGGTTCTTCCAAACCTTTTGCGCCTTCCTCAAACCTCCCTTAGCTCTTCCCTACCCCCACTATCTTATCTGAGGTCCTCGCCTCATATTTTACAGAGAAAATTAAGGCCATTCTTCATGAGCTCCCTCTTCCTTATCTTCTGTCAGTCAGATGGTTTCTGTCAGTAGCCACTCCCTCACCCCTGTTTAACGTGAAGACAACAAAATTCTTACCAAAGCTAATCCCTCTACCTGTTCAAGCAATCCATTTCATCCCCTGTCTTCCAACAGATTTCCCCCACTATCATTTTTTTCCCAGTCTCTCCTGGTCTATTGGCTCATTCCCTACAAACATGTCCATGTCTCCCCTGTCCTGACAAAATGTTCACTTGATCCTTCTATTCTTAGTGCCCTATGTTTCTTTTGCCATTTGTGGCTAAATTCCTCAAAAAGACCATCTACAATAGATGCTTCTACTTTCTCTCCCCATGCTTTCTCCCTAACCCCATATAATTTGTCTTTCTGACCCTATTGTTCGACCAAAGTTGTTCTCTCCAAAGTTACCAGTGATCTCTTAGTTGCCAAATCCAATGGCCTTTTCTTAGTCTTCATTCTCCTCAACCTCTCTGCAGCTTTTGATACTTTTGATTGCTCTTTTCTCCTTGAGACTCTCTTCTCTCTAGGTTTTCAGGACACCCCTCTCCTCTGGTTCTTCTCCTACATATCTAACTGCTCCTTTGTTTCCTTTGCTGGGTCCTCTTCAGTGTCACGTTCTCTAGCCATACGTGTCTCTCAGGATTCTATCCTGGGCCTTCTTACTCTAGACTACTTAACTTGGCTATCGCCCAATTCCCATGAATTGAATTACCATCTCTATGCTGATGATTCTCAAATCTACTTATTCTCCTCCCGACCTCTCTGTTGACCTTCAATCTCACATGTCCAACTGCCTTTCAGACATCTCAAACTGGGTGTTGAATAGACATCTTAAACTCAACATGTGCAAACTAAACTCATTATCTTTCTCCCTAAACCCTCACCCACTACCCTCCCTATTGTAGATGGGAACGCCATCCTCCTAGTCCCTCATGCTGGCAACCCAGAAGCTACTTCACTGGATTCCTCACCATCTTCCAACCGCTCCCATGTAAGCTACTGCCAAGGCCTGTTAATTTCACCTTTGCAGCATCTTCATTGTGCCCCCTTCTCTGTTCTGACATTGCCATCCCTCCAGTACAGACCCTCATCACCTCATGTCTGGGTTATTGGAATAGCCTACTGGTGGGTCTGCCTGTGTCTAGTGTCTCTGCACTCCACTTCATCCTCTATTCAGCCACCAAAGTGATTTTCCTCATGCACATGTCTGATCTTGTCAGACACCTCCCACCCACCCACCCCACTCAGTACACTCCAGTGGCTCTCTATTGCCTCCAGCATCAACTACAAAATAGTCTGCTTAATCTTCAAAGCCTTTCATAATTTGGCCCCCTTCTACCTTTCTAGCATTCTTGCATCCAACTCTCTTACATGTAATTTTCTGTCCAGTGACCCTGGCCTCTTGGCTCTTTCATGAACAAAACACTCCCTCAGTTGGATTGAGGCATATTCTCTGGCTATTCCTCATGTCTAGAATACTCTGCATACTCACTTCTTTGGCTTCCTTTAAGTACCAAGTAAAATCCCATCATTGCCAGTAAATCTTTCCTAATCCCTCTTTTTTGTTTGTTTATTGGGGGGGGGGGGGGCCATGAGGGTTAAGTGACTTGCCCAGGGTCACACAGCTAGTAAGTGTCAAGTATCTGAGGCTGAACTTGAACTCAGGTACTCCTGAATCCAGAGCTGGTGCTTTATCCACTGTGCCACCTAGCTGTCCCACTAATCCCTCTTAATTCTAGTGCCTTCCCTGTTATTTACTATTATATAACTTGCTTGTTTCTGCCATTAGATTATAAGCTCCTTGAGGGCAGAGACTGTCTTTTGTCCCCAACAGTTAGCACAAGTGTACTTAATAAATGTTCATTGATTATTGATTAAATTTTCAGCCTTGGGATCTTTTTGCAGGGAGATGATTCATGGATTCTTTTGGGGTGAGGGCAGGGCAGTGAGGGTTAAATGACTTACCCAAGGTCACACAACTAGTGTCAAGTGTCTAAGGCCGGATTTGAACTCAGGTTCTCCTGAATCCACAGCTGGTGCTTTATCTACTGTGCCACCTAGCTGCCCTCGATTCTTACTATTGAAATTTCATTTTCTATGTTCAGAAGTTCTGGGCAGTTTACTTCTATTATTTCTTTCATTATATTATTAAGGCTTTTTGGTCCTGTCTTGTTCTTCTGGGAGACCTGAGATCAATCCTTAGGTTGTCTCTGTGCATCTAGTCTTCAAGATCAGTATGTTTTGCTTGTATTATAAGCATATTTTCCTTTATAGTTTTTTGGTTTTGGGGGGTATTTATTTTTTGCTTATCTTCTAGTTTGTTCTTCACTTCTGTGTATTTGCATTCTCAGTCTGTTCTCTCTCTTCTGTTAAGGCTTGTCATTGCAGATTCAAGTTTTTCTCTTCTACTCATGATTTTTGCTGTGTAGGACATAAATTCTCCTCTCTTATTTCTCATTTCTCTTTCAAACCACTCAGGAAAAACACGATATGTAGTTCCATGTTCTCAAATTCCATGAGGTCCTTTCATCCAGTGTTGAATCATTTTACTTTATTTTGCAGTATTTATTCATAGATTTCTGAACTCATTTATCAGATCTGAGAGGACCTATTTTTTTTTCTGTTGTTACTGTTTTTCCCTGTTGGTTTATCTGTTATGTTCAAAGTCTTAGAGATTTCTTCTTCCTAAAATCTTTGGTACTTTCAGCCTCCCACGCCTCCCCTTTTTCCCCCTTATTACTTCTTAACATCCCCATCCCACCCACCCCCTACACACTCCCATTCCCTCATTGTGGACTGGATCTCAAAGTGTCTCAGCTTCTTCCCATATTGGGCAATTCATGGTTCACCAGCTTAGTTCTCTGCCTCAACACTTTGACATTTTGGTGCTCAGAATTGGCCCAGGCTGCATGCCAGGCTCTTTCCCACAAGTTTGGTGGAGTGCTGCACAGCCTCCCACATGCACAGTGTCCTGTCTTGGTGACCTTTTTCACTCCTATTCCTCAGTTCTCTCTTCTGGCACACAGAAATTCAGTCTGTTTTCCCCCCCGGCAGTTCCGTGCTTTGAAGCACTGATGTTTCTTGGTTGCAGCCTCCAGCTGGCTTTTGCTCCTGAAGGGTTGTGGCCAAAACTGGCTGTTGAGCAGAGCAAATTTCCATGGTCTAGAACTGGCATCTCTACAGCACTGGAAAAAAGGAAGAGTGGCTGATGTGTAAGAGTGGGATTTGATGTAAGCCAGTGTCGTGTCCTTGTGTCTGTCTGCTAGGGTACCTTGATTACAGAGAGCTCAGGGTCAGTGCCCATTAGTTCCTGGGTTGGGGTTGGTTTTTTAACCTTCTTTTGAATTTGAGTGTCTTAGACCATGGAAACAGCTGAAGTTACTTTATCTCTGGTGCATAATTTCTGTTTTGGAGAGGTTTGAGAGTTTGTGCTTATCAGATGATCCAGTAGTCTTACTGATTGTCTAAGAAAGACTTCTTCCAGAAAGTGAGACTGGGACCATGGAAACCAGGAGGCAGAGAAGAGGGGAAATATTCGTAGCATGAGGGAGAGGCAGTGAAAGTGCCTGGAGAGGAACGTCTTGTGCCAGGAACAACAAGGAAGACAGTGTCATTGGATCACAGAGTACATCTAGTGGAGCAAAGTGGGGAGGGAAATAGGTAGCTTTAAAAGCCTTAGGATTTTATATTTGAACCTAGGGAGCTGCTGAAGTTGATTGAATAGGAGGGTGATGTGGTCAGACTTATGCTTTAGGAAGATCAATTTGATAGCTAAATGGAGAATGGATTGGCATGGGGAAAGACTTGAGCCAATGAGCCTGAACAGCAGGCTAGATAGCGCCTACACCAGAGTGGTGGCAATGTCAGAGGAGAGAAAGCAGCTTATCAAATAGATCTTATTCAGATAGAGAAGACAGGACTTGACAACTGATTTTATATGGGAAATGAGAAAGTAAGGAGTGGAAGATGACACCTAGATGGCAAGCTTAGGTGACTGAGTGGACTGATGGTGCCCTTAGCAGTAATAGGAAAGGAATGAAGAGGGGAAGGGTTGAGGATGGAGGGGGAAGGTAATGAGTTCAGTTTTAGACATGTTGAGCTTGAGGTGTCTATTATTCATTTGGAGATGTGTGACCAGAGGTCAGATGAGAAGCTAGACAAGTAGATTTGAAAGTAGTTGACCACTGAAACTATGGTCGTGAATGAAATAATCAGGTGAAATATTACAGGGGGAAAAGAGAAGGCTCTGGATAGGGCCCTGAGGGACCCGCACATTTAATGGGTTTGACTTAGATGAAGATCCACAAAACATACAGAGAAGCAGAGGTCAGATAGGTAAGAGGAAAACCAGGAGAGAGCAAGACCTGGAACACTTAGAGGAAAAGAGAATGTCAAGGAGATGAGAATGATGTACAGTGGCAAAGGCTGCAGAGAGGTCAAGAGGGATGAAGATTGAAAAAAGGCCACTAGATAAACAGATAATTATGGTAGTTAATAGGCCACAATAATGACAATTAAGAGATCATTAGTAATTTTGAAGAGAGCAGTCTCAAATGATGAAGTCAGAAGCCAGATTGTAAAGAATTAAGTAGGTGAGGGTGAGAGGAAAGGCAGTGGAAGACATCTGTAACAGGGAGTTTGGCCACAAAAAAGAGGAGCACTAAGGGACAACAGCTAACCAGAATGAGAGTTTTTTGAGGATGGGGAGAAATCGATGTGTTTTTAGGCAGTAGGGAAACAAATAATAGATAGGGGCACTCTGATGAAGAAAACAGGATAGAATGGGATCATGTATGCACATGGAGGGGTTTCCCTTGGCAAGGAGAAGGGTTGCCACTATGTGTAAGACAGGGCCAAAGGAGGAAATAGTAGTGGAAGGCATGAGTGCTGTGAGATGAGGAAGTTCTCAGCAAATAGTCTTAGTTTATCAATGAAATATGAGGCAAGATTCTCAACTGAAAGGGTAAGGTAAGGGTGAGCCAGGGGAAGTTTGAAAAGGTTTAGAGTGCTGTGGTGAGTGGAATAATTAATTGATTAGGGAAGTGTAAAAGGATTGCCTTGCTACAGTGAGGGCCCAGTTGAGATGATATAACATAGGGCAGCTAGGTGGCGCAGTGGATAAACACTGGCCCTGGATTCAGGGGGACCTGAGTTCAAATCCAGCCTCAGACACTTGACACTTACTAGCTGTGTGACCCTGGACAAGTCACTTAACCCTCATTGCCCTACCAAAAAAGAGAGAGAGAGAGATGATATAACCTAAATTTGCTTGGACTCTATGAGCTTGGATTTGTGATTTTCTCCTGGATTTTTTTCAGCATTATATGATTAGGATCAAAAGAGGATGATGGGAGGCAGCTAGGTGGCACAGTGGATAGAGTACCGGCCCTGGATTCAGGAGGACCTGGGTTCAAATCCTGTATCAGACACTTAACACTTACTAGCTGTGTGACCCTGAGCTAGTCACTTAACCCCAATTGCCCAGCCAAAAAAAAGAGGATGATGATATAATAAAACCAACTCTTAACTCCTTTGTTTGCCTTTCCTAGGAGAATATAGCAAGAATATTAATATTGCTTTTATTTAATTCTTTGACTCTATCATTGGAATGATATTTAGAATATCAGTCGTTTTAGATGGTCTAAAAATTTTGACTCTTTTTTTGCCAGCCAGACATAATCATTGCAGGAACTCAGGGAAGCTACACAGAATTGAGAGCTACTTTCTATTTGGTGGGTGAGGTGAGCAATGTCATGTCCATTTAATTCCCCGCTTAGTGGCCAGTTTGGTAGTGAGGAATTTCTCCATATTTAACTAATCTGGGCCTTGGACAGCATACACAGTCTGTTTGGGATCCTATTCAGAGCGTCTTCAATATGGTCGAATTTTCCAGAACTTGTACAGCGCCAACATAGCTTTCAAGAATTGGGGGTCGCCTCTGCCATAGTGAAGTATTTGAGTAGGACTTTAGTGTAGAGCAAGGTGATGTTTGTGTTTGTGTCTGTTCTCCTATACTAAATGGTCGCCTCCCCGAGGACACAATGTCTTCTGTACGCACTCCCCAAAGATGAACACGACGCACCGGCTTCAGCTTACATCAAGTATTAGACTTCTTCTCTTGGTAAGGTTAGGCATTAGCTGGTTGGTTGCTTTTCATTTTGTCTTTATGTTTCCCCTGACAGGGTACCTTGCACATTGAAAGCTGTTGCTAACAATATGTACCTTGATTATAATCGTGCACAAAATTGCTGTTTTAGCTTATGAGATTCGAAAAGTTAGAGACCCTTTTCAGTGTTGAGTACAGTTGTACGCACGGATAACAGAAATTCTTTTGTGTCGCTGTTTCCCCTAGTAAAGTATTTGGGATTGCTTGCTATGTCCAAGATCCTGAAAACTCACCCGAAGTCTGTTCAGTCCCATAAGGACCTCATTCTCCAGTGTTTGGATGATAAAGACGAATCTATTCGGCTTAGAGCATTAGATCTTCTGTACGGAATGGTAGGTGCCTCTTTTTCTCCCACTTTCTCCAATGCATTAACCCAGCAGCATTTTATAACTACCAAATTAACTGTTGATGTGTGGGTCCAACGTATGCTAGGTTTTTCCTGTCAGACATTTCCTATGTTCCATACATTCTTTGCTTTTGTTTTGTGAGTTTAATATTTTCAAGTAATTTGAAGAAAATCAAGAATTTTCCCCAAATTTCAAGTTAACCTCTGAAGAGTTGTCATTTTGAGGCATATTTTCTTACATAAAGAAGCTTTTAAATAAACCATATAATACAAAATACATTTATCCTTATTTGCCTGTTTTCAAAATGTTGAAAAATAATAGGAAAATATTGCATTTATTTTCATATAGTTGCTGTGTTGGTTTGTTGTGCAAAACCAATTTTTTTCTTTTTTCTTTTAATTTTTAAGAGATGGCTTACTGTGTAGGGAAAGGAGAAGGGATATTCAGAAACAAATGTGATATTAAATAAAGGATGTACTGATAAAAATATGATTTTTTAAACCCATAATTCAAAGGTTTTTCTGTCATAAGTTTTATATCTTTTTCTCATTAAACATAATCATTCTGTTAAAGCACAACTCAGTATAAAAGTTGGCTTCACATGGTAAATCTTCCCTATATCTGAGTGGGCATTGAAAATAATTTAAACTTTAACTCAGCCAGGGTTCTCAGGGTATCCAAATACTGAATATGTTCTTATAACCAGAAGTCCTAGACGTTGATGCGTTCTTTTTCCACAGGTATCAAAGAAGAACTTAATGGAGATTGTGAAGAAACTGATGATTCATGTGGACAAAGCAGAAGGGACAACATACAGGGATGAGCTGCTGACCAAAATCATCGACATATGTAGTCAGGCCAACTACCAGTATATCACCAACTTCGAATGGTCAGTTTCCTGATTTTTCTTATTTGGACTTTTGAAAAACTTCTCATGTCTTGTTGGAGAACTTAGACTCGGTGGTCCCCTCTGCCTCCATAGGTACATAAGCATTCTGGTAGAGCTTACCCGCTTGGAAGGAACCCGGCATGGTCACCTCATTGCTGCCCAGATGCTGGATGTCGCCATCCGAGTCAAAGCCATTCGGAAATTTGCCGTTTCTCAAATGGCCATGCTTTTGGACAATGCTCACTTGATAGCCAGTAACACCCAAAGGAATGGAATCTGTGAGGTGCTTTATGCTGCGGCCTGGATCTGCGGAGAATTCTCTGAGTAAGTCTGTTACTTAAAAGGGAAGTTGTGTTATGACGGGAATTATTCACTTCTGGTTTCTAATCCCAGCTTTGTTTCTAACTCTTGGTGAGTTTTCTTCCTCAGACCAAGTGGAGAGTTCCAAATTGGCACCTTGTTTTAAAGGGCCATACCCCTTTTTCTCACATCTACTGTTAGTGCCCCTTCCTATGTATTCTCTCTTGGTAACTTATCAGCTTCTAGGAGCTTGTGACTCTAGATCCATAGATCTTGCCTAAGGCCTGTCCCATACACTTCAGTCCAAATGCTTATTGGAGATTTCCAGTTCAATAGACATCATAGAGATCATAAATTCAGTTTGTCTAAAACTAATTCATTATCTTTCCTTCTAAACCCTTCTCTCTTCCAAATTTCCCTATTTCTGTTGAAGGCACCACCATCCTTCCAGTGTTTCAGGTTTGTAATCACCATGTTATCCTGTGCTCGTCCTTCTCCTTCACCCTACAGTTCCTCAGTTGTCAGATATTGCTGCTACTACCTTCCTCACATCTCTTACATCTGACCCCTTTTTCCTTTACATAGCTACCACTTTAGTTCAGTCTCCTCCCCCCCCATCCCAGATTATTATACCAGCTTTCTAAATTGTTCTCCCTACCCACTTTAGTCCCTCCTACACATTGCTGCCAAAATAATTTTCCTTAAGTACAGAGCTAATCGTGTAAGTCCCCTACTCAGTTAACTCCACTGCCTTCATACTGCCTCTAGCATCATACATAAGCTCCTTTGTTTAGCTTTTAAAGCTCTGCACAACTTGGAATCAACCTATTTTTCCACCCTTTCCACTTTACTCCTTCTCCCAAACTCTGTAGTCCAGGCAAACTGACCTTCTATCTGTTCTTTACATATGATACTCAATGTCCTTTCCCCATGCCTTTGAACTTTGATTTTTCTTCCTCCTTGTAGAGTCTCTTCTTTAAAATGCAAGTCAGGTACCATCTTATGCATGCAGCTTTTACTGATTCCTTCAACTGCTAGTTCCCTCTCTCTCAAACTAGTTTTTATTTGTATTTATTAACTTTATATTTTTTAGATATAAATACATGTACTATATATATATATATATATATATATATATATATATATGTGATATATATATATCACATATATTTATATATCTTTGTCCCCACTCCCTTAGAAGGTAAGCTCCTTTTGAGTAGGGATTGTTTTATTCTTTGTACTTATAACCACAGAAGTTAGCACAGTGCCTGACACACAGTAGCAACTCCTGTTGATTGATTGACACCTTGTGATGGGAAGATGACTCGTTTCTGGAAGCTGGTGCCTCATGAAGCAGAAATTCTGGCTGGTCCCCCCAATCAGGAGAGATTTTGGTTAGGGTCTCATTCACAAATTTTGTCATCTAAAGACCAGCCTGACTTGAATATAGAGAGGGCTCATCATGACATGGAGACCACTGTGATTTTTTTTTCACCTATAAAGATTGTCTTGGTGAAAAGAGGACCTCCACCAATGAAAGTACGAGTTGTTGAAGTGCCCAGGCCAATGCAATTAGAGTATCATAGATAAAGAAAGCCAGATTTCCTACAAGAGTGGAATTTTAATCACAGACTTTTTCTTTTTTTGTCATTTCAGACACCTTCAGGAGCCTCATCAGACTCTAGAAGCCATGCTAAGACCTAAAGTCACAACTTTACCTGGTCACATCCAAGCAGTATATGTTCAGAATATGGTAAAGTTATATGCATCCATTCTGCAGCAGAAGGAGCAGAGTGAGGAAAAGGAAGCAGCCCAGGAGATCACCCAGCTGATGATTGACCGGCTTCCTCAGTTTGTGCAGAGTGCTGATCTGGAAGTTCAAGAGAGGGTAATGGGACCAGAACTTCTCTTTCTCTTTTCCTCCCTTTGCATTTCATGTTAAACTACAAAACTGAATACCTATTCATTTTCAAATATTTGCCCTTTAAAGAATTTTCTGCATACCATGTAATATATGGTCTATAATAGCCTTTTCACTGTTCTGTTTTGCCTTCAATTTTCTGTTCATCCATTCTTGCATTTGTGTGTGGTTTTTTATAATTTAGGTATAAATGTCTTCAAAGTTCCAGTACTGCTTTCACTTTGCCTACATTCATGTATTTCCACCTCTCTTTATATTTCTTTTTATAATTTTTATTATCATGATAATATTCCATTGAAGAACAGCATAGTTAGTGGATAGAGGTCCATCCTTCATGCCAGGAAGGAATACATCCTGGCTGTGTTACCCTGGGCAGGTCACCTAACCCCTCAGTGAAATCTCTGAGACTTGGATCTGCTGAGAAGATGCCTGCCTTCGTTACTAAGAGGGAGTTTTCTCTTCCAGCAGCTCTTCATACCAGTGAGTCTCTGTCTCTGTAATATCCAGTTTGATTGATTTGCTTTTACATCTATTTATCAAGTAGTGGACATTTAGTTCCCATTTCTTGCAGTTACAAATAATGCTGCTATACTGAATTAGATCTCCATATAAATACATTTAACAGACCTCTTTTTTTACTCTTGGGATATGTTCTCAATAATGACAGGAACTGTGGATTAGTAGATAGAGAATTAGCTTTGGTGTCAGAAGTCCCAGAGTTTGATTCCCATTTCTGACACATTCTGTGACCCTTGGGCACTTAAGGTCTCATCGTCTCAGGCACCTTTGAAGTTCCATAGCAATTGTAGAGCTGCTTTGGGAGAGGGAATTTCCTCACTGGAAGCTCCCTATCCTGAGGAAATCACAGGTCTAGACAAAACAAAACAAAACATTTTCAATTATAAGATTATGGTCAAAGAGTATAGTTATTTTGATGACATAGAAGAGAACTGATCATAAAATCTGGAGCTGGAAGGGCTAGTAGAGATCATTCATATAGAACCCTGTAGGTTTGTTTTTGTTTGTTTAAAATTAAGCAGGCTTAGGGGGCGGCTAGATGGCGCAGTGGATAGAGCACCCGTCCTGGAGTCAGGAGTACCTGAGTTCAAATCTGGCCTCAGACACTTGACACCAACTGGCTGTGTGACCCTGGGCAAGTTGCTTAACCCCCATTCCCCCACCAAAAAAAAAAAAAATTAAGCAGGCTTCACCAAGGTCACACAGACCCTGAGCAGCCATGCTAGGACCCCAGCGCAGCCCCTGTGATTCTAAAGCCCAAGCTCTTTCCCATAATACTGTGCATTTGTGTCCAACAACATTAAACCAGTTTTCAGTTTCACTATTAATATATTAATGTAAGCCCTCTTGATGTAATGGGAGACCAGCTGACTGAATTTTAATCCTTTGCCTTTCTCCTAATTCTAATTCAGGATTCTGATCATTTTCTGAGACCAAATTTGAAGCTCTACACTTAAGAGCTGCAATTTTCATGGGAAGTTTAAAATCTTTTTTTAGTGGAAAAGCTTTTGTTTAAACATTTTTTAAACTTTGGTTTTCCTTTTAATGATACATTGGATTTGTATAGGGATACTTACCTTTTCTCTTTTTAAAAAATTTTATCCTCTGAATATGGTGTTATTTTTATTGAGAACATAGGACTCTGCTTCTCTCCTCTACTACACAGATACCTTAGGGCAAGGACTGTATGGGGTATGAGATCCCCAGTATAAGGTAATAGATATGGGATGTGGTCTTCCTACTGGTCTCTCTCTTTTGCTTGGAGATAAAGATCAATGTCTTTCGCATATTCCTTGGAGGCCATAAAATATAACTACCTAATTACTATAACCTTACTAATTATCACACCAGGAAATGAGTTTGACTAAATAATCATTAAACATTTTGATGTTCTGTGTAGCCCACAATGTCCTTCAATAGCCCCTCCAGTCCTTGCTGCATCCCTTTTTTCCCCCCCATAAAAGCATTTTATTATTTTCCAGTTACATGTGGAGATAGTTTTCCACATTTGTTTTTATAGGATTTCTAGTTTCAAATTTTTCTCCCCTCCCCAAGACAGCAAGCAATCTGATATAGGTTATATATGTACAATCACATTAAACATATTTCTGCATTAGTCGTGCTGTGAAAGAAGAATCAGAGCAAAATGGAAAAACCTCAAAAAAGAAAAACAAAAAAAGTAGAAATAGGATGGTTCAATCTGAATCTAGATTCTACAGTTCTTTTTTTCTGAATTTGGACAGCATTTTCCATCATGAGTCCTTGAAACTATCTTGGATCATTATATGGCTGAGAAAAGTCAGGTCTATCACAGTTGATCAACACACCATGTTGATATTGTGTACAATGTTCTCCTTGTTCTACTCATTTCATTCAGCATCAGTTCATTTAAGTCCTTCCAAGTTTCTCTGAAATCCATTTGCTTATCATTTCTTACAGCATAATTGTATTCCATTTCATTCATATACTACAACTTGTTCAGCCATCCCCCAGTTGATGGGCATTCCCTCAGTTTCCAATTCCTTGTCACCACAAAAAGAGCAGTTATAAATATTTTTGTACATGTGGGTCCCTTCCCTTTTTTACGATCTCTTTGGGAAAAAGACTTAATAGTGGTATTGCTGGGTCTAAGGGCATGCACAGCCCCATAGTCCTTTGGGCATAGTTCCAAATTGCTCTCTACCAACAATTCATTAGTGTTCCAATTTTTCCACAGCTTCTCCAACATTTATTATTTTCTGTTTTTGTCATATTAGCCAATCTGATAGGTGTGAGGTGGTACCTCAGAGTTGTTTTAATGTGCATTTCTCTGATCAATAGTGATTTAGAGCATTTTTTCATATGGCAATAGGTAGCTTTGACTTCATCAGAAAACTGCCTATTCATATCCTTTGACCATTTCTCAATTGGGGAATGACTTGGATTCTTATAAATTTGATTTAGTTCCCTATATATTTTAGAAATGAGGCCTTTCTCAGAAATACTGGCTATAAAAATTGTTTCCTAGCTTTCTGCCTCCCTTCTAATTTTGGGTGCATTGCTTCTGTTTGTACAAAAACTCTTTAATTTAATGTAATCAAAATTATCCATTTTGCATTTCATAATATTCTCTATCTCTTGTTTGGTCATAAACTGTTCTCCTTTCCAAAGGTCTGAGAGGTAAACTATTCCTTCCTCTCCTAATTTGCCTATGGTATCACCTTTTATGTCTAAATCATGTACCCTTTTTGACCTTATTTTAGTATAAGGTGTAAGATGTTGATCTAGCTGCATCTGTTTCTTGATACCATTATATTTGGCAGATTTCTTCAGTCATCAGATACAGCTCCACAGCCCATGTGATGAGAGTGGTAAGCTCATTCAGGGATGGCCTTGTCCATCAAAGTGTTGACAGCACCAAACCCTTCAGGCCATCCCTTACCAAAGGGGCCATCTACTTTCTTTTGGTCGTTTGTGGTCACAAGTCCTTCCACAGCCCTTAGTTGCCATAGACCAGAGCTTCTTAAACTTCTTCCACTCGGGACCCCTTTTCACCTGAGAAATTTTTACACAACCCCAGGTACATAGGTATATAAAATAGGTATAAATAACCTTTTACTGTTGCAAAAATTTTCACATTCCCTATATTCAGTTATGCAACTCACAGTTTAAGAAGCTAGTCCATAGATGACCTTGGCTGTTGGCTTAGCAGTTGGTAGCACAGGAGATGTAATTGACAATCTTAAGAGCAATGACATATTTCTTGTGGTACATTCCCATCACAAGGTTGATGAACAACAACAAGGTGATGATCTTTTGGGGATTCCCAGACGTTTCCACAGTAGAGAAAATCTTATGAACTCTCTAGCATCCTTGCCCTCAGTGTCACCAGCTTTCCTTTCTCACCATCGTAGCACAGTGCCCAAGGACTTACCATGAGTAGATCCACACTAAAATGTAACAGACATAGAGTTGAAGTCAGTGAAGGGTTCATTGATGGCCCTGGTGTCCACTATGCCTGAGGTGAATGAAGCCTTGGTCACCAATAACTAACTAACCCATTGAGTCCATACATCCCCACCGATTCTCAAAGTTGTCATTGCAATATAATACACTAGAACTGAGCTTGAGGAGAGAGCTAAGTAGACACTTTTCCAAAGCACTTTGACAACCCATCTCATTTTATCCTGATAGCAATCTTAGCACACAGTAGGACAAGGCTGTGATATCTCCCTTATTGGTCAGGTTTCAGCATAGTCTGGAATTGTTGAATGAATACCTGACTTGAACTCAGAAGACCTGGGTTTAAAACCCTGCTCGACTACTTACTACCCTTGTCTTGAGAAAAATTACTTTCCCATTTCTTCATCTGTAAAAAAAGAGGTTCAGCCAGATGATCTCTAAGACTCTCTCTGATTCTAAAATCTCATGATCCTGTGCTTTTCTTGACGTTGCTTAGATCCTTTTGCTTTATGGGACTTAAAGGATCATTGAGTTAGAGCTGGAAGAAACCTTAGCGGTCAATTGAGTAGTTTTATAGAGGAAACAGACCCAGTGAAGCTAGTGACCCAGCCTAGGTCACAAAGTTGACAGTTTTGGAATCCATGCCCAAACAGATTCCCAGAGCCCTAATTTGACCTTTTTTTATTAAAAGACTGCCTAAAGCATCAAACAAGGTGCCAGGAATGAAATCTGATTTTTTTACATCATCTTGTGAGCATGATTATTTCTCTTTTCTGGCCTCCTCCAGAAAATGATGGGGTTTGACTGTTTCAGAAGTTCTTAATCTTTTTTGTTTCATGGACACCTTGTCAATCTGATGAAACCTTCGGATCCCTTCTTTTTGGTTTTGGGGTTTTGTTTTGTTTTTTGGTGGGGCAGTGAGGGTTAAGTGATTTGCCCAGGGTCACACAGCTAGTAAGTGTTAAGTGTCTGAGGCCGGATTTGAACTCAGGTACTCCTGACTCCAGGGTTGGTGCTCTATCCACTGGTACCACCTAGCTGCCCCTCATGAGCAATATTTTAAATACAAGTTCATGGACCTGAAGGTTAGAACCCCTAAATGCTCTCTAAAAAAGCTTCTAGTTTGAACATTCTAGAATCGACACTAGCTCCAAACTGTGACATGCTTTGTTCTAGGGCCCCTTCTTTTATTTATTTATTTGTTTGTTTGTTTGTTTGTTTTATTTTGGGGTGAGGCAATTGGGGTTAAGTGACTTGTCCAGAGTCACACAGCTAGTAAGTGTTAAGTATCTGAGGCCGGATTTGAACTCAGGTCCTCTTGAATCCAGGACCGGTGCTCTATCCACTGCCTAGCTGCCCCTAGGATCCCTTCTTAATCTGACATTCTTTTCCTAAATTACTCCTACCTTTTTGTTCTGCGGTCCCTTTCAGTTCTAACATTACACATTTTAAGTTCTGATAATTTATGAGATTTGTGGCTATTATGCCTTGTTTTTTCTCCTAATTTAGTGTTCCCGTTGTCTCATTTCAACTCAGTAATCATAATCAGCAAGTGTTTGCTTTTTCAAAAATACTTGTTTTAATCAGCCAAAATATGCCTTCTCATTTTCCTACTGCACCACTCCCCCCAATTGAGAATACAAGAAAAAAACACAACCTATTACTAGCATGTTTAGTCAATCAAAACAAAATTCTACGTTGGCTGTGTCCAAAAAATTCCGTCTCATTCTGCATTCTTAGTCCTTTACCTCTTTGTCTAGAAGTGGATGACATGTTTCAGTGTTTATCCTTTGGAATCATGATTGGTCAGTTACACTGATAAAAGCACGATAATATTCCATCACATTTATAAACCATAACTTGTTCATTCATTTCCTACTCTGTGGGCATGCTTTCAGATTCCCATTCTGTCATCTTACAAAGAGCTATAAATATTTTTGTACGTCCTTAATTTGTTTTGCTTAGGGCATCCTTCCCCCCTTTCTCCCCTTTTCCTCTTATTTCCCTGTTGAGTGAAATGTGTTTTCACACCCAACTCTGTGTGTGTGTGTGTGTGTGTGTGTGTGTGTGTGTGTGTGTGTGTGTGTTCCTTTTGACCAGTTTAGTTGAGAGTGAGGTTCAAGTTTCAGCCACTTCCTTGTTTGTATAGATGTCTGCTTGTGGACTTTGATTGTAAGTTAATTTTCCCTAAACTTCCTCTCTTTCTTCTTCCCTCTCCCAATGTATTTCTCTTCCTTTCTTTTCCATTTTTTTCCTTAATATTATTAAGACATAACAGAACCACTTCTGGACATGCTAATTGGACTTCATCTATGATATTTGATGATAGACTTCTGTGAGAACACATGTATGTATCATCTCATATGAAAGCAGTGTATCCTTGTTTTGTCTCTTATGCTCATTCATTTGTGTTTACCTTTTTTTTTTTTTTAAGTGAGGTAATTGGGGTTAAGTGACTTTCCCAGGGTTACACAGCTAGTGAGTGTCAAGTGTCTGAGGCCGGATTTGAACTCAGGTACTCCTGACTCCAGGGCCGGTGCTCTATCCACTGCGCCACCTAGCTGCCCCTGTGTTTACCTTTTTAAGTTTCTCTTCACTCTTGTGTTTGAACTTCAGCATTTCTACTCAGCCCTGGTTTTTTCATCAGGAATGCTTGGAAGTCCTTTATTTTATTAATGGTTCATTTTTCCCCCCTGTAGGATTATACTCTGATATTCTTGGATGTAAACTTATGTTCTTTGTCTTCTGGGATATTGTTTTCTAAACTCTTCTTTATAGTTTTCTTTATACTGGAGGCTTCTAAACCATATGTGATCCTGACTATAGCTCCTTTGAAATTAAATTAGTTCTTTCTGCCTGCTTGCAGTATTTCTTCTTTGGCCTGGAAACTCTAGGTTTTGGCTATGGTCTTCCTGGGACTTTTTATTTTGGAGGGTTTTTTTAGGAGGGGACTGGTGAATTTTATTTCTACATTGCCCTCTGGTTCTAAGAGTTATGATTCCTTGAAATATGATATTTAGATTCTTATTTTGGTAATAGTGTTCAGATAGGCCCATGATTCATTCTTTCTTTCTTTCTTCCTTCCTTCCTTCGTGAGGGTTAAGGGACTTGCCCAAGGTCACACAGCTAGTAAGTGCCAAGTGTTTGAGGTCGGATTTGAACTCATGTCTTCCTGAATCCAGGGCCAGTGCTTTATCTACTTACTGTGCCACCTAGCTGCCCAGGCCACTGATTCCTAAATTTTTTTCTCCTCAATGTTTTCCAGGTCAGTTGTTTTTGCAATGATCTATCTTACATTTTCATCTATTTTTTTCAGTTTTAAAAATTTTGTTTCAGTATTTTTTGTGGCTTCTATTTGGAGCATTCTAATTTTCAGGGAGTTTGTTGCTTGGGACAGGTTTTATACCTTTTGGGCCAAGCTGTTATCTTTCCAGTTCTTTCTTCCACAGCTCTTGTTTCTTTTCAAAAATTTTTATCCTTAAGCATTCTCATTTCATAAACCTTTTTAAAAATTCTTGTTTCATCGCTTCCAGGATTTCTAGTTGAATTTCTGCCCATGGTATATACGTCTTGAGGTTTTTTGCTTGTAGATATTTTGTTGTTATTCTTTTCTTCTGCGTTTGTCTTGAGCATATCTGCTACCATAATAGCTCCTTAGGGTGGGCTTCTTTTTTTTTTGCTTGCTCATATTTCCTGATTTTGAACTTGACAATTCTGGGCTGAACTTCTGGAGGGAATGTCTGGGTTGGTTCTGTTGCTGCTTTCTTGGGGCATTGAGCGTTATCAGGAACAGATTGGGTATTGATTAATTTTCATTGCTTCCAGGATGGTTTGATCCAAGGCAGAGTTCAATTGCTGTTCCACTGGGTTTGAACTCTGCAAGGTACTGACCTGGGTTTTGCAAGAGTAGATGGTTATTGGGGGCAGCTAGGTAGCACAGTGGATAAAGCATTGACCTTGGATTCAGGAGGACCTGAGTTCAAATCCAGCCTCAGACACTTGATACTAGCTATGTGACCCTGGGCAAGTCACTTAACCCTCATTGCCCTGAAAGAAAAAGAAAAAAGAGCAGATAACATAAGACAAAAGGGCATCAGGAATTGGGAGATCAAGAAAGCTTCATGCAGAAGAAGGTACTTCTGTCTTGAAGAAAGAGAGGGATTCTACAAGGTATACATATGCATAGAGTGAATTCCAAGCATGAAGGATGGCAAGTTCAAAGGTCAGAGGTGAGAGAGAGAGAGAGAGAGAGAGAGAGAGAGAGAGAGAGAGAGAGAGAGAGAGAGAGAGAGAGAGAGTGAGAGTTCAGGGAGCCAAAAAGTTTAGTTTGGCAGGATTGTTTATTGTAGAGGAAGTTCAGTAATGTATAATTAATCAGGAAAGATAGGTTGGGACCAGGTTTTAAAGGATTTTAAACATTAAACAGAAAAGTTTCTATTTTATTCTAAAGACATTAAAAGGACTTTGAATTTATTTGAGAGGGAAAAGAAAATGAAAGTGCTGCTTACTTCATTTGAATAGTTGTCAATAAACACTACAAAATTGGGTTAATGGTTTGGTAAAATCCATATTTAAATTGACCTGAACCATTGTGCTATAAGAAATGACTCAGCAGTTTTTATGAATTGCTCTTTTTCTTTCTTTTCTTTCTTTTTTTTTTTTTGGTAAGGCAATTGGGGTTAAGTGACTTGCCCAGGGTCACACAGCTAGTAATTGCTAAGTGTCTGAGGTTGGATTTGAACTCAGGTCCTCCTGAATCCAGGGCCAGTGCTCTATCCACTGTGCCACCTAGCTGCCCTTTTGTTTCTTTTTTTTCCCAATCTTAATAGTATTTTATTTTTTCCAGTTATGTGTAAAGATAGCTTTCAACATTTGTTTTTATAAGATTTTGAGTTCCAAATTTTTCTCTTTTCCTCCCCCCTCCCCAAGACAGAAGGCAATCTGATAGAGGTTATTTATGTACAATCACATTAAACATATTTCTGGGGCATTATGTCATTGCATTAGTCCTGGACACCATGCTGATGTCATCGTAGCCTTTGATTGCATTTTTTGGCTGTTGTTGACTTTTTTCAAATCTGCTGCCTGTTAAAACCCTCAGGTCCTTTTCAGAGAAAATGCTAAGATGCCCCATCTTGTACATGCAAAGCTGTTTTTTGGTTCAGGTGTAAGACTTAGCACTTACACCCATTACATTTCAATTTACTAGATTCAGCCTAAGGTTCTAGTCTGACAGGATTATTTTGGGACCTAATTCTTTTAGACAGTATATTTTAAAGTCCTCCTAACTTTATGTCATTTGTAGACACATATACATACACATATACACAGATGTATACATCTGTAGACATATATGTGTGTGTGTTTTTAAAATGTTATAGCTTCCTCCCCCCACCCTTTTGGGGGGGGCGGGGCAATGAGGGTTAAGTGACTTGCCCAGGGTCACACAGCTAGTAAGTGTCAAATGTCTGAGGCTGGATTTAAACTCAGGTCTTGCTGAATTCAGAGCCGGTGCTTTATTCACTGTGCCACCTAGTTGGCCTCCCTTCCCTTTTTGCATCACACACACACATGCATATACACACAGATAAGGAGGGAGGGAGGAAGGAATTAGATTAAGTACTTAGTGTGTGCCACATATTGTGCTAAAAGTTGCAGATATAAGCCCCAGCAAATAAAATAGTCCCTGCCATCAAGGACCTTAAATTATATTGGAGGACGACAACACATAAAATGCAATAGAAAGGGGAAGGAAGGGGAGTCTAGTGGTGGCTTGGTGGACCATGTATGCAGCTGAGAAGGTGGAAACCTCCAGAGAGGGAACAGTGGGGATGGTAGATTTGATAAGCGTGCTACCTGGACCTTTATCCAGGAGCACAAGACCATTCACACATTCTTGGGAGTGCAGTTGTCTGCACCCTTTTGATGTAACTTCAAAATAGTAATGACTTCTCCCCTTTTGGGTCTTAGCTCACATTCTCCATCTTGTCCACATGAATAACAAAAGAGATTTTGCCAAACACTGCAAAAATTTAGATAAATGAGATATATAGAGCATCCATATGATAAACTATCTTTTAAATAACCTTATCATAAAAAATTAGATTAGTCTGGCATAACCTGTTCCTAAGGAATCCAGATTGGTTCTTTTTCATTATTCCTTTTCTAGCTGTTCAGTTTAATCTGGATGGTCCTTTAATAATGTTTCAGAATTTTGCCAAGAATTAAAGTCATGCTTATTAGACTATATAGTTTATAGACTTTGTTGTTTTTCCCTTTTTAAAAAATTGGAATGCTTACCTTTCTCTGGGCTATAAATAGTACATCTCTTCACTACAGTATTTTAAAGGGTGCTGATAGTGAGTGGCTCATCAGTAACATTCTTCCCTTTTTTTAATACCTGGAATTGTAGTTCACTTAAACTTGACAAATTGAATGCATGAAGTGTGATAAGGTACTTTCTTACTATTCATTTTATCCTAAACATAGCAATCTTTTATCCCTTTTGTTCAGTTCTTTCTATCCAAATATTCTTTGGCAGAGACAACAGAAGCAAATACAGAAGAGTGGCTCAGCCTTCTCTTCACTATGTTATTGTTGTTAGCATCTGCCTAGAACAGCCTCCTAGCCTTTCTTTGTGCTTCCCATTTTTCCCAGTATAACTTTTGAAAAGTCCTAAAAGTCTTATTGTCTTTAGTTTCCTTTCTTAACATTTTTAAGAAGTGTATATAGTGGATTTTTCATGTTACTTTAAAAACTGTCCTGCTTGTCTGCTTCCTTCTGATATTCTGGTTTCTTTTGTTGTTGTTTTAAAAATGTTATAGCTTCCTCCCCCCACCCTTTTGGGGGGGCGGGGCAATGAGGGTTAAGTGACTTGCCCAGGGTCACACAGCTAGTAAGTGTCAAATGTCTGAGGCTGGATTTAAACTCAGGTCTTGCTGAATTCAGAGCCGGTGCTTTATCCACTGTGCCACCTAGTTGGCCTCCCCTCCCTTTTTGCATCACTATTGCTATCAACCACCTACCCTTGTCACCTCAGTTAAAAACCAAGAGAAAGAAACTTTCTAACAAGGAAGCATAGTTAAGCAAAAGAAATTCACACAGTGCCTTCCAGTATCCAAAAATGTGTATCTTCTTGACTGTTGACTTGATATTGGGGCCAGGCTTTGTGAATTTCTGGAGGGAATGTCTGGGCTGGTCCTGTTGTTGCTTTTTGGAAGGTATTGAATGTTGTCTTATAGTATCTCACAAACAGCTGAGGCTAGAGATCTACAAGTTTTTTGTTTTCCCACAGTGATCTCATCTAGGGCAAAATCTAATTGCTTCCCTCTGGTCTGAGCTCTGCATGTTCCTCACCCAGGTTTGGGGCTGAGCAGTAATAGACTGCTAATGAACTTGGCCTCTGTCAACTAGCTGGTGACCCTATTGGTTCAAAGTGAGAAAGATGTATGCTTCCTTTTGGTCTGCTGTTTTGGTGTGCCTTATTCCTCTGTAGGCTTCACTATGAATTAGAAATGAAACTGAGACCCTGCTCTGCTCCTGGTATCTGAGCCACAAAGCTACTCCTGACTTCTGACCTCATTCTTTCAGTACACAGTCCAGGGCCTACAACTACTCCTTAGCCCAGAATGCTGCCCTTTCATGCAGGTTCCTTCCTCAGTCTACCCTGGACCAACAAGGCTACCAGTTGGCACCTGTTTCTGCATCCTGCATGAGGTTATAGTTCCCCAGTATGGATCTGGCACCGCCTCTTACCCTGGTGTCGCTTCCTGAGTTGGAATGCTCTGCATAACACTGTGTCCTTGGGCAGACCCCTATCTCCAGTGTCCATAGACTTCCGCTTTTTCCCCATGCCAACCTGAAATGGAAAATATGACTCCCTGTGCCTGTTTCTTGGATTTCTTCTTCATGTTTGGTCTGGTGCATTTTCTAGATCTCTTTAGAAGACTTAAGGCTTTTGTAGGAGTTAGGTATTTGGTAGCTTGCAGTTCTGTGACCCATTCAGGCAGCTATCCTGGCAGGAATTCCCTTGTCATTGGCTTTCTTCACCAGACTTCATTCATTTTGAGTGCAGTATTTACCTCTTTAGTACATTCCACATTCTCCTTATATCCTGCATATATCTATAATTTATCCTGTATGTACAGAGTGAGCCAGAAGTCATGGTGTTTTAATAACTTTTTGAAAATTATTTTTTCGGGGCAGCTAGGTGGCACAGTAGATTCAGGAGGAACTGAGTTCAAATCCAGCCTCAGACACTTAACACTTACTAGCTGTGTGACCCTAGGCAAGTCACTTAATCCCAATTGCCTCACACACACACACACACACACACACACACACACACACGCAAAAAAACGAAAAGAAAAAAAAGAAAATTATTTTTTCTTTGTTTTTCACTATTTAGGAGATTTGATTTTTCACACGATTTAAATTAATTTTCTGTCTATACTGTATATAATGCTATGGTATTGTAAATTAAAAATAAAAAATAAAAGAATTATTAAATATTGAAACCCCTTCATGACTTGTGACCCACCCTGTATCTTGCTTTTAGATTGTTGTTTATTGTTTTTCCCATTATACTGTAAGTGCCTTGAGAACAAGGACATTTTTGCCTTTTTTCCACCTCCAGTACTAAGCACAATGTCTGGCATATATTAGGAGCTTAATAAATGCTTGTTGACTTGACTTCACTTATAAGTCCATGCCATTCTTTTGTATCCATCTATTCCCTGCCTTTGTTTCCATCATTGTAAACTTTTTTAGAACATAAAGTAATCAGTGAGTTTCACGTGCATCTACTCTCTTTAGGCAACTTAACCTTTTTTCTTCATCAGAATGTTTTCTATTTATGTCTTCCAAACCTTTTTCCTTCCTTCCTTCCTTCCTTTCTTTTTGCTGGGCAGTGAGGGGTAAGTGACTTGCCCAGGGTCACACAGCTAGTAAGTGTCAAGTGTCTGAGACTGGATTTTAACTCAGGTCCTCCTGAATCCAAGGCCAGTGCTTTATCCACTATGCCACCTACTTGCCCCCCAAACTTTATTCTTTAAAGTTTACTGAATTTTATTCCATAGAATTGTACCTATCCTCTCTGTAGACCCTTTGGAATCTGCTCTCCCAAAATTTAAGCTGCATATAAGACCATGTCTGTCTTTTCTCTGTTCTTCTTTAAAAACAGAATGTTCCTTCCAAACAACCAGTCTTTTCTTGTTTTTTTGTTTTGTTTTGTTTTGTTTATTTTTGCAGGGCAATGGGGGTTAAATGACTTGCCCAGTGTCACACAACTAATAAGTGTCAAGTGTCTGAGGCTGGATTTGAACTCAGGTCCTCCTGAATCCAGGGTTGGTGCTTTATCTACTGCACCACCTAGCTGCCCTCTACCATTCTTTTCTTGTTAGTGAAACTCAGTTACAGAATTATAAATTCCCCTTTCTTCTTCTGATTTTTAAAATATGAAATTATTATTAAGACAAGTCAAGAAATTAACTGTTCTTATTTTTGCCAAAATAGCACTAAAAACAGCAGAGTTTATATTAACATAAGGATCCTTCTTGATTACAGATGAGGTAGGATGAAACTTTTCCTTCTTGATATAGGCTGTAGACTGTGGGAGTGGCGGACATGACTGATGTGTTGGTGTTTTTTTAAAACTTGCATCTGTTACGGTGCCTCAAGCATGATTATTAGGAGGTGACAGGGTATAACAGCAATCATTAAAATATTTTTAAAAACCAAGTATTCTAGTATATGTCTGGTTAATTGATGGTCTCTCATTACTGCTGTATTAAACTATAAGAGCCAGATTGGATGGAGTATTAATCTCCCCCTTTAAACTTTCCCTTATATATATATATATATATAGACAGACCAATAAGAAAAAGGAGCCACTGAGCTTTAATCTGTGAGGAATCAGGTTTTTTTTATTGCTTGGGAATTAATTAGACAACAAGAGCTGAAACCAATTAGGGAAATAAGGAAGGCGAAATACAAATGAATGATCTTAGATCTAAGCTTAGTCTATTCCTTTATAAAACTCACTGAATCCCAAACTGCCCGCCAGACCGCGAATCCCTGAAAAGACTGAACACCAAACCAGGCTCTATCACTCCTAAATTCACCACCACACAGAGAGAGAGAGAGAGAACTTCCGTTCCTGCCTTCACTTTTAAGTTTGGCGTCCTGGAAGTTCCCCATGTTCTCCTCCCCAAAAGGGAGGTCCTTCAAAAGCCGCTTCAGTAGCATATGCAGTCTCTCAAATGATTCAGCTAAAACTTCCGATATTAATCTTTACCACAAATAAATTTTACCACAGTACCTCTCTGCCTGGTCTGCAGTTTGTTTCCTGAATTTCTCACGTATTTTGTCCTAATTGTCATCATCATCCTCCCAGTCTTTTTCCCCCTCGTTTCCCTATTTGTAAAAATAGGTTTTTATTGATGACGTTTGTATCACATGGGTTTCTTCTCATCCCCTATCACTTTCTCTTTTCCAGAGAGCTGTCCTTTGCATGCCACCTCCTCTAAGAAGGCTTTCCTGGGGGCAGCTAGGTGGCGCAGTGGATAAAGCACTGGATTTGGATTCAGGAGGACCTGAGTTCAAATCCAGTCTCAGACACTTGACACTAGCTGTGTGACCCTGGGCAAGTCACTTAACCCTCATTGCCCCGCGCCCCCCCCCCCCAAAAAAAAGGCTTTCCTGATTACTCTAGTTATTCCTTCGTATCCCAATGCATTTATTTTGTTTATGTAGCCTCTATTTACTTATCTGGGAACATGTTGAATCTCTTAGTAGTATGGGACCTCCTTGAGGGCAGGGACTGTCTCACTTTGGTTTTTATATCCCCAGTACTATCTAGCACATTGCCTGGCACGTGGGAGGCATTCAGTATACATGCTTGTTATTTAAGGGGTAGGTTTTGTCAGGATCATCTTTGTGCACGTGAATCAATAAAAATGGAAAGTGTTATTCAGAGTTTACCTCTTGTGTTCGGAGGTGAAATATAAAGTATGCAATAAAGGGGACAAAGGAGAGATCAAAAACCAAGTGCCCTTAGATATTTGAGCTGTGACTGAACATTAGCTAGAGGGAATCAAGAAAAGCTCTACAAAGGAGATATCTGTCATCTGATTGGAGGCTTTGAAGAAGTCTTGAGAGAATGTCAAGTCACTCCAACCCTTCCTGTTCCATTTCTTTTTTTTGTTTTGTTTTTCCTGTTGCATTTCTCAATGTGTGTGAGCTTCCTTCCTCATCTGATTATGCACATATAGTGTGAATACATACATTTATATATATATTTATATATATACATATATATACACATACACACACACATATATATATATATAGTAGTGTATGGTATTGTATACACATATATATATATATATATATATATATATATATATATACTTGGAAATAGAATATACACACATGGGGGCGGCTAGGTGGCGCAGTGGATAAAGCACCGGCCCTGGATTCAGGAGTACCTGAGTTCAAATCCGGCCTCAGACACTTGACACTTACTAGCTGTGTGACCCTGGGCAAGTCACTTAACCCCCAGTGCCCTGCCAAAAAAAAAAAAAAAAAAGAATATACACACATACATGTATCAGTATGTATATAGGTTTATGTGCATATAAACTATGATTAGGTAGTTATAAATTTGTGTGTATATGTACATACATGTAGACACATAGACATGTATACATTTGCATAGAAGCCCATTAGTAGATATAATAAACACTAGGAATTCCTTGTGAAGCAAACTGCATGATGAGTTTTATACACCCTTCTCTAAGAGTCTTCAGGCTGCAGGTCTTCAAACAGGAATATTTTTTAGCACTATTATTCTTTGTTCTGTTATCAAAGCAAACTATTGAATGCTAGAGGGTGACCATAGGTGTTTATATACCTTTTCAACAAATATATAAATGCTTTGGTAACTTGCTTATAACGACATTGTTATTGTTTTCTAGGCATCTTGCATCTTGCAGTTAATTAAGTATATCCAGAAGCTGCAAATAAAGGAAGTACCAGTGGCAGAAGAAGTGATTGCTCTGTTTGCCGGGGAATTGAACCCTGTGGCTCCCAAAGCACAGAAAAAAGTTCCTGTCCCAGAGGGGTAAGTCTGCTAGATCCCGCCTCAGAGTATAGGCCTGGATTATCTTGGAAGCAATAAAGGAGGTATTTGTGAGAATATTGCTTTTGTGACTGTCCCTAACCAGAACTGATCTCACCGACCATTTAGAGCAGAGAAAACAGTAATTCAGACCTTCAAGTGAGGGGAACCTGTCTCTGTTATTTAGCAAGAGCATAACAAGGGAAGCCGTTCTCCTCATTGGACTTGTCAGAATATTGGGATCTTTTTGACTGGACAAAGTACTTTTTATGACAGAAAATTAGATACTCAGACATCAGGAAAAGGTGGTATTTTTTGTGTAGTATATGAATATATTGCTTTTGTTTAGTCTGGACCTCGATGCATGGATTAATGAACCACCTTCAGATAGTGACTCTGAAGATGAAAAACCCAAAACCATTTTCCATGATGAAGAACAAAGACATTCTAAGCATCGGCAACCTGAGATTGATGAAGAGGAGTTGGCTAGGGTAAGCAAGCTACAAAATTCTTGTTTGTAGGCTTATATTTCATTACTTTAGAAAGTAGTGCTAGTGGGGCAGCTAGGTGGCGCAGTGGATAGAGCACCGGCTCTGGAGTCAGGAAGACCTGAGTTCAAATTCGGCCTCAGACACTTAACACTTACTAGCTGTATGACCCTGGGCAAGTCACTTAACCCCAATTGCCTCACTTAAAAAAAAAAAAAGAAGAAAGAAAGTAGTGCTGGCAATCATTCTGATTTGATCTATAGAGGCAGATCACTACCTTGACAAACTCCATGCTCTAAGCATTAATTTCCTCCATCTTTAAAATGAGGAGGTACATCTGGATGAACTCTCAAGCTACTTCTAACTTTCATGTTCTGTAATTCTGAATTTAACAACTAGTATTATGCATTTGATGCAGTTTTATATTTTTGTACCAACTAAGTCATTTTCTTTAACACTCTTCCGAGGTTCCATTTTGTTACTTTTTTTGGGGGGGTGGGCGAGGCAATTGGGGTTAAGTGACTTGCCCAGGGCTGGCTAGATTTGAACTCAGGTACTCCTGAAATCAGGGCCTGTGCTTTATCTACTGCGCCATCTAGCTGCCCCCATCTTGTTACAATTTTTAAAAAGGATATTGAATCCTCTTGCTTTTATTTGTTATGTTTATTGAAAAACTTTATTTGTGACAAAACCCTTTGCTGTTTATAGGCCTGGCTCCTCTTTGAAATAAACAAAACAACCTTTTTGAAAATTTTCCTATTCTTTTTTGGGGGGGGCGTGGTGTGGCAATTGGGGTTAAGTGACTTGCCCAGGGTCACACAGCTAGTGAGTGTCAAGTGTCTGAGGCTGGATTTGAACTCAGGTCCTTCTTACTCCAGGGCCAATGCTCTATCCACTGCGCCACCTAGCTGTCCCTTCCTATTCTTTTTATAACTAAACAGATGCAGTAATCATAATGCAGATACAAGGTCTTGTTTTGAATAAAAAAATAATATCTACAATAAACACAACTCTTTCCATCCTGGCAAGAATTTACCTTGTATGTTTTTTGTTTTGTTTTTTACATTTGAGTTTAAAATCCAGTGTCAGGTTTTGGTTTGCTGTGATTAAAGCTTCCTATGGCAACTATGAAATCAGAAGCAGCTATTTCTTTAGGTACAGATATCCCTACCTAAGTAATGTATTAATCACAGTTCTTAATATTAACGTGCATTATAGATTAATTAAGTTCAATACTTTGAGGATCTCTGATTTTGTCAAGTCTTTGTGTCCCTTTTCCAATTCAATTTTATAAGCATTTCCTATTAGGCATTGTACTAGGTACCAGGGATACAAAACAAAAAGGAAATCGTATCTTTTATTCAGTAAATATTTGTTAAGTGCCTACTGTGTGCTGGGTGCTATGCTAGTTAGTGAGCTTATATTCTATCAGAGTGAAACATCATGTACACAGATGAGCACATACAAAGTAATTTTGGAGTGAGAGAAACCGTAATGATTGGTACTTAGAAAAGGAGGAGTGAACACTTGGATTGAGCTATGACTAGAACTAGAGATACCTGGAAGTGAAAATGGGAAAGGAGAGCATTCTAGGTATGGAAGCCAACTATTGCCAAGTGACTGAGGGACAAGATGGAATATTAGGAGAGTCTTATAAGTTAACTGTGTAGTCTCCTTGGGATGGCTCCTCTGAACTGAATATCAATAGACGGGCCTTTCTAGCTCCACAGACCTGTCATTTAAAAAAATTTTTTTTTTTTTGCAAATCCTTCAAGAATCCATGGTCAGGGGCAGCTAGGTGGTGCAGTGGATAGAATGCTGACCCTAGATTCAGGAGGACCTGAGTTCAAATCCCTCTTCAGACACTAGCTGTGTGACCCTGGGCAAGTCACTTTACCCCTATTGCCTCACCAAGAAAAAAAAAAGAATCTATGGTCAGCTTCACACCGTAATGAAGCAACACAATAGAGTGTAGTGAAAGATTATAGATGAAGCCAGGATGAAATTGAGCTCTTCCAGATGACTGTTCTGCACTGATGTCAAGAAACCTCTTCTTGCATTTAGAATGCCAAGGGTTCCTGCATTTCTCTATTTTTGTATATTTTGCCTTAGTTTCCTTCCTTTCTAAAATAAGCAAGGAGCTCTACCTCTCCTGAAATATTTATTCCACAGTCTACAGGTAAGGAAACAGGTCATCAAAGTGAAGTGACTTGACCACAGTCACAAGTGTCTTCATGAAGGCATTTCATATTTATCACATTGAATTGAAGTCTTCAGATTTTTCTTCTGCCTTTTATGAAAAAAAGCAAAGACTAAAATTTTAAATATAAGTAGTTATGATTATGCCATTCTTACATCATACTGAAAATTTAATTGCTTATAATAGTTTGTATCTAAATTTATCAGACAAGAAATGCTTCAGGTATATCTTACAATACCCTTCTACTAAACTGAGCTTTTGTTTATTCCCTTATGCCTCATATTTAATGTTGTGTCTCAGCGTCGGGAAGCACGGAAACAGGAACAGGCCAATAATCCATTTTATATCAAAAGTTCTCCATCACCTCAAAAGGTAAGAAACTTTGTTAAATTAATGCTTTCTGCATATGAGACAGTGGCTAAAAGTAACTCTCTGTATTGGAATGAATATTATCCTATGTATTTTCTCTTTATAAGCATTGCATTTCTATACGTGTTGAGTTTGACTTTCAAATGTTCCAAGTAAATTAATAGCTTTATCTTGTTTAATAGTTAACAGAAATAAGGTAGCAGTTTTGTTGCTTTAAGGCAAAAAGCCAAAGGAAATTTTGCTGAATAGAAGCACTTTTACAGTGATCTAACTTTTGTTTTATAGCTTTGTGTAGAGCTATACCCAACCAGTGTTATTCCATATGATAATTTCCCTTATAAGAGAGAGTCCCTTCCATATTGTCCTAGAGCCTGAGGAAGAGGTTCAAAGTCTGCAGCGATCTGAACTTCTGCTTTAGCCCCTGGAGGGTGAACTCTCATATCAGCTTCTAACTTTCCCTTTGATGGTATCATTCCTACAGAAGCAACTGCTCATTTTAAAGTTGTTTAAAGTTGCGCTTCTTTCAGGAGCACAAAGCATGTCAGGGATTCTTAACCTGGGACCTTTGTTTTTTAGTTTTAATTGCTAACTATACTTGAATAAAATTAGTTCCCTTTACAGTCCTATGTATTTTATTTTATACATTTAAAAACGTTTTGAGGAAAGATCCGTAGGTTTCACCAAAAGGTCTGCCAAAGATGTCTTCATTCCTTTGCTCCAAGAACCTTTCCAAATCATTCCTGTGTCCGCTTTATCAGGAGCAGTCACATGAGATGGAGCGTATCCTAGGGTGGCCCAAAGGATGCTGGCTGTCATGCTAGTTCGCTCAGTCTCTTGGTTCCGACGGCTATTATACACTTAGATGACTGGGCTGATGCCCTTCTGGCATAGAGTAGTGACTCAGCTGTACTGCTTTGATTGTTTGGCTCATGCTTCTTCAGCTTCCTCAGCCAGCACCTGCTTAGATTCCAAACACTCAGTACCACTGACTCTGGCTGGACAGTTGGCTTTGGAGCATTGCCTAGGTCATGTCCCTGTTTCCTCTTTTTCTTCCTTACTGTCCTATCTGTGGTTGTACTCTTACCACTCTGCAAAAGAAACATATCAGCTAAGTTCTAAGAGTTCCATTTAGCCATTTAGTCCCTAAAAGTTGCTGTGCTATTATATGCAATGGAGATGAATTAGAGGCCTTCCCAGTAAGATCAGGGGTGAAACAGGGATGTCCATTATCACCCCTATTATTTAATATTGTACTAGAAATGTTAGCTTTAGCAATCAGAGGAGAGAAAGGAATTAAAGGAATTAGAATAGGCAAGGAGGAAACAAAACTATCACTCTTTGCAGATGATATGATGGTATACTTAAAGAATCCTAGAGAATCAACTCAAAAATTACTTGAAACAATTAACAACTTTAGCAAAGTAGCAGGATATAAAATAAATCCACATAAATCATCAGCATTTCTATACATGACCAACAAAGTCCAGCAGCAAGAGATAGAAAGATTAATTCCATTTAAAGTAACAGTTGATAATATAAAATACTTGGGAGTCTACTTGCCAAGACAAACCCAGGAACTCTATGAATACAACTACCAAACACTCTTCACACAAATCAAATCAGAAGTAAATAATTGGAAAGATATCAATTGCTCATGGATAGGCAGAGCTAATATAGTAAAAATGATAATACTACCTAAATTAATTTACTTATTCAGTACCATACCAATCAGACTACCTAAAAATTATTTTATAGAGCTAGAAAAAATAACAAAATTCATCTGGAAAAACAAAAAATCAAGAATATCCAGGGAAATAATGAAAAAAAATGCACAGGAAGGTGGGTTAGCAGTACCAAACCTGGAGCTTTACTATAAAGCGGCAGTCATCAAAACTATCTGGTACTGGCTAAGAAATAGAGTGGAGGATCAATGGAATAGGCTAGGCACAGGAAACGCAGTAGTAAATGACACTAGTAATATAGTGTTTGATAAACCCAAAGACTCCAGCTTCTGGGATAGGAACTCAGTTTTTGACAAAAATTGTTGGGAAAACTGGAAGATAGTATGGCAGAAATTAGGCATAGACCAACATCTTACACCTTATACTAAAATAAGGTCAAAATGGATACACGATTTAGACATAAGAGGTGATACCATAGGTAAATTAGGAGAGAAAGGAATAGATCTTTGGAAAGGAAAGATCTTTGGAAAAGAAAACAGTTTATGACCAAACAAGAGATAGAGTATATTATGAAATCCAAAATGGATGAGTTTGATTACATTAAATTAAAAAATTTTTGTACAAACAGAAGCAATGCATCCAAAATTAGAAGGGAGGCAGAAAGCTGGGAAACAATTTTTATGGCCAGTACTTCTGATAAAGGCCTCATTTCTAAAATATATAGGGAACTAAATCAAATTCATAAGAATCCAAGTCATTCCCCAATTGATATGAACAGGCAGTTTTCTGATGAAGAAACCAAAGCTATCTATTCCCATATGAAAAAATGCTCTAAATCTCTAATGATTAGAGAAATGCAAATAAAAACAACTCTGAGGTACCACCTGACACCTATCAGATTGGCTAAAATGACAAAAAAGGAAAATAATAAATGTTGGAGAAACTGTGGAAAAATTGGAACACTAATGCATTGTTGGTAGAGCTGTGAACTGATCCAACCATTCTGGAGAGCAATTTGGAATTATGCCCAAAGGGCGATAAAGCTGTGCATACCCTTTGACCCAGCAATACCACTTTTGGGTCTTTTTCCCAAAGAGATCATGGAAAGGGGAAAGGGACCCACATATACAAAAATATTTATAGCTGCTCTTTATGTGGTGGCAAGGAATTGGAAGATATGGGGATGCCCATCAATTGGGGAATGGCTGGACAAGTTGTGGTATATGAATACAATGGAATACTATTGTGCTGTAAGAAATGATGAGCAGGAGGAGTTCAGAGAAACCTGGAGGGTCTTGTGTGGGCTGATGATGAGTGAGATGAGCAGAACCAGAAGAACATTGTACACAGTAACATCAACATTGAGTGTTGATCTACTGTGATGGACTATATTCTTCTCACCAATGCAATGGTACAGAAGAGTTCCAGGGAACAAGAACTGTGGAGTATAGATGCTGAATGAACCATACTATTTCTTTTGTTTTTGTTGCTGATGTTTTTCTATTTTGAGGTTTTTCGTCATTGCTCTGATTTTTCTCTTATAACATGACTAATGCAAAAATATGTTTAATGTTATTATGTGTGTGTGTATATATATAAAACCTATATCAGATTACCTGCTGTCTAGGCGAGGGGGGGGGGGGAGGGAGGGAGAAAAATCTGAAATTGGAAAGCTTGTATAAACAAAAGTTGAGAACTATCTTTACATGTAACGGGAAAAAATTAAAATACTTTATTAATTTAAAAAAATAGACCTCTACTATGCTGAAATTGTCATGAGGCCTGGAACTTTTCAATTTTTTTATTTTATTTTTTAATTTATGGAATAAAACAAGTATTTCCATAACATAGTATAATAAAAAAGAATGCACGGGGGCGGCTAGGTGGCGCAGTGGATAAAGCACTGGCCCTGGATTCAGGAGTACCTGAGTTCAAATCTGGCCTCAGACACTTGGCACTTAACTAACTGTGTGACCCTGGGCAAGTCACTTAACTCCCATTGCCCTGCAAAAAAAAAAAATGGAGAAAAGTACTGTGGAAACATACTAAGAAATAAAAAAAAGAATGCACATAAAAAAAAAGTTGCTGTGCTAAGATTGACAGTGGCTCAGTAAGCTGTCATTTCTAAACAAAATGCATCTAGTTCAGCATCATCTGCAGTGGCTCACAGTTAATGAAAATCTAAAAAGCCACCTGGATATGGGCGTGACTCAAAGCAAGGTTCTTGATGATTGTACTTGAATATTAGAATGAGCCTGTGATTGCATTGATGTAGGTGATACTTCTGCCTTTGCAAATAACAACCCATACATATCCGTTTATCCTGTGTCATTGTTGTCCTTGTTTTCCTATATACATGGTCCACTCACTTTTGGCATTGAGTGAGTACCACTGAAGTATGTAAGCCATCTGTCTATTGTTTTTCAGCCTCAATACATGACCACTCCACTTTCTTTTATCAACATTTATCTTGGTTCACATACTTTTAAAAATAATATTTTATAGCAATATTTTTTAAGTTGACCATAGGCACCACAAATTGATGATTTTTCAAACTGAAAGGACTATGATGTAGTATCAGTCAACTCTGCTGATGATTTTTTGGAACATATTGTTAATAGAGAAATAAGTAGCTAATTAATCTTTGATATAAATCTTAGAAATACAAAGTTCTAAAAATGCAAGATTAAACAATGAATACTCAGATATTTCTTGTTGAAGTTGGCTGTATTTCTAAGAAAACAAATCTATTTAGCTAGATAATACAATGCTGCGTTTAGGGTCAAGTAAGCCCTGACTTCAAATCTTATCTCAGACACTTACTAGCTGTGTGTCCTGGGTAAGTCACTTAACCTCTCTCAGCCTCTTTCCTCATCTATAAAATGAGGATGATAATATCACCTATGTAATAGGTGATAGTAATATCAAATAAAATGACATGTAATGCTAACTAAATTATTCTTTAAATTTCTTAAGGAACTTCATGATCTCAGGATATCTTATCAATTTCATGGTGATCTTGTTTTATGAGCTATAATAATTGGTCTTTTTTACATTTGGACTCAGTCAACCAAGCAGCATAAATGTATTGTTTATTCTGTGTTAGATACTGTGATGAGTGCTAGGAATACAAGGAAAAAGCAAAAATAGACATTCTCTTCATGTCAATATCACGTGAGAAATAAATGAATGAAAAATAAATATTTATTAAGAAACTACAAGGGGGACAGCTAGGTGGTGCAGTGGATAAAGCATTGGCCCTGGAGTCAGGAGGACCTAAGTTCAAATCCTGCCTCAGACACTTGACACTTGCTAGCTGTGTGACCCTGGGCAAGTCACTTAACCCCAATTGCCTCATTCCTCCCCCCCCAAAAAAAAAAAAAGAAACTACAAGTGATAAGCACTTTGCTAAGTGCTGGGTGGGAAAAATAGCCAGTTTTAATTAAATATATAAAGAAGAAAGGAAATAATATTTTTATCCAATTACATGTAAAGACAATTGGGGGGCGGGACAATGGGGGTTAAGTGATTTGCCCAGGGGTCACACAGCTAGTAAGTGTCAAGTGTCTGAGGCCAGATTTGAACTCAGGTCCTCCTGAATCCAGGACCGGTGCTTTATCCACTGTGCCACCTAGCTGCCCCGTAAAGACAATTTTTAACATTCATTAAAAAAATTTTTTGATTTCCAAATTTTCTCCCTCCTTCACCTCCCCTCTCCCGTAGATGATAAGCAGTTTGATATATGTTTATTTATGACCAATCATGCAAAATCTATTACCATATTAGTCATGTTGTAAAAGAAGACACAGACCCAAAGAAAAAAAACACACACACACACACAAAAAGTGAAAAATACTTTGATCTCAGACTCCCTTCAGTTCTTTCTCTGGAGCTGAATAGCATTTTTCATCAGGAGTCCCTTGTAATTGTCTTAGCTATTCTCAACAATACAATGATCTAAGATATTCACAGTTGATCATCTTAAAATATTCATGTTATTATTTACAATAGTCTCCTGGTTCTGTTTGCTTCACTCTGCATCAGTTCCTGTATGTCTTTCTAGGTTTTCCTGAAATCATCCTGCTCATCATTTCTTATAGTACAGTAACGTTCCATTGCAATCATATACCACAACTTGTTCAAGCATTCCCCATTTGATGGGCATCCCCATAATTTCCAATTCTTTGCAACTACAAAAAGAGTTACTAGGGGACAGCTAGATGGCGCAGTGGATAGAGCACTGGCCCTGGAGTAAGGAGTACCTGAGTTCAAATCCAGCCTCAGACACTTAACACTCACTAGCTGTGTGACCCTGGGCAAGTCACTTAACCCCAGTTGCCTCACTGAAAAAAAAAGAAAGAAAGAGTTACTATAAGTATCTTTGTACAAATAGGTCCTTATCCCTTCCGTTCTCTCCCTCCCCACCCCTTTTTGGATTTCTTTGGGATACAGACCTAATAGTGCTGGGTCTTAGGATATGCAGTTTGATAGCCCTTTGGGCATACTTCCAGCTTGCTCTCCAGGATGGTTGGATTAGTTCACAACTCCACCAACAATGTATTACTGACCCAATTTTCCTACATCCCATCCAACATTTGGAAATTTTCTTTTATGTTATATTAGACAATGTGATAGTATGAGGTGGTATCTCAGAGTTGTAATGTACATTTCTTCAATCAGTAATGATTTAGAGGGGCAGCTAGGTGGTGCAATGGATAAAGCACTGGCTTTAGATTCAGGAGGCCTCAGACACTTGACACTTACTAGCTGTGTGACCCTGGGCAAGTCACTTAACACTCATTGCTCCACCCCGCTTCCCCCAAAACAAGTAATGATTTAGAGCATTTTTTCATATGATTGTTGATAACTTTTATTTCTTTATCTTAAAACTTCCTGTTCATATCCTTTGACCATTTATCAGTTGAGAAATGACTTGTATTCTTACATATCTGACTCAGTTCTCTATATATTTGAGAAATGAGGCCTTTATCAGGGGTAATTGCTGTAAAAAATTGTTGTCCTGGCTTTCTGCTTTCCTTCTATTCTTTTTGTTGTTGTTGTTGTTGAGGCAATTGGGGTTAAGTGACTTGCCCAGGGTCACACAGCTAGTAAGTGTCAAGCGTCTGAGGCCGGATTTGAACTCAGGTACTTCTGATTCCAGGGCCAGTTCTCTATCCACTGTGCCTCCTAGCTGCCCCTTTCCTTCTATTCTTTGTTGCATTGGTTTTGTTTGTACAAAAACTTCTTAATTTAATGTAATTAGAATTATCCATTTTATATCTAGTAATACTCTCTATCTCTTGTTTGGTCCTAAATTCTTCCTTTCTCCATAGTTCTGACAGGTACTATTTCTTGCTCTTCTAATTTGCTTATGGCATCACCCTTTATGTTTAAAGAATGTATCCATTTTGACCTTATCTTGGTATATGGTGTAAGATGTTTCTGCCATACTGTTTTCCAGTTTTTCTAGCAGTTTTTGTCAAATAGCAAGTTCTTGTCCCAAAAGCTGGGATCTTTGGGCTTATCAAATAATAGATTACTGTGGTCATTTACTACTATGACTTGTTTACCTAATCTATTCCACTGATCCACCATTCTGTTTCTTAAGCTAGTACCAAATTGTTTTCATAATTACTATATTATAATACAATTTGAGATCTTGTATGGCTAAGCCACATTCCTTCACATTTGTTTTCATTAATTCCCTTGATATTCTTGACCTTTTATTCTTCCAGATGAATTTTGTTATGAATTTTTCTAGCTCTATAGAATAATTTTTTGGTAGTTTGATTGGTATGGCACTGATTAAATAAATTCCTTGAGGTAGAATTATTGTTTTTATTATATTGATTGGCCTGCCCATGAGCAATTGATATTTTTCCATTTGTTTAGATCTAGTTTAGATCTGTTTTGTAATTGTGTTCATATTGTTCTTGGATTTGTGTTGGCAGATAGACTTCCAAGTATTTTATATTGTCTTATGGTTTTTAAAAAAGGAATTTCTCTTATCTCTTGCTGCTGGACTTTGTTGATAATATATAGAAATGCTGATGATTTATGTGGGTTTATTTTATATCTTGCAACTCTGCTAAAGTTGTTAATTATTTCAACTAGTTTTTTAGTTGATTCTTTAGGATTCTTTAAGTATACCATCATATCATCGGTGAAGAGTGATAGTTTTGTTTTCTCATAGCCTATTATAATTCCTTCAACTCCTTTTTCTTTTCTTATTGCTGCAGCTAGCATTTCTAATACAGTAATGAATAATAGTAGTGATAATGGGCATCGTTGCTGATTGTTGTAGATATATACTACTTATCATTTTAAGGAAAGCTCCATTTATTCTTATGTTCTCCAGTGTTTTTGATATAATTGGATTTGTATTTTGTCAAGTTTTTTCTGTATCTATTGAGATAATCATATGATTTCTGTTGATTTTGTTATTGGTATGGTCCATTTTGCTGATAATTTTCCTAATATTAAACCAGCCCAGTATTTCTGGTATAAATCCCATCTGGTCATAGTATGATTGTTCACATATTTTATGTCCAAAATGGCATAAAAGTTGTCCTTCCAAGCAAGGGACAGCTTATTTATGCTCAGCATTCATCACTGTTCATTGACCTGAAATTTTGATCCTTTGGAGATTGTGATGCTTAATTATTCACAGCCATCACCACAATATTATTGCTGTTTAAAAGATGAATTTTTGCCTTAGGGAGAATCTGAGGCTCATTAAAAGCATGTACAATTACTCAAATGCAGTTCAGTTTGCTCTCCTTATTCAAGTCTGACCCCAGTCATTGTCCATCTTCATTGTCTGCCTAAGACCCATCCTGATGAAACAGTTCAGTGGGCCATCAGGCTGACCATCCAGTTCTCTGACATAGTGAGAATAAATTATCTTAATGACATTGTTATTCAACCAAGTTTTGTCAAGGAATCTTTTACAATCCTAATCCTTGCAGAGCATTTGCTTCATTGGAAGAAAACCTTTCAGGATTCATCTTGCTCTACCTAGTCAAGTACTTATATCAATATATGATATACACAGTGGGCTTGTATTTTCTGCACTATTTAGTTACTTGTGTGAATGTTGATGTAGTTGGCTATGAAATATCCTTTGTGAGAGGTTGCCTGTTCCCTTCTTGCATTGTCATCAGGATGCTTTTGTTATTTGTGTAAGTTATTCCCTTGAAGATTTTATAGAAATGAGAATGTTGGAGTAATGAGTCAATAGCTTACTGATTGCCTCCTTAAGGTAGTATAATAATATCATTATTTTTTCTAATAATAATAGAAATAGCCATCATCAATGAAATTCACATAGCATGCACATTCAGGTTTGCAAATCTTAAATACATTCCTGTGTACATTATTTCATTTGAGCCTCATGGCACCAGAGGCAACATGATGCAGGCGATGATGAATTTTGAATTAGAATAATTGGGTTTAACTCCCAGCTCTACCACTTACTGCTTGTATGACCGTGGGCAGGTCATATAAATTTACAGCCTCAGTAAAATCAGTGCAGTGCTCCTCATCAGTAAGATAAGGGGTTATACAAGATGACCCACAAGGCTCCTTCTAGCTCTCACTCTGTGACCCAGAAACCACCCTGTGTAACAGATTGTCTTGGCAGGTGGTTTTTGCTTTTAGATAACTTCATGGATGAAGGGATGGAAACACAGAAAGGCTGAGTTTTCTTAGCCCCATTAATACATCGAGGGAGTGTCAGAAATTGTATTTGACATCCTGTTATCTTAACTACAAGTCTAGCTCTCTCCATGTACTGCTATCCTCTCAGAGAGCTTGAAAACAGGCTTGAGGAGCTATTCCCTCCATGTGGAGAATGTGACATCCCCATTACGTTTCTTCTTGTCTGAGATGCATCTTCATTCAGGACTTTGCTTTTACAGCTTTGAGCTTTCTGAAGATAAGCATGCTTTCTCTGCCCAATATGTTAAAAAAAAAACAAAAAACCAAAACCTTCATAGTGTACATTTACATTGGTTTTTGTGACTGTCACCTTTTCTATAAATAAAGCTTTCAAGACATTCTAACATATTGATTCAGATTTCCTTTCTGGGTCAAAATAAGCCACAGGCTCCATTCTCTGTGATGGCCTTTAGGTTTCAGCTTAATCATTAAGGAATCTTCCCCCTCTGATCTTCTATGAGTATGTGATCAGCTGTAGGTAAGCTTTTGTGGCTCCATAGGTAGAGGGAATAACAGGCTTGGATCTGCAGATTATAAACAGCTATGTTTACTTGATATCCTAATGACCATCAAGATTTTTCCTGTATTCTCATAGTCAACAAAGAAATGTTATTATTTGCTGCTTAGTCAAGTTTCTTTTCAATAATAATGCTTTTGAAATTTTAATTTTTCTAGAGATATCAGGACACACCTGGTGTGGAGCATATCCCCGTGGTCCAGATTGATCTCTCTGTTCCCTTGAAAGTCCCAGGCAAGTGTGTGCTAAAGATTGATCTTCATTATTTTCAGAAACTGAAATGTTTGTTCCTTAATGCCAAAACCAGGAGAACTGTAGACCTGCTGATTCATGTGAGGGTTCCTGTCCTATTGCCAGGGTCATAAATAAAACTCTGCTTTAGAAGAGTTGCTGATATGACAGTGACATCAAGAACTGCCCAGGCTAATCAATTTCATTTCCTAACAAGGTAAAAGAGGAAGGGGATTATGTAGTGATGATGTTTCTAGAGACATCATGGAGAGTAAGCTGCTTGCCCCAGAGCTGGAAAGACTTATGTCAAATCCTGCCTGTGGCATGCTGACTACGTGAGCCCAGCCAAGTAATTTAACCTCTCCTTCACACTCTCCCACTCCAGCCCCCCCCCCGAAAACTTAAAACTGCTAGTTACAGAGCTGTTACAGATAAGCATTAGAAGAGGGAGTGGACTTACTAGGAATTCCCTATACCAATGAAGGCATAAGACCACTCTAAAAAAAGGGTCTGGTCAGTAGAATTTTCCTCTTAGAAGTCTATATAAGTGTCACTGTTTGCATTCCTGGTCCAATAAGGATTTCAGAAGGCAATGAAATATGCCTCAGACAGGGGCAGCTAGGTGGCGCAGTGGATAGAGCACTGGCCCTGGATTCAGGAGGACCTGAGTTCAAATCCGGCCTCAGACACTTAACACTTACTAGCTGTGTGACCCTGGGCAAGTTACTTAACCCCAATTGCCTGACCCAAAATAAATAAATAAAACAAAACAAAAACAAACCAAAAAAAAAAATCATTTCACAAATTATAGTGAGTAACAAATATAACTTGATTTCTAGGGGAAAAAATTTTTAAAAGAAAAATTTTTTTAAAAAACTTATTCCCTCAGTATGATTTTTGAGCCATGTAAATTTTTAACAAACCATGAGGTCATTTGTATAGCTGAAAATCTCTTATCTTTTTTTTTCTGGAATTTATAAGTGGGTGATAACATTCAGCAACTTTTAATGATTACTGCTAGAAAAATGCATAATAACTACAATAAGAGCTTGGCACCGATGAATATTGATTTAATTCTTTTGAATCTTGATTTAATTTGAATTATAGGTTCATATATTTACTGGCTTTATGTCACAGAAGAATTTTGTCTGGGAAAACTACATCCTAAGGTCAGAATAGTGCAATATTAGGGCAGGATGTAAGTGATAGACCCATAAGATTTCTTTTCTTTCCCTTTTTTCCCTTTACTTTTATTAATTTTTTTTTTTTACCTTTTTCAGTTGACATCTTTTCTATTCGCATCACCTTCATTTCCAAATATATTCCCTTGCCTCTTTTCTGGGAACCATACCTGTAACAAAAAGATTTTTTTTAAAAGGAGGAAATGGCAGTTCAACAAAACCAGCACATTAACTAAATCTGATAGTATATGCAATATTTCACTCATCCCTGTATCTGTGCAATGCAACAGATAAAGTGCTAGGCCTGGAGTCTGGAAGATCTGAGTTCAAATGTGGCCTCAGGCACTTTCTAGCTGTGTAACCCTAGCAAGTCACTTAACCCTGTTTGCCTCAGTTTGGGGGGTTTTGGGGGGAGTGGGGCTTTGGGGGTTAAGTGACTTGCCCAGGGTCACACAGCTAGTAAGCGTCAAGTGTCTGAGACCGCATTTGAACTCAGGTCCTCCTGAATCCAGGGCCAGTGCTTTATCCACTGCGCCACCTAGCTGCCCCCAGTTTTTTTATCTGTAAAATGAGGTGGAGAAGGAAATGGCCAACTACTCCAGTGTCTTTGCCAAGAAAATCCCAGATGGAGTCACAAAGAGTTGAATATGATTAAAAAGTCTGAACAACATAATCTTCCAACTTCTACAAAGAAGGGAGGAAGAAAATTTTTCTCAACTATTCTTTGGAGCCAGCTTCATTATTATAATTCTTTTTTAAACTTTTTTTTTTTAATTTTTTATGGAGCAATGAGGGTTAAGTGTCTTGCCCAGGGTCGCACAGCTAGAAAGTGTTAAGTGTCTGAGACCGGATTTGAACTCAGGTCCTCCTGAATCCAAGGCTGGTGCTTTATCCATTGCGACACCTAGCTGCCCCTGCTTTCTCCCCCCAGCTTTCTCCCCCCCCCCCCTTATAATTCTTGTGACTTATTTTGTAGTGGAGAACTTATAGCTCAATTTTTCCTGAAATTGTAAAGTCTATGTTAGATACTTGATGAGTGTCTTATTGAATTGATAACATGCCAGATTGGGAGTTGTTAAAATCTGGCCCAAGAGGGGCGGCTAGGTGGCGCAGTGGATAGAGCACCGGCCCTGGAGTCAGGAGGACCTGAGTTCAAATCCGGCCTCAGACACTTAACACTTACTAGCTTTGTGACCCTGGGCAAGTCACTTAACTCCAATTGCCTCACTAAAAAAAAAAAAAAATCTGGCCCAAGAGCCAAGTCCAGCCCACTCTGCTCCCCATCCCCTCACCCACCCTGCTCTTTTTTTTTTTTTGAATGTATGAGGTATTTTATTTCTTCCGTTACATGTAAAGATAGTTATCAACTCCTGTTTATACATGCTTTACAATTTCAGATTTTTCTCCCTCCCTCCCCCCTCCCCTAGACAGCAGACAATCTGATATAGGTTATATCTATATATCTATACATATACATATAGATATATATATATATAGATAGATAGATATACACACATATATATATACACATAATAACATTAATCCTATTTCTGCATTAATCCTGTTACAAGAGAAAAAATCAGAGCAGTGATGCAAAACCTCAAAATAGGAAAAAAAAACCAACAGCACCCAAAACAAAAGAAATAATATGGTTCAATCATCATCTATACTCCACAGTTCTTTCTTTCTTTTTTTTTCTTGGATTTGGAGATCCTCTTCTATCATGAGTTCCCTGGAACTCTTCTGTACCATTGCATTGGTGAGAAGAATATAGTCCATTACAGTAGGTCAACACTCAATGTTGATGATACTGTGTACAATGTTCTTCTGGTTCTGCTCATCTCACTCATCATCAGCTCACGTAAGACCCTCCAGGTTTCTCTGAACTCTTCCTGCTCATCATTTCTTACAGCACAATAGTATTCCATTGCATTCATATACCACAACTTGTCCAGCCATTCCCCAATTGATGGGCACCCCCTCAACTTCCAATTCCTTGCTACCACGTAAAGAGCAGCTATAAATATTTTTGTACATGTGGGTCCCTTTCCCCCTTCCATGATTTCTTTGGGCAAAAGACCTAAAAGTGGGATTGCTGGGTCAAAGGGTATGCACAGCTTTATGGCCCTTTGGGCATAATTCCAAATTGCTCTCCAGAATGGTTGGATCAGCTCACAGCTCCACCAATAATGCATTAGTGTTCCAATTTTCCCACAGCCTCTCCAACATTTATTATCTTCCTTTTTTGTCATTTTAGCCAATCTGATAGGTGTCAGGTGGTACCTCAGAGTTGTTTAAACCACCCTGCTCTTTTAACTAGCTTGCAGGCAAGGGGCTGGGATTGGCCAACTCCTGCAGTAGGTCATGTAAGAGATTGTCATTGCCTTTGTCTCTCAACTCCTTCCCCTAGCTTTTGGCCCAAAGGCAATATCAGAAGCCATCATAGGATGTCAGTGTTGGAAGGGAAACATAATGTCAGAACTTCAAGGAATTTTAGAAATTCGATCATGAAATTGTAGAGCTGAAAGATATTTTGGAAATGACCTGACTTACCCTATCACTCTATAGCACATTTGTGTGGAAGAAAAGAGGTTCAAGGGGGTTTTGAATAGATAAACCTGAGTAGGATATAAGGATTCCTTGAAGGATAAAGTAAACCACATGTTAATGACATTCAGAACAATACATTTCTTTAAATTTACATGAACTTTACTTTTTTACCCATTGAACTAGATAGTACCTTGGGTCCCTTCTAGCTCTAGTCTTTCTGAGTTCTTCCCAAGAAGGTTGAGAATAAGAGCAGCTAGCAAATATCATATCACTAGATATGCTTTCCCGTGTGTCTCTCAGTTCTCAAAATGAAATGCCTTCCCTGCATCACCAGGTTGTGACTGAGAACACACCCGCTACATCTTGACTGGCAGCAGAGAGGAAAGTTCAGCAAACTTGTCTTCAGCACCCAGGTTAAGCGCTAGTGATAAAAAGATGAGTAGGACACAGTCCCTTCTTGGGTGGTGTCTGCAGTCTAGCTGGGGCAGTGGGGTAGGGAATAAATATACAGGTAACTGTGTCACCAAGGAGAAGAGGTCCATTCCAGATCCTGGGAGACACTCTCACCTGTAATGGTGGCATCAAAATATGCTTCCATTGAAGGATAGAAGGAGGGGCCATTTCAGGCATTAGGAACAGTGAGCAGAGACAGACCAAAAGGAAGGGCAGCAGTATGTGGTAGTGTCACACTCTTGGTTTATTTCTCCTCTCCCTGCCACCATCATGGGAGAAATTGGGAGTTAGGAATGAGCCCTTCTGTACTATCTCTGTTTCTTTCCTTTGCCATTTATGCCTTTGAACTTTTGACTCACCATTCTTGAGTTTAGTGTCTTAACCAGCCCTGGGCCCCAACACAGTAATTGTACCCTCTGTAGGTATACCAATGTCAGACCAGTATGTGAAGCTTGAAGAAGAACGGAGACATAAACAAAAACTTGAGAAAGACAAGAAAAAGAAAAAACAGAAAAAGGAAAAGAAAGGCAAGCATCGGCGGCACAACTCGCTTCACACAGAAAGTGATGAAGATATAGCCCCTGCGCAGCAAGTGGATATCATCACCGAAGAGATGCCTGAAGTGAGCATCCCCCCACCTTTCCCCTACCACACAGCCCTCTCTTTTCCTTCATTTTATACTGGGGGCATCTTTGCTGGGTAAGGTATCAAGTTCACCTGCTCAAGGTGTGGCTTTTCCCCAGATGTGTGTTTCTGTAGCCTCCCCTGAGTCACCATAGACTGAGGTCCTGACTTCTCTTGTAGAGCAGGACCCTCCTGAGTGATATTGGCCTGCCGCTCCCGCTTCCTTTCCTATTTCGACATCCTTAAGGGTCACACTTTATGGGCAGAAAACACCGAACCAGAGGCGAGAAGCCTAACAAGAAAGCAATGAGTCAGTTGTGATCGGTAACAAGCCCACATCACCCCTTTTGGCTCAGCAGCCCAGCTTCCTCATCCATTGCTTTCTGCTGCATCACTAATAGCTTAACATACATTTCACTCAGTGGTTATTTTACTTAGAAGGTCTATAACATATGTGGGGCATTGCTTAAGCAATACTTTAATTTGTTTTGGTAGCATCCTCTCCTAAATCATATGGACAGAATGTCCATCTTTGGGCCCCGGCAATAAATTCTGCTGCCCTAGTATGCATTGAGCACCATAGTGGACTCTTTCCTTCTAAACATGCCTTTGGAAATGTGAGTGTTAACTGTGTAGACAGCTTTCAGCCTTTTCACATAAAACTAGAGTCTGAAACTATCGTTTCATTGGGGATCCTTGGGTTCTGAAGCTCTACCCACTTAGATGGTTTCTATATAAACAGACTGGCTCTCTTTTATTTCTCTCTCCCTAACCCTCCCTTCTCCTCCCCCAGAATGCACTTCCAAGTGATGAAGATGACAAAGATCCCAATGATCCCTATAAAGCCCTGGACATAGATTTGGATAAGTAAGTAAATTGAATTCTTTGGCCTTTTGCCTGTTGGTTGAAATGTTTCTGAAGATGTAGCAAGCACTTCCATTATTTAGGGGCTAGAAAGGTTAAGCTTTATTGAATCAGATTCTCCGGAGTTAGAAGGATCATTTGGGTCTCTCAGGGTCCGTCTCTTTCCTCATGCATGATTCCCCGCTGCAGTATCCATAGCACTCAGCCTATACTCAGAACACCTCCAGCAATAGGGAGCTCACCACCTAACAAGGTACACCCCATTCCACCACCTGACATTCTCACGGTTAGGAAGTGTCCCTATAATTTTCACCCATTAGTCTTAAATTTGCCATCTAGAAGCAAAGTAAAATAAGCCTTCTCATTCTTCTGTGTGACAGCTCTTTAAATATTTAAAAAATCATGATTATGAGCCCACTAAGTCTTGCCTTTTGGAGAAGGAACTGGAAAACCACTCCAGTATGTCTGCCAGGAAAACTCCCCAGAAAGAGTCACACATGACTGAGACAACTGAACAACACACGTCTTATCTTCTCTACATGAAAACATCCTCAGTTCCTTCAATCAGGTTTCACAAGGCCTTGTTTTTGAGTCTGCTCATTTTCCTAGTTGTCTTTCTCTGCGTGTGCTCCAGTGTGTCCTAATCCTTTCTAAAAATGTTCCCAGGTGTCCTTCCAGCAAGTTAGAAAACTTTTACATTTTCCTCATAACCCGAGAGCATTGTTTGCTTTATGTATTTATTTGCTGTTTCTTCACTTTTAAAAATACGCGCGTGCACACGCACACGCGCGCGCGCACACACACACACACACACACACACACCCTATCATGACAGTCCTCCAGTTGAGCCTGGTGATCTCTGTGGGATTTTCATCTGTACAGTATAGATAAAATCAGTCAAGGAATTGGTCTTGAGTGTTCTGTCTACACTGTTTGCAGTGACTGCCATTGTGGCTTCTAACAGCACCATATTTTGATGTTGCTTCTTTCATCTTTCAGAGTTTTTAGCAACCAGTATCCATTCAGAGTCCCCACTCCCCTTCTCAGGAGTGTCTCTACAGAAGTTAAGCATCTTCCTTTCATTTATACGTCCATTGCAAACCTTTTTTGAGGGTGCAGTCCTGAGAGTTCCTCACAGAATCAGAGCTCTAGAAGCTGGGAGGTACTTCAGAGGCCAGTCTAGTCCCAAGTCCCTCAATTTACAGCTGAGGAAGATGAGGCTTGCCTCTTAGTGACCAAACCCAGGTCTTCTGACTCCTGAGCCACATTGTAATAATAATAGCTTACCTTTATATAACCCTTGAAGGTTTGCAAAGCACTTTAGATGCATTCCCATTGGATCTTCACAATAACCTTGATAAATAGGTGGCATTATTATTATTATTATCCATGCTTTACAAGTGAGGAAACTGAGGCTTAGAAAGGTTAGGTGATCTTGCCCATAGTCTTAAAGCTAGTAAACATAATTGTAGGGAACTCCAAATATGGAAACTCGCTCCACCAGTGCCGATCAGCACTTCCTCTGTAACTTGTCGTCTTAGAGAATTCCTTGGGAGGAATGAGAGGCTAAGTCACTTGCTCGTGGTCAAACAGTATGTCAGATGCTGGACTGGGTCCATCTTGCTGACTTCAGGCCATCCAGCATCCTGCCCCTTGTGCAAACCTTAAAGTGATATTATAGCTGCTGAGCACTGACTTTCTGGATTATTGGCATTGTTCCTCTCCTCCCCCTTTTTGTCTGAAGAACAGATACAAACCATTGTCAAATTTGGCATGGATTGTAAACTAAGAAAGAAATATGGAGCTAACTTTCCATAACAATTTGGAAAACTATTCCTTTTCAAGTTCTTTTGGTTCTATGCTCTTCTAGCTACAGGGAACCTGTGATGAATAGCACTATCATTTTCACTGTGTCAGTTCTGATTCTAGCTTTAATACTGTGCCAGGGGTAATGAATAGAAGTCTTTCCATCTTTTATTAATAACTGGTACTGGAGTGCTAGGCTTTAAAAAAACTGTTTCCCTGATAACAGTAGCTTTGATAAAAGCTAGAGCAGTAGATATTTCTTTGAAATAACAAAGCTCTTACCAGCCATTCATTGAAAAATTGGTATTTAGCATTTTGGCGTGGGAGGATAGGCCTTCTGGCTATTTTTTGCTAATGCAGTTGAAACAAGATTGCAGATTGCTTCAAGCCACCACTTTTCTATTTGTTTAGAGTGGGTAAATTTTCAGAAAATAGTGGTTTAACACCTGGGAATGAGTAGGTCCAAACTTTACCAGCTTTTCCATTTAAAAACAAATCTGGGGGCAGCTAGGTGGCGCAGTGGATAAAGCACCAGCCCTGGAGTCAGGAGTACCTGAGTTCAAATCCAGCCTCAGACACTTGACACTTACTAGCTGTGTGACCCTGGGCAAGTCACTTAACCCTCATTGCCCCGCAAAAAAACAAAAACAAAAAACAAATCTGGATTTCTGGTTTTCTACCAAACAGTAGAAGGGAACTCTTTAAACACACTTTAACTCTAAATAGCTTGTTCATAGTCATAATCCTTTCCTACTTTCCAGTTGTCTGCTGTGGAAATTCCCAGAGAATCGTAGCTATTAGAGATTAACAGGAGCTGAAAATAAGATTCTTAAATAGTAAAAGCCCTTCAGATGCTGTACAAAGAACTTCTCTGCCAAAGCCAAGGATATGTTTGTGAGAAATCATATGAGAACTGTTTCTAAATTAAATGATGTTCCCAGTTGAAGATGCTTGGTTCTTCATACTGTGTCTGTCCATTCTCTTCTCACTTCTTCAGACCCATTGGCCCCCGTCTGTCGGTCACTTGTTCTCATAACCTCTGTCCTCTCTCTCTTTCTCTTTCTCTCTGCTCACATTGCCATGTCTATCTCTCACACCCACATGCAGTCTGGTTTCAGGGAAGCCTCACAGGTAAGATACCCAATATTTCAGCTTTCTTTGAAAAAATCGGTTTGTTTCCCTCAAAACAGTGTTGTACAGCTTCCTAGGATCACATGTGGTGTCATCACATCAGAGCCTAAACTGGACAGCCACTTTTTCTTAGTGACTTTTTTCATGAGTCATAATGGGAGGCTTCCAGGAAGCCTCGTGTATTGCAGTTCTATAACTGCTTATTAGCTAAACCAGCCAGTGATCCTTGGGAGTTTACATTGTTTTAAAGTTTAAAGTAGGCTCCCTTCTGCCATCTTTACTAGCTGACAGCATACTAAAGCAAGCATTTAAAGTATATTAATGCCAACCCAGAAGGCTTAACAAGTTGAACTGGCCAGCAAACCTGGAGAACACTGAATGAGTTCCCTTCAGCTTTGTCTTTATATTAAGATGCAAGCTGGCTCAATGTTTATTTTTAAATGCAAAGCCCTAAATTCACAGGGGAAAAAGAGCGTGATTCTGAGTGTCTGTGTCTGCATGATATATGGAGTTAGATTAGAATGCCGCCACCTGTTGGTTATGTTGATTAACACCACTCGGCACTAGCCCTTGCTTCTACAGACAATTGATGAATTAGGAGGGAAGCACTAGCACTTGCTTCCCAGTCACTACAGCTCTCAGTCTTCAGGCTTGAGAAAAAGAAAACACCAGTCCCTCCTCTGATGTGTAGGCGTAGCTGTCTTATCCACCTGCTAAGGACCTAACGAACTGTTACACAGCTTGCTTTGTGTAGCAATTTGTGTTATCTTGGGTTTTGAGTTTTTCCTCCTCTTTACCCTCAACTCTTTAAAGATCGTGTGGTTTGTGAGGATCTAAGACAGTGTGTGTTTGTGTTCCTGCACTTTCTCTTGAAAGTGTTTGATCTGGGGGCAGCTAGGTGGCGCAGTGGATAAAGCACTGGCCCTGGATTCAGGAGGACCTGAGTTCAAATCCAGCCTCAGACACTTGACACTTACTAGCTGTATGACCCTGGGCAAGTCACGTAACCCCCATTGCCCTGCAAAAAAAGAAAAAGAAAAAGAAACATTAAAAACAAAAAGGAAAAAAAAGAAAGTGTTTGATCTGCAAGTAATTTCATTATCCTCAAGTGAGTGGATAAGGTTAGTATAAAGCTGAAGAAAATACTCAGTCTGTAGTTTTTAAAATGCATGCAGGAGAAAGTGATCTCTGACTATGCATAAAAGATTCCCTTTGCAGCCTAAAGTATACACACATCACAAGCTCTGATGCATAAATGGGGTTTCTAGGCAACATATGTGTTTCATTAGATAATAAATACACTTTGGGGAAACTAGTCAATGTTCTGGAATTGGAATGGTATCTATCACCAAATATTGCCCTTCTTTTTTCTTTTAAGACCCTTAGCAGATAGTGAAAAACTACCAGTCCAAAGACATAGAAATGCAGAGACCCCGAAATCCCCTGAAAAAGAAGAGATTCCTGTGATAGAAAAGAAGAGCAAAAAACCCAAAAAGAAAGAGAAGAAACACAAAGAAAAAGAGAGAGAAAAAGAAAAGAAAAAAGAGAAAGAAAAAGAGAAAAAGGTAATTCTTTCTAGTTTCTTGCCACCTTGGGCACTAAACTCTTTGAGGGCAGAAGCTGTGACTTGCTGTTTTCTATTTCCTCCCAGTCCCTAATGTCCCTAGACTCTCCACAGACTGAGTCATAGTGGCATCGTGGATGGGGAGGGGAGTAAGGGCAAGAGGTTTGGGCCTTGTTTCCATCATCCATACCATGGAGAGATTTGCATTTCCCACCTCAGAGGGCTGTGGTGAGGAAAGTATTTTATAAATCTCACAGTGTTAGAGAAATGTGCGCTGCAGTTATAAATCATGAACATTTTGTTTATAAACCTTGTCAGACCACCTCTGCTTCTACCTCCTAACTCATATGAAGAATCAAGCCTTGGCTAAAACTTTCCTGATTGTTTTTGACCCAGAGGTCAATTTGTGGGGTTTGCTTTAGTTAAGTCTTTGTAGGCCTTTCTGGGTAAAATAACAGAGTGGAGCTGGCAGGCAATTACCCCTTGCCACGTTCTAAGAGGCTGTCAGGTAAAGACCCACTAGCAAACTGATTACTGTCCAAGGGAACTTGTGACCAGAAAGGTAACCATTGGGTTATGGATTTGAGGGGACAATCATAGCCCAAGAAACAGATTTTTTAAAAATATAGACATTTATGCCGTCCTCATCTCTTTCTACAGTCACAGTGGCAAGATGGTGGAGAGAGGGGCAAGGAGGGTCATGGGAGTTTGAGATGGATAAGAGCTTAGAGGCCTTCAGGTCCAGCTGCCTTTTTTTATAATTAAGGAACCTGAGGACCAGAGAGGAAAAGTGACTTGTTCAAGATCATCTAGGGAGTAAGCAGCATTCAAATTTGAGCTCATGGTCTTTTACTTCAAATTGATTGCTCTTTCTACCACACCACAGCATATTACCAACTGGTACTGGCATGCAAAAATGGATATTCATGACTTTAAAACAAATGGGCCAGTCATGTGGTTGAAGTTGAAGCATAATTGTTAGACAGTCTAAGTGCTGAAACCACCAAAACCAGAGTAGGGCTTCCAGCACTTTGAGTGATTCCTCTGGAGGATGAACAGAAGAACATGGGCAAAAATTACCCACCAGAGGAATAGTAATCTACCAGTGAAGAGGGCACATCCATACCACTCAGATCATGGATTCATTGTTGCCCCCGTCATATTTCATGTTTTACTAGATGTTGAAACTCCATGGATCACTGAATTATCATCTCTGTGGTCACATCTGTTCTAGAAACTAGTATGACTATAATCTTGGAAGATACTTTGTTTGAAGCCTTTAAGGGTATGTTTTGTCTTAACAAATAGCTAAATACTATTTTAAAATCCACTCTTTATTTATAGATCAGTGAGCTAACACATTCCTGGACAAACTGAATCAAGTCCATATCAACAGTCTCACTATTTTTATTTTTTAATTTTTAAATTTTTTTTTTTTGGCAGGCAATGGGGGTTAAGTGACTTGCCCAGGGTCACACAGCTAGGAAGTGTCAAGTGTCTGAGGCCAGATTTGAACTCAGTAACTCCTGAATCCAGGGCCGGTGCTTTAACCACTGCGCCATCTAGCTGCCCCAACATTCTCACTATTAATTAAATTAGAAGATGTCGGGAAATTACAGCTCTAAGTGTTTTCGTGATAAAATGTCACCAAAATTGCAGCCTGAGTTACTATAGAACAAAACCCTAGCAATAAAAGGGGGGCTGACTGAGTTTTTCCTGTTTTTTGCCCTCCTTCTCCCTTTTCTTTGCCAATCATGGTAGGGGGTAGGAACCATCTCTTGATCTTGAATCTGCAGCACCTGGGAAGAGAGACAAAAGGAACATAGGGAAATCTTCAGAGATACTGGGCAATGAAGGAGAAAATTGCTCTATTCTATCAAGGTGTCCAGATGAAAAAGGATATTTATAAATTAAGAACTAGATAGAAACATAGTCACACAGTTCTCTTCTACCTTTCTCTCCATGATGGTAAATCATGTCTTAACAGGATATGAGAGAGAAAAACTGAGTAACTTCTTACTCCATACGTATGTTTTAAAGGGGAAAAAAAAGCTCATGACCTTATTTTTTCTGCTGAAACCTTATCTCTTTTTTATTAAAGGGGGAAGACTTGGACTTCTGGCTTTCTCCTGCTCCACCAGCTGCCTCCACAGCACAGTCACCCGTAAGTGCACACAGCCCACTCAGAGTGACCCTTCAGAGTGTAAGAGCGTACTCTCTTGTGGTTTGCCTTAAGAATGAGTGAAAATACAGTTCTGTCTGAAAATGACTGGCACTATGAGTGACTCCATTGAGTTGTCAGAAATTTCACTGTATTCCCTTGGGCAAATGTTCCACCAGAGGTGTGTGGCTTTAAGAGGAAGCCAGCCTGGTGCATGGTGGTGACATTGGCAGTGAGAATGTGTACAAGCCTTATATCAATAAATGGGCATTGATGCTGCCACTTATATCAGGAAATGCCTTTCAAGATAGATACTTTTGGGGCAGCTAGGTGACACAGTGGACAGAGCACCGGCCCTGGATTCAGGAGTACCTGAGTTCAAATCCGGCCTCAGACACTTGACACTTACTAGCTGTGTGACCTTGGGCAAGTCACTTAACCCCAATTGCCTTGCCCCCCCCCCCAAAAAAAGACACTTTTTCTTTGTTGTCTTTGCTCCATTGGTCACCTCCAGATAAAGTTCTTTAGGATATTTGAGAGACTTTTTCTTCCATTGTTGATCCTTTTGAGAAAATTCATGAGGCCTTGGTTTCATACATCAAGCCTTTTTCTAAATATTAAAGCCTGTTTGTCACCAAGGTTCTTTTCCTCCAGAATTGATGTTGGCAAGAGGTCTTTGAGAGGAAAAGACTTGGTCACCTTCTTCTGAGTTTCTTCTTGGCGTTTTACAAGGCGACAGGCATGTGGGTGCTCATAGATCAACCATTCCCTCCTCTGGAGTGAAAAATAATCACAGTTGGGAAGGAGGTTTGGAAACCTGACTGTTTCACATTAACCGTCAAAAGTGGGGCTGCTGTCAGCTCAGGAATTATGTGAAGTGTATAAGCCTAGAGAGTAAAGCCTTAGCCCCTCGAGCTGGGCTTCCTAAAACTATTGTTGTGCTTTCCTCTCTTTTATTTCAATCAGACTACATTCGCCCCATAGATGGGCCTATTAGCCACACACATCTGCTAACATGAATTTGATTGTCTCCAGTTCAGTTTGGTTAAAACAAACTTTTTGACCTCCTGTGCAGCACGAACCCAATGTAAATACAGTTATGGCTGTTCCTGAAGACTATGAGGAACCTAAAAAAGAAGAGAGAGAAGATGAGGATGAGGATGAAGAAAAGGTAGGCAAACAGCACAACAGTGGGAATAGTGCCATGTTTTTAATGGGCTCTTTATAATTGTTGGTTGAAACTTTGACTTATGAACTCTGATCAACACAATAACCCACCACAATTCCAGAAAGCCCTCGAAGAAGCACGCTACCCACCTCGTGACAGGGTACAAGTAAGACATAGACTGTTTAGACATGGCCAATCAGAAATTTGTTTTCTTCGATTACATGCATATTTGATACAAAAGTTTTGTTGTTCTTTTTCCCTTTTTACCCCCAGTGGAGGGAGGTGGGAGAAAAAGGAAATCAGTTTTTTATTAAATTTTTTTAAATTCAAAAAAAATTTTTTTTTGAATTAAGAAAAATTACAGATAATGACCTCCAAATAAATTCTTTTGATGGTGGTTGGGTGATTGACTTCTATAGCTCTTGCAAAGAAAAGGGTAAGCTACTACTGATAGTAGTCTTTTAGAAGTTCCCGGCCTCTCATGGCCTCCCGTAGGGCCCCACTGGCTGGGTGTGCAGACTTCTCAGAATGGGAGCAGTCAGCAGTGTCATATGGTGGCCCCCAGAGCTAATGCGGTCTTAGGCTGCATTAGGACTGTACTTGTGTTTCATGCTGGGGGCCACCTTTTATGAAGGTCATTGACAAGCCAGATAATATCTAGAGGAGGGCACCTAGGATGGGAAAGGGTCTTAAGATCATACCGTAAGGGAATCAGCTGAAGAAACGGGGGTGTAGAATAGAGAGACAATTTTAGGGGGAACATAGTAGCTGTCTTCGGTTATTTAATAGCTGTCTTATATGAAAGAAGCACTAGACCTGCTCTGCTTGATCCAAGAGAGGAAAATTTGAAAGAAGAGTTGAAATGAGGGAGATTTAATCTTGATGAAAGGACAGTTTTCCTAACAAAGCTATTAAACATGGAATGGGCTGCTTCAGGAGGTGCAGCGCGTGTTGTCTCACTGGCGGCCCTTAAGGAAGTCCATACCAGATGTACTGTAGAGGAGATTTTTGTTCAAGTTTGGGTTGGACTTGATACCCTTTGAGTGAGGTCTTTTCTAACTTAGTAGCCCAGAAGTGGGAAAGTGTAAAGAGTTTGCTGCAGCATCATTTAGTTCTAGAGTTCTAGCTTGGTTGGGGCACAGAGCATGTCTAGGGGCATAGCATGAGATTAGACCAGTGAAACCTCATCAGATAAAGGGGTTGGTTATTCTGGAAGAAGTCTAGAATGACTGAGGGATTTTTGAGCCCAGGAAGGGCATGAGAAGATAACAGGATGAGGAGGAGGAAGTCAGGGTTCTCTTTGCAAAATTGGTTTTGGAATTTAACACTTGAAAGTTGTGTCACGGGGCAGCTAGGTGGCGCAGTGGATAAAGCACCAGCCTTAGATTCAGGAGGGCCTGAGTTCAAATCCGACTTCAGACACTTGACACTTACTAGCTGTGTAACCCTGGGCAAGTCACTTAACCCTCATTGCCCTGCAAAAAAAAAAGAAAGTTGTGTCAGAAGTATAATTACAGAGATATTAGTCATACTTCCATAAATATTGAAGCCTCAACTATAAGGAACCATTTTAAGAATTTATTGTTGCTTCTTTGGTTCTAGAAATCCTCCAAACATAAGAAGAAAAAGCATAAGAAGGAAAAGGAAGAGAAGTCTAAGGACAAAAAGAAATCCAAAAAGAAGAAGCACCCCAGTGAAGATGAGCAAGTAGAGACCATACAAAATGGCACCCTTGATGACGAGCCCCTCCCGGTGAGGGCATACTTGAGACTGCTTCACCTACCCTGCAGGAAGTTGGGAATGGGCATGAGCTCCCCTAGTTGGAGGGGAGGTGGTGTTGGACACTTAAAACCAACCAGAATTTACGCAGCAGGTTACCACAGACATGGTCTGGTTTTGACTTGGGAGAAGAAGGGACTTTGGCCTCCCAGATTTTTATTCTTGCAGGGAGTTTCGAGGACGAGCACCTGCTCAGAATGGTTCCCTGGGCTGTCTCTGCCAGCTTGCTTTTGTCTTGTAGAGATGGTTTGATTATTATCATGATGATTTTTGCTTCAGTAGCCTTTCCTTCACATAAATCCTGGAGGGCTGAGCAATGCAGGCGTGATTATCCTACCGTGACAGATGAGGGCATGGAGACTCCAAGAGCTTGAGTAACAATAAGTGAAACAGCCCGGATTCAAACATAATCCAGGACTTTCCTCTGTGTTCCCATTTGGTTAGCAAGTTTTCCAGTGTTCTGTGGATCAGCTGTAAGTTAGTGTGGCTTAAGTCCTCCTACATGATAGGATACAAATGAAATAGATCCTGCCCTCAAGGAGTTGACATTTCTAACAGGACAGGCAACTAATACATCTTTAGGCATATACAAAACCACTGGACCGAAGGCCCTGAGCTGGGGGCTGGGTAAGACCTGGCCAGGCCTCCTGTAGAGGGGCTGCTGGGAGCAGAGCCCATTGTGTGCAAGGCACCTCACAGGCTCATTTGACTGGACACAATCTGTGGAAAGGTCAGTGAGGTGTCCTAAAGTTGGAAAGGCAGAAAGGGCTTCACATGCCAAAAAGAAGAATTTCTGTTCAGTCCTAGGCACACTGTATTTATTGGTGATGTTGTCAGACATGCACTTGAGGAAGGTCCCTCAGTCTGCCATGTTGGAGGATAAATTGGAGTGGGCAGGGGCTTAATATGGGGAAGGCCAATCAAGAGGCTTGTGGAACCAGTACGAGAGAGAGCCTGGACTTTGTGAAGGGAGGCAGGGGTTGGGGGGTGGGGATGGGGTATCTGCAGGGATTGTACATCGGGGCAGTTTCTGTTGGGCCTCTTGATCCCAGGCTAGGATCCTTTCTCGGTTCAGAGCAGCCATCTAGCTCAGGTTTATTTTGTTTCCCAAGAGCAAAAGTAATTCATTCCCTTTAAATTGCAGCATCCCTTGAAAAGTCTTATATACTTGCCATTGCCCCCCTGTTCTTGGGCCTACATTGTGTTTATCACCTTGAACTTGAACTTGGGGATCTTTAGTGACCAGATTTCTTTACCTTCCATAAGCTTTCGGTACTGAAAACGTTTTCTCTTTTTTCCCCTAGCCTATGTCCAGTTACTGCCTTCTAGCTGAAAATTCTTTCATTAAAATGGTAAGTAACCTAGTCTGGAGCATACAGTGTGGCTTAGAGGAAATGCTCGGATCTTAGAATAGAGTGTCATCCTTCCTGCTGAGATCAATGAGCATTGGTTGGAATGAGCCACCAATTCCTCAACAAGAGGATATACTTGTCTTCTCATTAAAAGTTTCACAAGGATATATGTGACTAGTAACCCCCCCCCCCCCCAAAATGACCAGGTCACAATTTCCTTATTGGTCTTCATATACCTACATCTTTTTTGCAAACGAAGCCAAATTGTCATGTTTAATTTACAATATTTTTCTGTGGAAATGTGCATATTTTTTCTTTTCAGCAATCTTATTTTCAAGTCAGTGAGTCATTTTTTGTTTTTGTTTATTTTGTGGGGCAATGGGGGTTAAGTGACTTGCCCAGGGTCACACAGCTAGTAAGTGTCAAGTGTCTGAGGCTGGATTTGAACTCAAGTACTCCTGAATCTAGGGCCGGTGCTTTATCCACTGCGCCACCTAGCCAGCCCCAGTGAGTCATTTTTTGAACCAAGCTGTTCCTTTAAGTGAATAAGACATGGGAAGTGACAATCAGGTTACTCTGTTGGTCACAGTACAGAATGTCCCCTGATATTTACTGTTTCTAAAATGATTTTAGTGTTTTTAACAGGAATGGGTGCTGTATTTTTTCAAAGACCTTTTCTGCATCTATTGAGATAATTATATGATTTCTGTTGCTTTTGTTATTGATATGGTCAATTATGCTGATAGTTTTCCTAATATTGAACCAGCCCTGCATTCCTGGTATAAGTCCCACCTGGTCCTAGTGTATGATCCTTGTGATATATTGCTGTAATCTTTTTGCTAGTATTTTATTTTAAATTTTTGCATCAATATTCATTATCGAAATTGGTCTATAGTTTTATTTCTCTGTTTTGGCTTTTCCTGGTTTGGGTACCAACACCATATTTATCTCATAAAAGGAATTTGGTGGGACTCCTTCTTTACTTATTTTTTCAAATAATTTATATACTACTGAGATTATTTGTTCGTTCAATGTTTGGTAGAATTCACTTGTGAATCCATCTGGTTCTGGGGATTTTTTCGTAGGAAGTTCATTGATGGCTTGTTTAATTTCTTTTTCTAAAATTGGGTTATTTAAATACTTTATTTCTTCTGCTAATCTGGGTAATTTATATTTTTGTAGATATTCATTTCATTTAGATTGTCAAATTTATCGGCATATAATTGGGCAAAATGGTTTTTAAAAAATTTTCAGTATATTTTTTATTTACTTCATTTCACAAACTACACTGAGAATTTATGTAAACCAGATTAAATTTTATGGGGGGGGGGCAGCTAGGTGGCACAGTGGATAGAGCACCGGCCCTGGAGTCAGGAGTACCTGAGTTCAAATCTGGCCTCAGACATTTAACACTTAATAGCTGTGTGACCCTGGGCAAGTCACTTAACCCCAATTGCCTCACTAAAAAAACAAAACAAACAAACAAAAAATCTAAGGGGGGAGATACAACTTATATCTGGGCAGCCAGGTGGCACAGCGTATAGAATGCCTAGAGTCAAGAAGACACATTTTTCTGAGTTCAAATCTGGCCTCTGACACTTACTAGCTGTGTGATCCTGGGCAAGTCACTTAGCCCATTTTGCCTCAGTTTCCTCATCTATAAAATGAGCTGGGGAAGGAAATGGCAAAACCCTCCAGTATCTTTGCCAAGAAAACTCCAAATGGGGATCATGTAGAGTTGGGCATGACTGAACAACAACAAACAGTGTATATTTAGACCAGTCTATTAGAATTTTTTCCCCTTATTTCTACTTATCTGACTTTACCCTTCATCCCGGACTTTAGCAGGTACTAAAGACAGCTTTTGAATCTCCTTTCTGTCTTGGCTATTTACAGACATATGACATTCAAGGCAATCTTCAGAAGGATAGTCAAGTGACTGTGTCTGTGATTTTTGAAAACAAGAGTGACAGCTTCCTGAAAAGCATGGAATTAAATGTACTGGATTCACTGAACACAAAAATGTCTCGTCCGGAAGGTGCCTCAGTGCATGATGGAGTCCCTGTGCCTTTCCAGCTGCCCCCTGGTAAGCACCCTGAAGCCAGACTATTGCATCTCTTTGATTGGGGGTGGGGTGGGGGAAACATGATCTGTAACTGAGGAAAAGCTCCCAGTCTAAAGAGCAAAAGATGTGTGAAAGGACTTGAAAACCTGAATAGCCTGGCTGCTGGTCCCCTCCAAAGATGCCCCACTGAAAGGCATTTCATGATACTGTAGTAAGAGATGATGGGATTCCTGTGGTGAAGTCCAGAGATGCCACATGTCTTCAGCCTAGCTCCCAGGTACAGCAGGATTCCCATCTGACCAACTGTTCCAGTAGGACCCTTGCAAGACTTTGTATCCCAAGTCCTTCACACAATGCCTTACATTCAGTAAGCCCTGACTGAATACTTGTCTATTGATTGACCATGCAAACATGCAAATTCAAGCTGCTGATGCTGAAATATCATGAAAACATTCAGTACTCACATGAATATGGAATAAACTCATCACAACATGATAACTACATATGCCAATGACATTTTAGTTCATATTTTCAGAGTACTTAAATGTTTACAAAGTGCTTTCTCTTACAACAAGCTTCTAAAGTAGGTTGTACAAGTATTCTTATCCCCATCCCACTGATAAGGATACTGAGGCTGAAAGGTTAATGTGAACGTCACGTAGTAAACATAGGAGCAAGAGTTAAAACCAGGTCCACTAACTCCAAGGCACTGCTCTCTTCCATGCTTTAGATTTAGAAGTCACCCCCAAAATTTAGGAGCCAAATTTTTTTCTTCTAGTTTTCAAGGGGAAAAAAAATAAGTTAGAAGACTTTAAATCTAACTTTAGGTAAAAATCCAGAGAAGGGTTTCCGAGGTTCAGAAAGCCATGGGACTTTTAAGTTGAAAGGGACTAAAGAAGTCATTTATTTAAATCACTTCATTTTACAGATTAAAAAACTGAGGCCCAGTATGGGGAAGTGATTTGCATGATGTCACACAGCTAGTAGCAAAGCCAGAATTCAAACCAATTCCAAATTTGTATAATGCTGCCTTATAGGATCTCAGTCTTGTAGAATGAAGTGTTGCTGAAATTATTTTGATTGGTTTGAATATGAAGTCAGGATTATCACGATATTTCATTTTACTGAATTTCAGCAAATTCTGTCATATTTTATGGGTGGCCTGTTATGTTAATCCCATAAAAAAGAAATGTATTAAAGAATCATCATGTGAAAATTCATGTCCATAAAGAGCATAAGAAAGGTTATCTTGTGATTTGTTATAGGCCCACCATTTTTCAAAAACCAACATCTTCAAAACCTAGTTTAGGGGGTAGCTAGGTGGCACAGTGGATAAAGCACCTGCCCTTGATTCAGGAGGACCTGAGTTCAAATCCGGTCTCAGACACTTGACACTTGCTAGCTGTGTGACCTTGGGCGAGTCACTTAACCCTCATTGCCCCAACAAAAAGACAAAAACAAAACCTAGTTTAAATAAAATTTGGGAAGCCTGGAGAAACACACTCGCAAGCGTGCGCGCGCGCACACACACACACACACACACACACACACACACTACTCCACATCTCAACAGTTCTCCACTTGGATACAGACTGTCACAGTGTCATAGGCCCCCAAGGGACCTCTCAGCTCATTTAGTCCAGCCTGGTAATTTTGAAAAGGGGGAATTTAAGACCCCAAAAGGAGAACTGGCTCACCCAATACTTCCAACGTCGTCAGAAACAGAGCAAGCATCTGTGCCTGGGTCCTCAGATGCAGAAACCAGTGATCTTCCCATTATTGCTCAGTTGTGTCTGACTCTGCATGAGCCCTTGAACCATAGCATCCCAGTACTGTCCATGGGGTTTTCTTGACAAAGATCCTGGAGTGGTTCGCAGTTTTCTTCTCCAGTGAATTAAAGCAAACTTGCCCAGGGTCACACAGCTAGTAAGTGTTTGAGTCCAGGTTTGAACTTAGGTCTTCCTTATTGTAGGCCCAGCACTCCATCCACTGAGCCACCCAGCTGTCTCCGTTACTGCCCCCTCCTCACCCCTCACTTCCCTGCCTCTAAGGAAGTATTCCTGAAATGTATTGTCTGGTGCTTCTTGAAAGCCCCAAAGTGCTATACAAGTTTAGCCTCTTATTATTATGTTTAGATTTAACTCATGGGGTAATTATTAACAACTTAGACTTGAGACATTTGATCTAGGCTCAGAATCTTAGTTTTCTAGTTCACCACAAGATAGGATAGTTGGGGCTGCCTTGTGAACCCAGAACTTCCCTCATTCAGAACTACCTGGCATTTTTCTTCCTCACCAATACCTGTACTAAATCAAAAGCAGCGTTCTGATCTCAGAAAGGAGCAAAGATGGTGTCTGTGGGGAGAACAAATCAAGGATGGGCACAGTGGGAAGATGAAGGCACTTCCTCCTTTCTGTCCCCTCTTCTCTTTACAGAGCTTAGTCTCTTGATAAACACATTCTGCAGATGAGAACTGCATCATTATTAGTATATTTTCCCAGCTCATCCTCCTGTGATTTTCACATACCCTGCTTTTCTTGGCGTCTCATTTCTTTCTCCCTCACCCATCTCTCTCCATGTCAGGAATCTCTAATGAAGCCCAGTTTGTGTTTACTGTTCAGAGCATCATCATGGCACAGAAGCTAAAAGGGACGCTGTCCTTTATAGTCAAAGTAAGTGCAGCTTTAAAGTCTCTCCTTTTGCATTGAGTCTGGACTGTGGCCTTTTGAGTTTGCATATCGAAAGCACTGCTTTAAAGGGCTTCTTTGGAACAGCATTTCACTTGCCACCTGAACCCTCCAAAGGGACTGCCACCTTCAGAGTGGTCATCCCACAGCCAGGTTGTTTGCACTCTCATCTTTCGATGCTTGACCCTGCCTTTCATTGAACAGTTCAGCTGGGATGGGCTAACCTGCCAGCAGGAGGAGCAGCTTGGGGCTGCTGGGTTCCTCCTTCAACCTGGCATTGCCTGAGCTAACTGGGGTCCATCTGGCGGACTTCAGGCAGAGAGAAGGTTCAAAATGGGTTTCTGAAGGTATTACGGTGATTTTTAGCCACAACATAATTTGTAAACTGCAGAGCCCAGGGAATGAATTTTAAAAATATAAAGCCTGTCTCCCCCCACCGCTCTCCCCTAGTCTCCCTTCCCATAATTTCTGTGGAATCACCAGGCTGATCTTGCCCCTGGGCTGTGGACCTCCTTCATTTGTGCAGGAGGCCTAACCTGCTGTGGGGATGGTGCTAGAACCTGGGGATCCTGAGGGCACCCCAGGGTCTCCCCTCTGCAGAGCCTTTGCCTCCATTCATCTCATTTCCTTTGGCCTGTTGCAGAATGACGAAGGCTCCACCCATGAAAAGCTAGATTTCAAATTACACTTCAGCTGCACCTCATACTTGATCACCACGCCTTGCTATAGGTAAGTGGGTAACAAGGGCAGCGGCTCCGACCTCCCTCACAGTTTCCTGTTCTGCCACTCCTCACATGGCCTCTTGCTTTGGCTATGTATGTCCAGCTGAGCTTTGGCTGTAGATACCCTGGCTGTTGCATGAACTCCCCAGTGTGCCTTGCTAGTCACTAAGCCCTTTTTCCTCTAATTCATGTGTCTCCCATATTGTTTTGTAAAAAGAAACACAGTGGCTTTGGGTAGTATTCATTTAAAGTTTCTCATGAGCTTACTTTAAGATGACATTTTGAACTAAAAAGAAAGTGTCTCCATCTCTAAAATTAACATGAAAGCTTATGACTTGTCAGCAGGAGATTTTGAGCCAGGAATATCTTAGATGGGACATTTGGGGATACCCTTCAATCTCCAATATCTTTTAACATTTGATCCTTTGCTGCCTTTAGTTCTTGCTACAATTCTTTTTTGGGGGGGGGATTGATTGTGTACTATCTGGGGAGCCAAGAACATTCATTCAGTGCAGTTTCTGGATTGTCCTTCCCTCCCCACTTTGTTTTTTTTGGACAGTGATGCTTTTGCCAAGTTGCTGGAGTCTGGTGAGCTGAGCATGAATTCCATAAAAGTTGATGGAATTAGCATTTCTTTCCAACACCTACTGGCGAAGATTTGTTTTCACCATCACTTTTCAGGTAAATTTATTTCACCCCCTTTACTAATTGTGGCTTGAGAAAGAGTTCCCACATCCTAGTAGGTCGCCCATCAACCTTTCTCCTTTGGAATAGTCCTATTGGGGGATGCAGAATTAGAATACACCAAGACACATCCGAGCCTTCTGTCCAAACTAAGGGTCACAGGCTTATGGATTTGGAGCTGCAAGGACCATCAGGCATCACCTGGTACAACCCCCTCATTTTACTGATGAAGAAATTGAGGTTAAATGAGTTGTCTAATGATTTTCCTTATCTCAATCTGAAATCTGCTTCTCCTTCACTTCTCACTGGTCCCAATTCTACCTTCTAGAGCTAAAAAGAACAAATCTAACTCTTCTTCTTCATGACAGGCCTTCATATACTTGAAGACAGCTACCATAGATCTTCCCTCTACTAAGGCTTCCTCTCTCTAAGATAAAAATTCCTATTTCTTTAAACCAATCTTTATATGATGAGGCTACAATTAACTGGCAATAGTTGATACTTGGGGGGTACCTTTGGTCCATCTTGAAATTAAATCCTGTGAGCGAGCTTGCCCCAATCAAGGAAAATGTCTCCTTCACTCTTGAGCCTATTTATTTATTTATTTAATGGGGCAGTGGGTGTTAAGTGATTTGCCCAGCTTGTGTCACACAGCTTGTGTCAAGTGTCTGAGGCCAGATTTGAATTCAGGTCCTCCTGAATCCAGGGCTGGTGCTTTATCTACTATACCACCTAGCTGCCCCAAGCCTATATTTTTGTCATGTGTCTCTATTAATTTTTTTGGGTCGAGCCTTTTTACCTACTCATTAGTACCCAGTTCTGTGTTCTGCCCACCTCCCTAGTATATTATATAAATAACTGGGTTTTTTAAAATAAATTTTTACTGATAACTTCTTTTTCTTATATCATTAGTTATCCCAAGTATTCCTTCCTCTTCTTTCCAGAGGGTCATCTCATGTAGCAAATAGTATTTTTTAGATAATAAAAAAAAAAGTCAGCATAACTAGTCAATGCATTGAAAAAGTCCAAAACCCTGTTCAATGTATAATTCTTGTAGACCTCCCATCTCCATGAAGAGGTGGGTCAGGGGTATCTTCTCATAATTTTTAATTCAAGTTCTGCTTAATATTTATAATTTTGTTAGTCACTTTTGATTTTTTTTTTTGGTATGTAGTTCTTTCCATTTACATTGTTGTAGTTATTGTGTATGTTGTTTCCTTGACCCTGCTTATTACTTCACCTTGTATCAGTTCATATAAATCTTTCCATGTTTCTCTGTATTCATCACATACGTAATTTTTTTTTGTTTGTTTCATTCTGTTCTGGTGAGGCAATTGGGGTTAAGTGACTTGCCCAGGGTCACACAGCTAGTAAGTGTCAAGTGTCTGAGGTTGGATTTGAACTCAGTTCCTCCTGACTTCAGGGCCAGTGCTCTATCCACTGCGCCACCTAGCTGCCCCTGTTGGGTTTTGTTTTGTTTTGTTTTTTTGTCTTGTTACATACATAATTTCTTAAAGCATGATAATATTCCTTTACATTCTTGTACCACAATTTTGTTTAGCCATTCCCTAAATGATGACATCTACTTTGTTTCCCATTCTCTGCTATGACAAAAAGTACTGCTATAAATATTTTGGTGTATATGATGACTTTCTTCTTAGCAATGCCTTCCTTGGGAGATAAACCCAGTAATGGAATCTCTGATTCAATCTGCACAGACATTTTAGTCACTTTATTTGCATAATCCCAAGTTGCTTTCATTGTCTTGTTTTATGTGGTTGGACCGTTTTACAGGTCCACCAACGATGTATTGGTGTGGCTATTATTTCACATTCTGTCCAGCACTGACTGTTGGAAATGTTTGTTATGTTTTGCCAATTTTCAGGGTATAAAGTGAAATCTTAGGGTTGTCTTGATTTGTATTTCTCTTATTATTTGTGATTTAGAGATTTTTTCATATGGTTGTGAATAGTTTGCATTTCTTTTGAGAACTGTTTGTTTATATTCTTTGACAACACACAGACAGAAACATGCTATTTTTTCCTTTTTTCCTTTTATTCAAGTTTTCTTATACAAAATTAATAATATTGTAATATTTTACATAATTTCACATGTATAACCTATATCTGAATGTTTATTACCTTGGGGAAGGAAAGGAGAGAGAGAATTTGGAACTCAATACTTCAAATAAAAATGTTTATTACAATTTTTTTTGAAGATTAAAAACATTCTTTGACAACTTATCTATTGGGGAATGACTGTTAGTCTTTTATATATTTATTAATTGGTTATATAGCTTGTATATCAAACCATTAACAGAGAAATTTGATACTGTGATGATGAAAAATTTGAGAGACATAGTTTCTGGGTAATCTAATAATTTATTAATAAAGCTGGCAGGTTATTAATAAAAGAATGTTCATTTGGCTGTCTCAGACAAAAAAAAATCATAGTGGTGGGGTTTACAGCTTATATACCCTTGAAACATCAAACAGCAATCTAATCTAATTGTTTAATTGGAGGTAGGCTATATTAAAATTAAAGGCTATAGGGCAGCTAGGTGACAAAGTGGATAGAGCACCGGCCCTGGAGTCAGGAGTACCTGAGTTCAAATCAGGCCTCAGACACTTAACACTTACTAGCTGTATGACCTTGGGCAAGTCACTTAACCCCAATTGCCTCACTAAACAAAAAATTAAAAATTAAAGGCTATACCTGACTACTTTTAGCTTTAGGCTATCATTTCAAAGAATATATACCCTTTTCAATGGGTGGGCTAAGTGACCCCTGGACAGGAAAAACCTTCTTTAGCTATCTAGACAAAAGGATCTGTCTCTATCCAAGATTCCCACCCTAAATTCCTTCATGGTTGGGTAGGGACTAACCAAGATGAAGAGAGTTAAATTCAATCTCATCAGTAAAGTCTCTCAGGAAAAACTGAAGGACTTTTGGAAGAAAGAGGGGAAGCTCTGAATCCTCCCCCAAGATATCAGTTATTAATTATCATTTCTTTTTCTTTTTTTTTCTTTTTATTTGTGGGGCAGTGAGGGTTAAGTGACTTGCCCAGGGTCATACACCTAGTAAATGCCTCGTGTTTGAGGCTGGATTTGAACTCAGGTCCTCCTGAATCCAGGGCTTGTGCTTTATCCACTATGCCACCTAGCTGCTCCCTATTAATAATCATTTCTTACAATACAATTTTTCCCCAATTCATTCCCCATTCACTGCCCTTCTTATCCTAGGTGCATTAATTTTGTGTGTAGAAGCTTTTCAGTTTCACATAATCATAGTTATCTATTTTATCTTTTGTAATTGCTTCATTCACTGACAATTTTTTTCATAAGAGACTGCAAACACTGAGAATTGAATTCACACAGTAATCATTTTTCAGAACAAGCACTTCAGTTTATACAGTGATGCCATCTAGAGCAAGAACCGTCACTGGAATCTTAGGATATTAGCTGCAGAAAACAATTTCTCATCCTTGAAGTGATAAAAAATCCACAAGATAGGTCAAATAATAGCCCAAGACTTAAAAAAAGTTTTTCTTATAACCACTTATTGTAATATTTGCCTATTGTTTTGGTTGATCTTTGGCAAATTACTGAAAGGAGTAGAAATAAGTTTAACTAATGTCTTTCTGATCTCCATGGGTTTTTAAATTTTGTTTATTTATTTATTTTTTTGGTGAGGCAATTGGGGTTAAGTGACTTGCCCAGGGTCACACAGCTAGTGTTAAGTGTCAGAGGCCAGATTTGAACTCAGGTACTCCTGAATCCAGGGCTGGTGCTTTATCCACTGCACCATCTAGCTGCCCCTTGATCTCCATGTTTTTTAAGAAACTCATCATCCTCACAATCACATCAGTTCAAAACAGTGGTGTCATATTGGACTCTCCTCTGACTCGCACTATGTCTGATCAATCACCAAGTCCCATTGATTCTTTTTGCATTTTTTCTACTGCCTCATTCCTGTACCACTACAGTCCCTTCTTTCTCCATCTTCCCACTTAGCCTCAGTACCTTCCTGCTCTCCAGATTTGATTCCTCATCCTGTAATCCCGTTTTCATCATGTCATTGCCTCTTTCCTAAACCCCCTATGGTTCTATACAGTCCACATAGCTTAGCCTTGTCTCCACATTCTGGCCCCTTCCTGTCTTCTCCAGAATGGACTTCCCGTATTTCCCTACATAGACCCCTCTGCTACAGCCAAGAAGGATGTTCTGCTTACCATCCTCCACATATCCCAGGGCCTTTCTAGGCTCCCTGCCTTTGTTTGCAGCACATCCTGGCTTAGTGGAAAGGATGCTGGATTTGGATTCAAAAGAGCTGAATTCAAATCCTAGACCTTGTGACATAACAACTGTATTACCTTGGGCAAGTTCTTTCACTTCTCTTCTATAAAATGACAGAATTATACTAAATAATTATAAAGTCTTTTCCATCTCAAACTCTTATGACTGTCAATGATATCCTCCCTCCCCCTGCCCCCAATTTGTACCTACCAAAATCCTACCCAATTTTCGAGAGTCATTTAAGATCACCACCCTAGTCAGAATATCATGCCACCAGGGGCAGCTAGGTGGCGCAGTGGATAGAGCACCGGCCCTGGACTCAGGAGTACCTGAGTTCAAATCCGGCCTCAGACACATAACACTTACTAGCTGTGTGACCCTGGGCAAGTCACTTAAACCCAATTGCCTCACTTAAAAAAAAAAATTAAAAAAAAAAAAAGAATATCATGCCACCTCATCCTTCTTAGAGGTTACAGGCAGCCAGGACAAGGCCCCTATGCAAGACTTGAAAACTGGAACACCACCATCTCCCCCCAATATTTGAAAATTGTTTGTACCTGTGTTACTATCCACAGAAAATTTTTTGTCTGGGAATTTAGAGTATTGTTTGATGACGTTGACCATGGTGGCTGTTTAATGTGTTGTAGTTGTGGAACGAGTGGATTCCTGTGCCTCCATGTACAGCCGTTCTATCCAAGGACATCACGTCTGCCTGCTGGTGAAGAAGGTGAGGTTCCCCACCTGGCAAGAGGGGAAGAAGAAGAGGTGGTCTAAAGCTGGAGCAGAAAAGCAGCCCATTGGGCCCCAGGGTCTCCTTGCCTCTTGTGGCAGAGCAGTCCTCCCCACCCCTCCCCCCTCCCAGAGTCTAAGCAGTCTGAGTGCAGGTGTGCCCAGAGTCAGGGCCTGATAATTGGGACTGTAGACCACACCTCATGCTCTGGTGCTTTTGCTTTACTGGGGCCCTCCTTGGGAGCAGTTCCAGGAGGCCCCATTTAAAAGTTCTGCCCTCTTGAGGTATGATGGCTCACAGCCTTTCTTTTCCTTTGCAGGGAGAGAATTCCGTATCAGTGGATGGGAAGTGCAGCGACCCCACTCTACTCAGCAATTTGTTAGATGAGATGAGAGAAACGTTGGCAAAGTGTTGAATGGCCTGTTATGCACGGCCTCTGCACAAGGCGCAGCAAGGACAGCTTTCAAGTGTTACATTTCTCCCTCGTCCGCATGTACTAGACTGGGCACGTGCTTTTAATTTAATGTCACAGTGACCTGCAGTTTAGACATCCCAAGGCTGTAGGTTACATTGGTTTCTTTTATTTTAAAACTTTTTCATTTTGAACCTTTTTACCAGCTGTAGCAATAACCCTTTCCAGCCTCAAAACCTTCTGAAGTCCAAGATTGCCCAGAGCCTCTGTATCCAGCTGTTTCCCATAGTCTAGTTGTATCCCTCCCCCATCCTGATTTTGGGTGCTAGAACCCCTGACTAGCCACAGAGGGGCCCCTATGGCAGTAACTGTGTGTGTCAGTCAGTTCTTAAGAAGGGAACGCAAGACAAGTCTGCAGAGCTTCCCTTCAGGGCAGTGAGGAGGAGCAGGTATGTAACCAGCTGGTGTGCAGCCCAGATTCTCCCTGAACCTTTTACTGTACACATACTGGATCCTAAGTTTTGAGTAGTTGGAGGACGGGCTGGAGGTGGGGTGGGGAGTGGAAAGGAGGAGGAGGTATAGGGAAATAAAGTTCAATTGACTTAGACTTCTACTTTGGAGCAGAGCCCAGGGGCTGAAAAGAGTTAAATTCCTTTTTTCTCCCCTCCCTTGTTCATCTCAAAATCTGCACAATTAGATATCCCCTTTTAGTGATTTCTTGCTGATGTGCTCCTGTAAAATCCACCAAAATCTCACATCATTGAAAAGACAGAATGTAGCAAAGGAACTGGAAGTCCAGGGGGATGTGTGGGTATGGATGTGTTTGGATGTGTGTTGTGTTGGGGGCTGTGTCTGTGTCTGGGTATGGATGTGTCTGTGTCCTTGCTAAGAAAAACTCTTTGGCTTGTCACATGAGGCTGGCAAGTACTATTTTAAACTTGACCTCCCCTCTCCCCCTGCCCTTGAAGTTTTCATTTGCCTCCAAACACAGTGCGTAAAAGATGTAATGGTGGATCAATTTCCCCTTGTTCCTCATAAACTTTGTCACAGTGCTGATTTTTCATCAATGTGGCTAGTAAAAGCCCAACAGGGTCCCAGAAATCTCAGCTCTTGCTGAGTGGAACTGCCTGGGGAAGAAGGGGCTTAAGTTTGGGTTTATAGTATGCCGCTAGCGAAGCAGGAAGGATGGTGGTAGCACTACGGGTGACAATGGGAAGTAATCAAATAGAATCATTGATGGCAAAAAGGGATTGATTGTTCTTGCTCTGGATGATAACCACATCATACTCTGTTCAGCCTGGTTTCAGAGGAGAGTGTGGAATTCTGAGATTCTATGCTAATTTTAGGAGTGTAATTTAAAGCCTCTTCCTCTTATCTCATCACTGGAACTATGGTTTTCAACATGGTGCAACTGCAGCTGTCAGAAGGGTGTCCAGAAAGACGAGAAAGGGACAAACTCAGGTTGTTTGCACTTAAATGTTCTTGGTAATACTTGCAGTGCCATCCATTCCAGAGGCTTAAGTATTACCAACCACCCTCCAGGTGGAAATTGTGAGGCCGGTAGGCCCACGTAGTAACTTCCCCAAGGTGATGTGTGTGCTGGAAAGGAAGTCCAGGGCCTCTTCATAGGCCTTCTCTGTGGGCACAATGAGGGCAGCCCTGGGCTTCTTTGCAATAAGCTCCCGGCGTGAAATGGTATGTCTGCAAGGAACCCTTCCTTAGCAGCATGGGTGAGCTGGGCATTGGCATCTAAGAAGCATTATTTGTTGTCTGATTGCACTTGCCTATGCCAGGGATTGGTGGATAGCAGTTCAGTCGGCTGGTAAAATGTCATTTCAGTTTGGGGCAACCAGCTTGTGCTAAGACTGAACATATTGAAAATTGTCGTCAAAGATAATGGTCCTTAATGAATGGAAATTCACATTTTCTTTTTCATGGATAAAAACGGTCACTTTAGCATGTAGAGTATTCTCTATTACAGAATCCTGTGCAGTGATTCTAGAATTTTGAGACTGTATGATGTGTTATATTAAAGAATTTATTTGCTATCAACATTCCCTTACAAAGAAAAGAAAAACATGCCACAAGCTGCTGTAATGATTTTGTGTCGATGATCCAATAAAATTTCAAAACAGAACTTTGAACTTGGTGTGTCCTCTCTAGATTTCATGGACCAGCATTTTATACTCCTCGCAAAGGATGCAGAATCAATCACCGGATTTGAATTGAAAGAAACCTTAACAGCTTCTAGTCCAGCCCGTGTCGAGACAAAGAATTGTTCCTATGATAAATCTGATGGGGGTTCATCCAGGCCCTGCTCACTGACCTCTAGTAAGGAGGGGACCTACAGCCTCCCCTCCCCAGCTAACCCCTGTACAGTGAACCCCCACTGCCCTCCCATTCTAATCATCCATGCAGACCTCCTTGCCCTGGGAATGAGATCATATGACTTAAACTTGAAAGAGACCTTAGAGATAAAGTAGACCAACCTCTTTATTTTACAGATGGGGAAATTGAGCTCCTGAAAGATTTGTGACTTACCTAAGTTCACACAGGTAGAAAGTAACAAATGTGAGTTTTGAGCCCAATTTTGTCTCTCAACACAGTAATTTCCCCTCCTCACCACACTGCCTCCCCATTTTGGCTCTTCAAACAGTTGGGCACCTCTAGACAAATCACTTGACCCATCTGGACCTTCGTTTCCTGTTTCCTTATCTTTACAATGAGATACTGACTTGGCCAACTTATGTCATGGAAATTATTGTATGTGTAGGTACTTTGGAAACATCTAGTAGTCTTTTCTTTCTCTCTCTCTCTCTCTCTCTCACACACACACACACACACACATGGCCCTTTCCTTCAAAATGCAGTTTAGCAGATTATTCCCTTGATGATTCATCGTGAGAGGCAGAAAGAAGGGAAGAACAGGAGATCCATTCAGGCCCATTAAGATTTCGTGTCAGAGGCGTCAAGGCAAATGTCTACTCTTCCCCCACCCCTTTCCATTTGATGCTGCTCCCTCCCTTCCGTCTTCACATGCACCTTTCCCCTTGGCTCCAGGTTCTCAGGACAAAATGGCCTTTCTTCTTGCCAAGATTTATGAATCCCCCTGTAACTTTATCCCCCCCCCCCCCGGGACTTTGCCCCTTCTGTCATTCCCCTTCCCTCAGATCTTCAGTCTTTCTGTGTTGTGACTTATGCCTTACTGCAAAACACCCTCAGTCTGGCCTTTCAAGCCCTTCACAGCCTGGCTTCTTGCCACCTTTCCATTCCTTTTACAAATCATGGACTCTGTGGCCCAGAGACACTGTTCTTGCTCTTCCTTGCATAGGACACTCCATTTCCTGACTCACTGCCTTTGCACTAGTCACACCCCCATGCTGGGAAGGATTTCCCTCCTCATCTCAGCTTCCTGGGCTCCCTCGAGTCACAGCTCAAGTTTCACCTTCTGCTAGGGGTTTACCCAATTCCTCCCACCTGCTAGTACCTTGCCTTAGAAATTACCTCCCATTTACACTGTGTCTACCTTGACTGTACATGGTCGTTTGCCTGCTATCTCATACCTCGTTAGAATGCTAGCTTCTTGAGAGCAGGGACTCTGTTTGACTTTCTTTGTATCCCAACACTTAGTGCTTCATAAATGTTCATCTACTGACTCACCATTCCAGTCTCCCCTGGTCCCTGCCTCACGGAAACACTCCATCTCCAGACTCTGGATGTTTTCTTTGGCTGCCCCTCATGCCTGAAGTGTTCTCCTTCATCTCCTCCTCTTTGGTGAAAACCTCACAGTCTACAAGAAGTCTTTCCCAACTCCTCTTAATATTAGTTCCCTGTGTCTGTTAACTATCTCCAACTTATTCTGTATATATCTCATTTGTACATCAGCTGTGAGCTCCCTGAGAGCAGGAATTGTCTTTTGCCTTTCTTTGTGTCCCCAGTCCTTAGCACAGTGCCTGGCACATAGTAGATGCTTTATAAATCATTGCTTGTTGACTGACTTCTTAATGCCCCCAGCAACTCCCTGAGGCTATTAAGTTGCCAGCCTACATTGGGAGAGGAAAGTGTTCACCAGGAGGAACTTCCTTTATCTCCCCTGCTAGAACCTTCTCTCTCCTAATCCCCTAGCACAGGTGTCCACCAAGACTGTCCTAAGTTTGTGGATAAAGCACCAGCCCTGGATTCAGGAGTACCTGAGTTCAAATCCGGCCTCAGACACTTGACACTTACTAGCTGTGTGACCCTGGGCAAGTCACTTAACCCCATTGCCCTGCAAAAAAAAAAGAAATTAAAAAAAAAAAAAAAGACTGTCCTAAGTTTTCTTTTTTTTCTAAACACTTCCTTGGAGATCTCAACTCTGTTCAATTATCACCCACCTCTACGATGAATCAATCTCTCTCCCCCACTCCCAGTTTCTCTTGAGCTCCATTGCCATACCTCCCAACTTCCTGCCAGACATCTCCACCTGAGTGTGTCATTGTCACCTCAAATTCAATATATCCAAAATAGAACTCATCGCTTCCCCTGGCCAGACCTTGCTCTGAAATTCCCTGTTTGTAACAGAATATGTGGTAGGAACATCATCTGTTTTATATAGGTTGGGATGGCTCTCCTTTAAGGAAGCAGGAATGCCACCTCTCATATTACCTGTGTGACCTTGGACAAGTCACAACCTCTTAGCCTCAGTTTCTTTTTTTTTTTTTTTTAGTGAGGCAGTTGGGGTTAAGTGACTTGCCCAGGGTCACACAGCTAGTAAGTGTTAAGCGTCTGAGGCCAGATTTGAACTCAGGTACTCCTGACTCCAGGGACAGTGCTCTATCCACTGCTCCACCTAGCTGCCCCAGCCTCAGTTTATTTAGCCGTAAAGGGAGGAGTTTGAACTAGAAAGCCCCTGAGCCTCTTACCAGTTCATCCCTGGGATGTACTTCTAGTAGGTTACGGCCAGAATTTTTGTTTTGACTTCCTTGTCCCCTGAGGCATAAAAGGTCCAACCTACCGGGAGTTGGTGTTTGATCTTACTGAGGTTCCTACTTCTCCTCTAAGATACTTTTCTAGCCTGGGGTTATGGATCAATGTGAATGTGGAAGAGGAGAGTAGCATTTTTTTAATTAGCATCTTTTTTGTTTTTGTTTTGTTTTGGGTGAGGCAATTAGGGTTAAGTGACTTGCCCAAGGTCACACAGCTAGTTAGTGTCAAGTGTCCCAGGCCGGATTTGAACTCAGGTCCTCCTGAATCCAGGGCCAGTGTTCTATCCACTGTGCCACCTAGCTGCCCCCTAGCATCTTTTTTAACCTTAGGAATTTTATCCTCTTATTCATAAGGTTATTTTTACTTCTTTTTATGAGTGACTCATTTTCATGAGTCTCATTGCGCTCTAATCCCAAGCCTGTTACCCTGCTTCCCAACCATGGCGTCATCCTTGACACTTCTCTCTCATTCACCCCGCTCCCATATATAAACCTTTTTTTTATGGTGCCAATTTTAAACAGATTTTATTCTCCAGGACCAGAATTGCATTTCCACTTGTTTACAGTTCTGATAAAGTGCAATATTGTTCACTTCTCTTCCTCTGCACACATTCAAGTATTCAGAATGCCCAGATTTACTTAGTAGCTTAAATGTTAAATTTGAACTGTTACTGCCTTGGCTACAAATTTGAGTCCTTCAATTTCTGAAAATCTATGCGGTATGCTCTTTTTTTTTATGGTCAGTTTAGTCGACCTCTTCAATGATGGGTCTAGGAGAATCACCTCCAGATGGGGCTGCTCCACCCCCTAGAGACCCACCAGACATGTCTTCTGTGCATGCCCCGTGCACTCTAGTACAGCTTAGTAATGATGGGGTTATAGATCTCCAATTCTTTCTGCTGATGCTCAGATTCCTCTCAGCAATCTGGTTCTTATCCAGCCAGTTGATTATTTCATTCTATTTGTCAAGGATCTTCTGTTTGTCTTCATCCCTAATTTTGCCTTGCAGTTTCTCATCCTCTCCAGCAGCCTTCATGTTGAAAGCATAAGATTCAAGAGAATTCTCGGAAGACACCTTGCCTCTCTGCTTCTCATCCTCAGCCTTGTATTTCTTAGCCTCCTGGCAATGGTGGTCTTGGTCTCCTTGCCTGTGCTCTTATCCACAGCAGAAACATTGAAGATGCCATTTGCATCAATGTCAAATGTTACTTCAATCTGAGGAACCCCCCCTAGGTGCTGGAGGGATTCCTTTGAGCTCAAACTTGCCAAGCGGGCTGTTACCCTTTGTCATTTGCTCTCTCACCTTCATAAACCTGACACCAGGCTGGTTGTCAGAATAGGTGGTGAAGGTCTGTGCCTGCTTGGTGAAGAAGGTGGTATTACATTTTTTTTTTTTGGTTTTTTGCAGGCAATGGGGGTTAAGTGACTTGCCCAGGGTCACACAGCTAGTAAGTGTCAAGTGTCTGAGGCCGGATTTGAACTCAGGTACTCCTGAATTCAGGGCCGGTGCTTTAACCACTGCACCATCTAGCTGCCCCAGGTGGTATTACATTTGACCAGAACCGTCATAACTCCACCAGCAGTTCTGATTCGAAGGGGAAGAGGAGTGACATCCAACAGCAGCTGCAAGTCCTGCACATTCTCAGATTTATCTCCAGACAAAATGGCAGCCTGAACAGCTGCACCTTAGGCAGCAGCCTCATCAGGACTGATACTCTTGTTCAGCTCTTTGCCATTGAAAAAGTCTTGCAGAAGCTTCTCAATTTGAGGGATTTGAGTGGAACCACCCACCAGTACAAAGCCTATTAAAGCTGCCAAATCATTTAGCTTCTCCCTCCACATCATCCCTTGTATCTATCCCCCTCCCTTCTCAGCACTTTCATACACATATCTGTGTATACACATGACATACCTGTACATATGTGTATATATGACCATCTGAGGAACTGACAAGATCAGTAAAGACTTTGAACATGAATGAGCCTCGAAGGAAACTAGGAATTTATAAAGGCCAAGTTGAGGAGGTATTGCATTCCAGGCATGGGACATAACTTGTGCAAAGCCATGGAGACAGGAAATGGAGAGCTCTGTTCAGGGCACAGCAAGCAGACCAGTCACTGCCTTCAGGGAATACCCCTCATCTTACAGATATGGAAACTGAGGCCCATAGAAGGGAAATTACTTACTTATGACCAAAGAGATGTGAGTAGCAGACGTGAGATTTGAACCCAACTCCTTTGATTCCAAACTTTACTACACCAAAGCTGCTTCTCCTGACTTCAGATCCATTTTGAAGTCCTTCCACAAGCCTAGAGCCTGCATTTTCATGAGAAGGAATAATGTCAAATAAGTTGACTGTGAAGAGCTTTGGATACCACACTGAGGAGGTGCTGCAAAAAAGAGAAAAAAGGCCTGCAATGATGGGGATCCCCCGGAGGAAGTTGGATGTCCTTTGGTATAGGAACCCAGAGGAAAATTGCCTGGACTTCCAAGGAGATCAGTCACCTGTGCTACAGGGTAAAATGGAGAAATTTCAGTGTGACATATGTGGAAAAGGAGGGGGCAGCTAGGTGGAGCAGTGGATAGAGCACCAGGTCAGGAGTCAGGAAGACTCATCTTCCTGAGTTCAAATCTGATCTCATACACTTAATAGCTGTGTGACCCTGGGCAAGTCACTTCACCTTGTTTGCTCTTCTATAAAATGAGCTGGAGAAGGAAATGGCAAACCACTCCAGTATCTCTGCCAAGAAAACCCCAAATGGGATCATGAAGAGTCAGACATGACTGAAACAACTGAAAAAAATGTGGAAAAGTTCACTTAAAGATTTTGTCTGAACCCCAATTGGATGGCTCTGTTCCCTACAGGAATCACTCAGGACCCTTTGGTTTCTCACCTGAAGGTAGAGTGACTTCTAGTTGCCCCTAGGTCCTTAATCCCTACATGGAGAGTTCCAAGGGCTCATGGAGACTTGTAGGTTCCTTCTGAGATAGGAAACTTGATTTCCTTTACCTTCTTCTTTTCTTTATTGCCTTTGGGTTAGGGAAGGCCATTTGGAGCACCAAGACAGGCCATTTATGAGTGCCAGACAAGAAATAACCTTTGAAAAATACTCCTCATTTGCTAAATCTGCATAGCTATCTTTGAGGGGTAATTATGTTAGTTTAGGCCAGTATGCGCTACATGAATTTTTCTGAGATTCTTAGAATAAGTCACCAGAGAAGGCATTCAAAAAGGACAATTCTTCCTGAAACACCCCCTCCCTACTTAAGAGCACCTAGGTGGCACAGTGGATAAAGCACTAACCCTGGATTCAGGAGGCCCTGAGTTCAAATTTGGCCTCAGACACTTGACACTCACTAGCTGTGTGACCCTGGGCAAGTCACTTAACGCTCATTGCCCTGCAAAAAAAAAAAACAAGCAAAAACCCCCTCCCCCTACCATGAACTGTTCTGGATTGGGGATATGGATTAGTGTGGTCAAATTATACTCCCATCAATTTGCTAAGGACATTACATTTTTATTGGGCTAAAGGATGTAATGAGGGGAGTTGGAGCCAAGATGGCAGAGTTGTGAAGGAAGTAAAGCAAGCTTCTCTTCAAAACTCTTTCAAATAGATCTAAAAAATGTATCAGGCTGGGGTAGCTAGGTGGCGCAATGGATAGAACACTGACCCTGGAGTCAGGAGTACCTGAGTTCAGATCTGGCCTCAGACGCTAAACACTAGCTGTGTGACCCTGGGCAAGTCACTTCACCCCAATTGCCTCACAAAAAAAAAAAATGTATCAGGCTGAATGGCGATGGTCAAAGTTCTCCTCCCCCACCAAAAAAAAAGTAACACTGAGTCATTTTTTCCCAGCCCAGGTCAGCATAAGGAGAGGACCTAAGCCCTTACTAGGACACTACAACAGGAACAGGTGCCTGGCAGCTTTGTCACCCAATACCCAGCTCCAGGTCACAGATCCAGAGGGTACTTGGGAGAGGACCTCCACACAGGGGTAGCATTCCAGAATAAGGAGCAGTTGTAAACCCTGGATGGTGTACTGAGTATGAAACAAATTCAGAAGCAAGCAGTAACAGGGCTGAGAACCCAGGAACAAAATGAGGTCTCAGTTCCAGCTTTTAGTCCAGTCTGAAGCTTGCAAAGAAATAACCTGGCCAGGAATATTGGACTAAAGGGGAGCCTGCAGTTCTAACACTCCAAGCCAGCATAGCTTCCAAGATGACTAATAATGAAGGAATCAAGCAGCAGTCTACTATCGTTTATCCCCAAACTATGATAGATGATTAATTGGATCCCTATTTTATATCAGTTTGATATGATTCCATAGGAGTAGTGATTATAATTTCTGATATGAGGCCCTTGAGCTGTGAAATATAGATTTTAAGTTCACTTATTTAATCATAGGAAGTTAACTAGAGGACCTCCACCCTTGTTTTTCCTTGTAATGGTGACCAAGCCCAGTGTGGCAGAGGTGACTCAATTACATGGAAAGTCCCCCAGCTATTTTTGCCCCTCTGTCCCATTTCATCCCTCTATTGCCCAACACAGAGAGATGACCATGAGCATTTGACCAACAAGTGGCCCTGGTTGCCACTTCGAGACCTGCCTTTCTACCAGCCTGGGGGTGTGCTCATCAGGACCTTCTAAAAGGTCAAGATAGGTCTGTCAGGGTCTGTTCAGTAGCTAGTTTGTCAACCAATGGAACTCTGTATTTTGTGTAAACCCTCCTGGAGGGTCATGGACAAAATCTATCAGATCAATTAGATTCTGTATTTTGTTTGCTTCATCTGTATTGTCCAAGTATCAAGCATTATAAAAGTAAAGCCTTGGAGGAAGGGGAAATCTCAGATTGCAAGACAGATCTGAGGTTGACTTCATTAGAGGGGGCCATGGTTCCTTTAATAAAGTGGCATTGCCTCAGAACTCTGCCTCAGTTCACTTATTGTATGTTGGGCAATTTTGGAATTGCCACCAAACCCAGGTTAAGAACTTGGAGAGTTCAGATCAGGTTGACAGCAATCAGACTTTGCCCTAGATCAGACTATTTTGGGAGCACAGAAGTCTTTGCAGGTCCCCAGCCTGAGATACTAAGAATAACACAATACTAAATACTACAAAAAGCAACAGAACCAGCCTAGATAGTCCCTCCAGAAGTACACGGAACCTGGCTCTAATATCAAGTCCATAGTCAGGAAGTAGGCTGGAAGAATAAGCAAACAAAAACAAGAATCTCATAAAATAGGACACAAGTTACAAACCCAGAAGAAGAAAATGACTCCAAAACATTTACAAGCAAAGAAAACCTCAAAGAACACAGCTTAGTCACAAATTCAATTAGAATCCTTAGAATAAATGAAGCAAAATTTTTTTAAGTTTTAAAATGTGTTTTATAAATGAAAAGAGTGTGCTAGAGGGAAAAGAAATGAGAGCTATAGAAGAAAAAATTGGAAAGGGAACTGACATCTTGGGCCAAGAGGTATAAAACCTATTCCAAGCAACTAACTCCCTAAAAATTAGAATGAATTTTCAAATGGAAGCCACTTGTTCCATGAGATGACAGGAAACAATTAAAACAAAATTAAGGGACAGCTAGGTGGCGCAGTGGATAGAGCACTGGCCCTGGGGTCAGGAGTACCTGAGTTCAAATCCGGCCTCAGACACTTAACACTTACTAGCTGTGTGACCCTGGGCAAGTCACTTAACCCCAATTGCCTCACTAAAAAAAAAAAAAAAAATTAAAAGACTGGAAAAAAAGACAGATGAAAATGTAAGGTACATAGTAAAAGCAACAGACCAAGAAGAAAAATTTAAGTATCACTAGACTATTTGAATGCAATGACCCAAACAAGCACCTAGAAATATTTTAAGAAATCATGAAAGAAAACTGCCTATACATTTTACAACCACAGGACAAAGTAGAAACAAAGAACCCATGAGTTACCTCTAGAAAGAAATCCCCAAATGAAAACTCCCAGGAACATTACCACTAATATCCAGAGGTTCCAGGTTAAATAAAAAATAATTCAAGCAGTCAGAAAGAATTCCTATACTAATGAGTCACAATCAGGTTTACATATGACTTAGCAGCCTCCACTATAAAGGAGCAGAGAGTTTGGAATACAGTATTCTAGTATGGATTTACAGTTAAAAATAACTTACCCAGCAAAACAGTTTAATTCTTTTTTTTTTTTTTTGGTGAGGCAATTGGGCTTAAGTGACTTGTCCAGGGTCACACAGCTAGTAAGTATTAAGTGTCTGAGGCCAGATTTGAACTCAGGTCCTCCTGAATCCAGGACTGATGCTTTATCCACTGCACCACCTAGCTGCCCCATAGAGTTTAATTCTACAGGGAAAAATTTAATGAAAGCAAGGACCCTGAGAGAGAAATGAGCTACCCTTGTGTAGAGAGACAGAATGTAGCAGATACAAGATTTAAATGTAGGATCTCTGACTGCTCTAGCTTGTCTTGACTTTACATCCAGTGCTCCTAGCTGGGCTTGGGAAATAGGTTGATCTAAGTCCCCACAATATGGTCAGCTTTTTCTTGGCATGAGGCAGTGGTAATGACATTCAGCTGGGAGTAAAGAGGCTTAGGTTCTAGGCCTTGGTCCTACCACTAACTTGCTGTGTGATTTTAGCAAGTTCCTTCCTCTCCATAAGCCTCAATTTCCCCATTTATAAAACTATCACTAAGCAGCAGTGAGCTCTGACAATGTATCCTCTAAGGTCCCTCCCAGCTCTGACATTCTGCATTCTAAGGGCTCTCCAGGCTTTGAGATCCTATGTTTTTAGGATCTTAGCTCTGACATTCTGTGTCCTAAGAGTTCTTCCAGCTCTGACATTCTCTATTCCAAGGGCCCTCCCAGCTCTGATATTCTATATTCTAAGGGCCTTCCACTCTCTAAAATTCGATACTCTTAAGGGCCCTCTAGGCTTTGAAATCATGCTTTTATGGTCATTTTAGCTCTGACATTCTATATTTTAAGAGCCTTCTCAGTTGTAACATTTTACATAGTAATTCTATCTCTTAATAATTTAAGTCTAAATTACTCAGTTACAGTAAGCATGGACTAGATCAGAGGTGTCAAACTTGCAAAACTTCTGAATGTGGCCCAAATCAGGTTAAAATGTAATTGGGAATTGGCAGGCAAAGATTGCAGTGATAGGAAACATTTTTGCCTAGCTCTCCCAGCACTCCTCCACAACCTAGAAAATGCACTATACCAAATTTTGATAATGAAAGCCAAGGAAAAAGTCACAATGAGTCATTTTTCCCACCCAGGATATCTTAGGAAGATAGGAAGATCTGTAGAAACTGTGGTAGAAACTGGTCAGGAACACAGTGGTAGTGGCAGAATAGGAACATTCCAATACTCAGGGACAGAAAGGAGACCCAGCTAGGGCACAAGCACAGGAGGCCCTTAGAATACAGAATGTCAGAGCTGGGAGGGCCCTTAGAGTATAGATTGTTAGAGGTGAGAGAGGACTTAGTGATAATTTTACAGATGGGAAGACCAGGGCAGAAAAAGAACCCAGGGAACCCCATAACTGCTGAGGGCAGGAAAGTTGCCATCTGGCAGCTCTGTCTCTCATTACCCAGTTCTACATCATAGATCCAGGGCAAAGAGGGGTGGTCACGACTGAGCACTAAACCCTAGCTGAGTACTGAGCACAAAATAAATTCCAGAAACTTAGCTATGTGGTCATGAGTATAGGAGCAGAGCCATAACTCAGTTCTAACCTTTAGCACAGCACATAAGCCTGCAGTGGAAAAACCAAACCAAAACCAAAAGAGAGTCAGCAGTTCAGTGGCCCTGAACCAGTAGAACCTTCCAGCAGGCTGACAATGACTGTGTCCAGCAGCAGTCTACTGAAACTCAATTACAGATAAGCCAAAAACCCAAACCTGGGTCAGGAACTTGCAGAGCTCAGAACAAGAAGGCAATGAATAAACCTCACCCTGGATCACAACATTTTCAGAGCACTGAAAACTTGAAGGTCGCTAATCTGAACTATGCAATCAGCAGACTGACATAAAAGGACAGAAGTTCAGGCTAGAACCCTCCCAAAAGTACACTGAGCCCTACATTAAGATAAAGTTCAAAATCAAGAAGTAGGCTAGAGGAATGAGCAAGCAAAAAAAGAACCCAACCATAAAGAGCTACCATGGTAACAAGGAACCTCAAGACACAAACACAAAAGTCAGTGATTTGAAAACATCTGCAAGCAAAACCTGAAAGAAAAATGCAGACTGGATACAATCCAATAATTCCTAAAAGAGGGGAGCAGCTAGTTGGCATAGTGGATAAAATGCCGGCCCTGGATTCAGGAGGACCTGAGTTTAAATCTGGCTTCAGACACTTGACACTAGCTGTGTGACCCTGGGCAAGTCACTTAACCCTCCTTGCCCTGCCCCCCCCCAAAAAAAAGCCTAGAAGAGTTAACCCAAGAACTAAAGAAAAATATTCTTTAAAAGAGCAAAGGAAATTTTTTTTTTTGCAGGGCAGTGAGGGTTAAGTGACTTGCCCAGGGTCACACAGCTAGTGTCAAGTGTCTGAGGCTGGATTTGAACTCAGGTCCTCCTGAATCCAAGGCCGGTGCTTTATCCGCTGCACCACCTAGCTGCCCCAGAAAATTATTTTTAAAAAGCAAATAAAAGCAATACCAAAAAAATGGGAAAATATATGACAGTTATCCCATAAAGTTATGAAAAGAGAACTAACAGCTTGGTAAAAGAGGTACAAAGCCTTACTAGAGAAATAACTCCTTAAAAATCATAACTGGTCAAATGAAAGCTAATGATTCCATGAGACATCAAAAAATAATAAAGTCAAGACTGAAAAAGAAAAAAATATGAAGTATCTGATAGGAAAAACAACTAGTTTGGAAATAGATTGAAGAGAGAAAAATTGTAATATCTTTTTTCCCCAATTATATGTAAAAACAATTTTTAACATTAAAAAAAAACGTTGAGCACCAAATTCTCTCTTTCCCAAGTGTCACCTCCCCCCTTATTGAGAAGGCAAGCAATTTGATGTAGGTTATATATGTGCAGTCATGCAAAAACAACTGTGCATGGACAATGCAGCAGAATCCTGCATCCAGTGCCATCAAAGTTAATACCCTTCTTCTGACTAGTTGTCTGACCTCCTTACTGTCTGGGCTGAGAGCTTCAGGAGCCATCACTGCTAATTCAGTTACTTCTAAATCCGGGGCCCAGATTGGGGGAGCATGGACTGTGTTAGATTCCATTCCACTCTTAAACAAGTGAGATAGAACTTTCCTGCTGGTGTTAGAAGTTGTCTTGGGCTAGAAAATTGTTTTACCCTGTCATTTTGTTGGTTCTGCCTCCCCAGAATTTGTTTCTTTTAAAGTTCAGGTAAGTGCCTGCCTTTACTCCACTATCTTGGCTCTACCTCCTTCTACCCGCCCCCCCTCCCCAAAGAGACATAATTTAAGAGTAATCAGGAGCAGCTAGGTGGCACAGTGGATAGAGCACTGGTCCTGGATTCAGGAGGACCTGAGTTCAAGTCTGACCTCAGACACCTGACACTTGTTAGCTGTGTGACCCTGGGCAAGTCACTTAACCTCCATTGCACCCCCCCCCAAAAAAATTAAAAGAGTAATTAGGCCACCTGAAAGCCAGGGGGAAAGAGTTTAAACATCATATTTCAAGAAATTATAAAGGAAAACTACCCAGATATCTTAGAACCACAGGACAAAGTAGAAATTGAAAGAATCCACTCATCACCTACTGAAAGAAACCCCAAAGTGAAAACCCCCAGGAATATTATAGCCAAAATCTAGGACACCCACCCATCCCAGGTCAATGAAAAAATACTATGAGCAGCCAGAAAGAAAGAATGGAAGCCCCGACTATAAAGAAAAAGAGGATTTGGAATATGATATTCTGGAAGGCAAAAAGTTCAGGATTACAACCAAGAATAACCTACCCAGAAAAAATGTGTATAATCCCCGGGGAGTGGGGGATGGATTTTTAGCAATATAGAGGACTTCCAAAAATTTCTGTCCAAAAGATGAGCTAAATAAAAAATTGGATATTCAAGCACAGGACTCAAGAAAAGCATAAATAAATAAATAAATAAACAAACAAACAAACAAATAAACAAATAAATGAATAAATAAATAAATAAATAAATAAAAGCAAACAAATAAATAAATACATAAATACATAAATGATAAATAAATAAAAAAATATATATATATGAGTGGGAAACCATGATACTAAAAAAAGGTCAAACTTTTTACATTCTTATATGTGAAGAGGATACATGTAACCTTTCAGAACTTTGTCATCACTGGGGTTCTTAGAGGGAGTCTAATTAGAGTAACCTGAGTGTGATACCATGATGTTTTGATGATCTCAAGAACAGAAGGGTGAGTAAATGGATTGCACTGAGAGAGGGAGGGAGGGAGTAGAAGAAGGAAAATTATATAAATAAGACACTCGAGGAAGTTTGTACAATGGAGGGGTCAGTGGGAAGAAGTGGTTTGAGCAGGGATGGATACACATACACATGCAATTGGGCACAGAAATTCATCTTACCCAACAGGGAAGTAGGAGGGAAAGGGATTAGAAGGGGAGAAAGGATGGAGATGGAGTGAGAATAAGTGGAAGGGAAGTTTAAAGGAGGGAGAGAGAAATAAAGAAGAGGAGTTCCAGGCACAAACTTTTGAATAGCTATTAGGAGTCCCTCATAGGCATGTGAGGAAAGCCAGCCCCCCAATTTGTCCTTTGATTGGCAGCTCCTACAGTCCTATAAGGAGCAAAGTTTTCCTGTATGGCTATTCTTTCTTGGGTTGACCTGAGATTTTATCCCACTCTCAAGTGGATTCTATTTCCTATCCTAATCTGTTTAAGTTCCCATATTTCTGTTTTACTGCTTGTTTGAATGCATATGTCACAAGATATTCAATTGACCTGTGTATAACAAGTCTTTGGTGGGGGGCCAAGAATAAGCTATTACCCACCTCCCAGGCTCAAGCAGCACTGTATCCCACTGACAGTGATCAGGTAAGATGGCTTTTATCCTGAACTTCCAAGGAGCAAATACAAAATGCTGTTTGACAGTCAAAGCCCTTCCTAACCTAGCCTCGTCCTACCATTTCAGTCTTCTTACACTTTAATCCCCAGTACATTCTCGGAGCCAGTGATACTGACCTCCTGGTTGTTGCCTGGACAAGACACTCCATCTCTCTGTTCTGGGCATTTTCTCTGTTCCCCTTGCCTGAAATGTTCTCCTTCTTCCACTCCTACTAGTGACCTTCCTGGCATTCTTTAAGTCTCAACTAAAATTCCACCTTCTATAGGAAGCCCTCCCCAACCCCTCTTAATTTAACACCTTCCCTCTGTTAATTATTTCCTATTTATCCTGTATATAGCTTGCTTTGTATATATTTGTTTGCACTCTGTCTCCCCCATTAGATTTGTGAGCTCCTTGAGGGTAGGGACTGTCTTTTGCCTCTATTTGTATCTCCAACACTTAGTACATTGCCTGGACCATAGCAGGCACTTAATAAATGTTGATTGATTGATTGATCAGATGTAAATTTGATCTAATTCTAGATATAATTCTAGCCTAATACATCTCTTGGAAATAGGGTTGTGGTAGAAATTCCAGAATGGGGCTTTCCAGATCCCAGATCATATCTATCGGAATATATCCCTGCAACCATAGACACTGGGTCCCTATTGTGAAAATGCAGCCAGGACAGGATTTGAACAACTTTAATTCAAATCAACAAACATTTTTTAAGTACAAGGCTCTTAGCCAAACATTTTGGTATGAAGTGAAATGAAAATAACCTCTGCTTTTAGGGAACTTGGGTTTTATTGGAGGATAAGTAAAAAGAAGCTAGTCCAAGGAGGCAGAGAGTGCTAACAAATGGGAGAATCAGAAAAAGACTCTAATCTGCCACGCTGGTCCTTGAGCCAGGCCTTGAAGGAAGTGAACCAGAATCTAAATTCCTTGTAGGACCAATCTATGTGAATGGGTGAATTTGTTTTTATAAGATTTCTAGTTCCAAATTTTTCTCACTCTCTCCTATCCCTCTCCCCTCCCCAAGACAGCAAGCAATCTGATATAGGTTATATATGTACAATCACATTAAACATATTTCTGCATTAATCATGTTGTGAAAGAAGAATCAGAACAAAAGGGAAAAAATTCAAAAAAGAAGAAAGAAAAACAAAAGAAGTAAAAACAGTACGATTCGATCTGCATCCAGATTTCACAGTTCTTTTTTCTGGGTGTGGAGAGCATTTTCCATCATGAGTCCTTTGGAATTATCTTGGACCATTGTATTGCTGAGAAGAGTTATTAACAGTTGAGCATCTTTTTTTTTTTTTTACTCCATAAGGCAAAGAAAATAGAGAAAGCAGGATGAAAGTAAAATTATATCTGCTTGTCATTATTTGTATTTAAAGTGTTTTTGCATACATAGAAGTTACATTAAATTATATTAAAATTATAAAAAAGATCAAATTATTTTTAAATGATTGCATCAATTGACGTAATTGATGAGCTTGGTCCTTGTGGTGCTCAATGCCAATCAGGGGAGAAGAGTTCTAATGACCTTAGCCACAGCTGTCTCTCTACTTGACAGTAACCAGGGGGCGCCCATGGGCTTTGGTAGGTACCCCCAGAACCTGCTTGACTTACCTGCTTCTAGCAGGAGAGGGAGCGCCTGGGGTATAGAGGGACCTCAGAAGTCCTCTATTCCAACCTCCTTTTATTTTTAGTTAGTTAGTTAGTTAGTTAGTTAGTTAGTTTGCAGGGCAATGGGGGTTAAGTGACTTGCCCAGGGTCACACAACTAGTAAGTGTCAAGTGTCTGAGGCCGGATTTGAACTCAGGTACTCCTGAATCCAGGGCTGGTGCTTTATCCACTGCACCACCTAGCTGCCCCCCCCCCTTTTATTATTTATGGAAAGTCTGAAGCCCAGAGAAATGAAATGGCTTGTTTAAAGTCACACAAGGAATAATAACTGGCACATGGGTTAATGAATAGTCTTGTTCAAGTCTCCCAACTGTTCTCTAAGTCAAATGCTATAGGTATTAGTCTCATTTTACAGATGGAAAAACTGAGACTTGGAGAGGTGAAATGGCTTGTCTAGGGTTACACAGCTAATTAAGTGTCCAAGGCTAGATTCAAACTCAAGTCTTCCTGACTCTAGGTCCCAAATTCTATTCATCCTACCAGGCTGTCTTAGGAAGTACCCAAACCAACAGATTCCTATCAAGAGAACCTGCAGAGCGGGGCAGCTAAGTGGCACAGTGGATAAAGAACCGGTCCTGGATTCAGGAGGACCTGAGTTCAAATATGACCTGTGTGACCCTGGGCAAGTCACCTAACCCTCATTGCCCCACCAAAAAAAAAGAGAGAGAGAACCTGCCAGAAAAGGGCTTTCTGAAATTAGACATTGTATTGAAAGCCCTTTTTAAACATTAAAGGCAGCTAGGTAGCAGGGAGAGTCTGTGTGTCTCAGAGACAGATGTGTTGGTGAATACTCATACAGGTTCCTGGAGCTGGTTGTTAAATATTCAGTGTGAGCATTTACATCTCAGAAAACAGCAAATGCAAAATAAATCAGGCCTTGATTTATTGTTTTGTTGATTGCCTAAACTTAAGAAAGTAATGGAGAAAATATTAATAATGAGATTAAACTGATAAGTGTGTCCTACCTATACATACACCAGCACATCTCTGCCTCAGATATTTATGAGCTGAGTAACCCTGGGCAAGTCACTTAACCTCTTGGAGCCTCAGTTTCCCCACCTATATAAAGTGGGGATAATAACAGCACCTCCCTCCCTCCCTCTAGGTGAAAAGACCCTTTCCCCCCCGGCCCGCTCCCCAGTGGAAAAATACAGAGTACAAGAGATACTGATAAATAGGGTCACGAGGCTTGCGGTTAGGCCCGGTGTCAGGACTGAAGCCCACACCCAAACAGATGGCCTCACTTGATGAAGCCCACACCCAAACGGATGGCTTCATTTGGACGAGCCAATGAAAATCCCGTAACTATGCTTCTGCTTCTGTACGCGCGCTTCTGCCTCACCAACCCCATAAAAAGGAATCGCAGAGGAACCCCGGCGCACCAGTTCCCCAAGCGGCCTGGTCGCCCGCAGGTACCTGTGTTCAATAAACCTCGTGTTGTTTGCATCAGATCAGTGGTCTCGGCTCGGTCTTTGGGTCCCGGGGTCTCTCCTGAAGGAAGGGTCCAATCAGGATCTTTCATAGGGTTGTTGAGATGATATACATAAAGGGCTTTGGAAACCCTTAAGTGCTAGCTATGATGGTGGTGGTGACGATGATTTGCTTTTTTATTTTTAACATTTTTTTTAAATTTTGAGTTTCAAATTCTCTCCCTTCCCCCAGGCCCTCCCCTACCCCCGAGAAGACAAGCAATATGATACCCATTATACATGCGAAGTCATGTAAAACACATTTCCATATTTAGCCATGGTTATTATTAATGTCACTATCTGTGACAATGAGCCCTAGGTGGATCACTGTACGGGTTGCATTTTAAGCCACCCTAGTGGGAGGTAGCTCCAAACATCCATCATTGTTCCCATCTTAGAGATGAGAAAACTGAGGCCCAGAGAGGGAGCAAGGGAGGGAACGAAAACAGGAAAGAGCAAAGAAGAGTTAAAAGCTAGAAGGAATCTTGGAGATTTTCTCCTTCTCCTCCTTCTCTTCATTTTACATCTGGGGAAGCCCAGGCCCAGAGGCATAAGATAAGTTGCGACCAAGTGCCAGTCCCATTAGAACACAAGTCCTTTGACTTCAGATCTAGTGCTCTCTTTCCTGTCGGGCAGTAAGCATTTATTTATTTATTTGTTTGTTTGTTCGTTTGTTTATTTATTTTTAGTGAGGCAATTGGGGTTAAGTGACTTGCCCAGGGTCACACAGCTAGTAAGTGTTAAGGGTCTGAGGTCGGATTTGAACTCAGATACTCCTGACTCCAGGGCCGGTGCTCTATCCACTGTGCCATCTAGCTGCCCCGAAGGCAGTAAGCATTTATGAAGCACCCACTGTATGTCAGGCACTGTGGGTACCAAGGAAGGCAAGAGAAAGTCCCAGCCCCGTTGATTCCATTTCTGTAGCACTTTAGGGGTTTACAAAGTACTTCTCTCAAGAACTTTGTGGGGGTAGACAGTGCAAGTCCATTTTACAGATGAGGAAACTGAGGCTCAGAGAGGTCATAGCCCACATCTTCACAGGCAGTAAGGTTCAGAACAGGGATTACAGTCCCAGGTCTTGGGTATCTAGGGCCTATTCATAGAGAAGTGATGCTTATAGAAGCCAGTGCAGAGGGGATGAGGGGGTGGGGGTGGAGGGGGACAGGGCCAACGGTGCCACTAACTGCTTGTCCCTAAGCAAACTTCCCAGTGTGATAGCTTCAGAAACAGAGATACCCCCCATTAGTAACCACCCAGAACAGGAATCCCCCAAACACAGACACCTTCACTGTGCTTCCTTTGTCCTTATTGTTTTTTCAAGAACAGTCATGCCTTGATAGCACAGTGGTCTGCCTATACAGAGTGAAAAGCTATGTATACCAGAAGGTACACAGAGCCCCCACTCACCAAATAGCATGAAATTGTTCCCAGGCAGGCCCCTTGGGAACACAACAGCAAAGGAAACAGAGCCTTGGGCTTGGTGTTATAGGAAGGCCTGCATTCACATCCTTCCCTCTGACAGTTCCGAGCTGTGTGACTCTAGGCAAGTCCCAGGCAATTTCTCTGACCTGCTTCCTTACTTGTAAGATATGGATAATCCTACCCATAGCCCTAACTTCAGAGGGTTGTTGTAGGAATCCAGTGAGAGAGCTTTGTAAACCTTAGCATGCTATCTACATGTCAGCTGTTGGGACCATGATTATCCCATGCCTACCACAAAATGCCCAGAAACACAAAGGCGGCACAGAGATGTCGGTGACAGGGGGACATCCCTGGATACCCACAGAAACATAGACATAAGGTCAGCAATATGGTCATATTGCTAGGTGGCACAGTGGATTAAGCACCGGCCCTAGAGTCAGGAGGACTTGAGTTCAATTCCAACTTCAGACACTTGACACTACTAGCTATGTGACCCTGAGCAAGTCACTTAACCTAATTGCCTCAAACATCCAGGAACAATCTCCTGTTGTCCTGATGTATATCTTGCCATTGGACCCAGATGGCTCTGGAGGTTGGTAACCCTATACAGCCCTCCCTCACTTAAATCCAATTTACTACAAATCATGACATCATCTCCCAATGTCATGGTCGTCTTTGAGAATGAAGGACAAACAATATCTCTCAGACCTTTAACTAGCAATCTTTCAACTGAGGCAAACAGTATACAATATGTCTTAATCTAGTTGAGGGTGGGGAGCCCAGGGCAGGTTGGGGGCAGACTCACCTGGAACCTGGAATGTGGAAGTCTTAGCTTCCTCACCTAGTTAATTATTCTTTTTGTGTGTGTGAGGCAATTGGGGTTAAGTGACTTGCCCAAGGTCATACAGCGCCACCTAACTGCCCCATGTTAATTATTCTTGATAATTAGGTGCCAATTGTTTCTATGTTGTTAAAAAAAAAAAAGTTGAGGGGGCAGCTAGGTGGCGCAGTGGATAGAGCACTGGCCCTGGATTCAGGAGTACCTGAGTTCAAATCCGGCCTCAGACACTTGACACTTACTAGCTGTGTGACCCTGGGCAAGTCATTTAACCCCCATTGCCCCGCAAAAAAAAAAAAAAAAAAAAAGTTGAAAGTCCTGTCAATGCCCCCTAGAAATCTCTGCATCCTGTGGCAAAGCCCCATCACTCTACCCTATTTATACTTGTCTTTTCAAACTCACTGCAAAACCCTATGATTTCCATCCTACCCTGACTCAGATTCCCTTCTCCAGTCTTCTCTGTGCCTGAGACACCAGCATGTTCTGGGCCTTTGGTTACCTGGGTCTGATAAATCCATCATTCAGATTCTCTAGGCTCTGAGAATGAAGAATTTCTCCAATTATTCTCCAGGTGGGCTTTATGGGGGTGGGAATCAGGTGACTATTTTGTCCAAGTTTCTAATAAATGCTTGACTTGTTATTGTCTTCTTTTGTTGTTCAGTAATTTCAGTTGTGTCTGACTCTTCATGACCCTCATTTAGAGGTGGGTTGGTTTTTGTTTTTTGTTTTTTGGACAAAGATCCTGAAACCATATCATTCTCTAGCTCATTTTACAGATGAGGAAACCGGGGTCAGCTAGGTGGCGCAGTGGATAGAGCACCGGCCCTGGAGTCAGGAGTACCTGAGTTCAAGTCTGGCCTCAGACACTTAACACTTACTAGCTGTGTGACCCTGGACAAGTCACTTAACCCCAATTGCCTCACTAAAAAAACAAACAAACAGATGAGGAAACCAAGACAAATGGGGTGAAGTGACTTCCCCAGGATCACACAGCTGGTAAGTGTCTGAGGCTAGATTTGAACTTAGGAAGATGTCTTCCTGACTCCAGGCCAGCACTCTATCCACAGCACCACCTGGCTGACTTAGTTACCCAGAATAATTAGTTAAAATACTACCAGATAAGCAAGCTTCCTCCCACATCTCCCTACTCTTTTTTTCTTTTTTCTTTTCTTTTCTTCTTCTTTTTTTTTTTTTTTGTGAGGCAATTGGGGTTAAGTGACTTGCCCAGGGTCACACAGCTAGTAAATGTCAAGTGTCTAAGGCCGGATTTGAACTCAGGTACTCCTGACTCCAGGGCCAGTGCTCTATCCACTGCGCCACCTAGCTGCCCCCATCTCCCTACGCTTGAGCCAACCTAGCCCCATCCCTACTTCAGGTCTGCAGGAGTATCCCCAGTATTGACTTCCCAATGATCCCATGTCCCCAGGACCTCTGGTTCAAGGAATCCAGTGTCCAGGAGTTCTCTCTCCATGGAGCTCAATGTCCCAGGTTCCAAGGTCCCCTCCTCACTGTCTGTCCTCCACCCCTCAACTGAATTGGTCTTAAGTCAACTGAATGGGCACCTTCCCTGCTGCTGGCCTCATCACATTTTGCATTGCTCACTCTGGGTACTGGAATTCCTCATTAGGGCTCTGACCTCCCTTCTCTTCCTACTCTAACCTAAGAGTCTCTGCTAAAGGAATCAGCATCTTGAGGCCATGAAAGACATTTAGGCCCCCCTTGTATAAAGGCCCACAGACATATCTAGGTGCTCATTGGGTGTTCCAGACCAGCTCAGTCTGGGGCCACAGGGAGGCTGAAACCAACCCCTGCATTTGCTGCCTTTGCTGCCTTTGCTGGTGAGCATTAATTGTGATTGACTCTCAGGCCTTCATCTAGTAGTAGTAGGCTTCTACCAGTCACAGACGATCATGGATCAGCGCCTTGAAGAGCCACAGGCTACAGTGTGGCTGTGCAGTCCAATGTGGGAGCCACAGCTCCTGATGCAACAAGGACATCGGAAAACTGCGCTCTCTGTTGCCCGTCGGTTCCTATGTCTCATTAGTTTTTCTTCCTCTCGAGCTTGAAGGCCCATCTTAGCTGTGCGCAAGCTGCTCCTGAGTACTGAACTCCATCAGGCGTGGTCTTTGGCCATCTCCTCCCAGCTGCCGATGTCTATTCCCAGAGCCCTCAAGTCTCGCTTGCATACATCTCTGTAGTGAAGATGGGAGTGTCCAGCAGGTCTTTGGCCTGACACTAACTCACCATAGAGTAGGTCTTTAGGAATGCACCCATCTTGCATGCGATGCACATGACTGAGCCAACGCAGCCATCTTTGTTTCAGTAGCATGTAGATGCTCGGAAGTTGTGCGCGTTGGAGCACTTCTGTGTTGGTGATCCTATCTCACCAAGATATGCCAAGGATGCGCCGAAGGCAGCGCATGTGGAAGCTGTTAAGCTTCTTCTCTTGTCTAGTATACATAGTCCATGTTTCGCTACCATACAGTAAGGTACTCAGGACACGTGCTCTATAGACAGCAAATTTGGTTCATCTTGTCAGTTTACTGTTTGCCTAGACATGCTTGGCAAGCTTAGCCACGGTTGAAGTAGCTTTCCCAATCCTCTGATTGATCTCAAAATCAAGTGACAAATTGTCATTGGTTTATGACATCCAACTGGTAGCTACCGATGTGTATCAATGGAGGCGACATAGCACTCTGACACATGACTCGTCTTTTTAAGATTTATGATTAGGCCAAAGTCTGTGCAAGCTTGGGAGAAGCGATCCATCAAGGTTTATAATTCACACTCTGAGTGACAGGCAAGTGCAGCATCATCGGCAAAAAGCAGGTCCCTAAGGGTGCTACCTCTCACTCTGGTTTTGGATCTCAAACGTGAAACGTTGAACAGGCCTCCATCGAACCAGGAATGCAGATAGATGCCATCAGTTGATAAACCAAAAGCATGGCGCAACAGCATGGAGAAGAAAATTCCAAACAGCGTGGGAGCAAGCACACATCCTTGCTTGACTCCGCTGTTTATACTGAATGCTTCAGAGGTGTTGCCTTTGAACTGTACAACACCCTGCATGTTGCAATGAAAGGAGCTAATGAGGCTATGGAGTTTAGTAGGGCAACTAATTCTCAAGAGAATTTCAAAAAGACCTTCTCTGTTATTAAAACAAACATCAAACACTTTGGTCAGGTCTATGAAGGCAATGAAGTAGGGTTTTCTTTGTTCTCTGCACTTTTCTTGCAATTGGTGAAGCAAAAAAATCATAATGGAGTCCTTCCCTGTACTACAGGAGTTGGACAATGTACCCACACTTGAGGAACTTGAGAATGCAATTAGCTCCCTAAGATGTGGAAAAGCTCTAGGCCTTCATCTATTTGTTGCCTATTGGAAGGGGAATGGGGGTATTATCTTTTGTAAATTGTAAGTGCTGTAAGGGTGAGGGGTATTTCATTTTAGTCTTTGTAGCCCTGGTGCCTAGCACGGTGCCTAGAACATAGTAGGCAGTTAATAAATGCTTATGGAACTAAATTGCATTGAATTGTTGGGGAGCAAGCCTCCCTTGCTGGACTGCCTATTAGATATCTCAAACTGGATGTCCTATAGACATCCCATAGCCCAAAGTGAGCTCATTATCTCTCCCCCAAAATCCTGCCCAGCCCCAACTTCCCATTTACTGTTGTGGGTAATATCATCTCTCAAACTTACAACCTAACAGTCAGCCTGGATTGCTCACTATCTCTCACCTCCTGTATCCAAACCATTGACAAAGATCTTCAATTTCACCTTTGTAACATCTCCCTAGTATACCCATTTCTCTCCTCTGACAATGCCACCTCTCTAGTGCCCTCATCACTGCAATCCTGGACTATTGTAATAGCCTGCCATGAGTCAGCCTGCCTCAAGTCTCTCCCTGCTCCAATCCATCTTCCTTTCAGCCACTCGAGTGATTTTCCTAATGCACAGGTCTGATCACATCACCCCACTGAGTGTACTCAGTGCACTCCAGGGACTCCCTATTGCCTCCAGAATCAAATACAAAATGCTCCATTTGGCATTCAAAGCCTTTCCTAACCCACTCCCCTTCTATCTTTTCATTCTTCTTACATCTCACTCCTGACCGGTATTCTTCAATTCAGTGACAATGGCATCCATCTCTAAGCCTGGGATATTTTCTCCGTCTGCCCTGCAAGTGTGAAAAGCTCTCCTTCTCTTGCTCTGACTACTGATTTCCTACAAATCCCAGGTAAAATCCCACCTTCTACATTCCCCATAATGCTGGTACCTTCCCTCTGTGAACTATCTCCAATTTATCCTTATATGTCTCGTTTGTAAAGAGTTGTTTGCAGGTTGTCTCCTCTGTTAGAGTGGGAGCCCCTTGAGGGCAGGGACTGACTTACTTTTCTTTGTATCCCCAGTGCCTGGCACACAGTATGTTCTTTTTTTTTTTTTTTGCAGGGCAATGAAGGTTACACAGCTAGTCACACAGCTAGTAAGTGTCAAGTGTCGGGCTGGATTTGAACTCAGGTCCTCCTGAATCCAAGGCCAGCGCTTTATCCACTGCGCCACCTAGCTGCCCCCAGTAGGTTCTTTTTTAAAAAATGATTTATTAATTTTCATTTTAATGAATTACATTTAAAGATATTTTTTGAGTTCCAAACTTTTCTCCCACCCTCCCTTCCCTCCCCCCTCCTGAAGCCAATAAGCAATTTTATATAGGTTATACATTACTATCATGTTAAATGTATTTCCACATTAATCAGAACAAGAGGGAAAAAATGCAAGAAAAAATAAACAGAAGCAATAACAAAAAAGCAACAACAAAGGAGAAAATAGTATACTTTGTTCTGCATTCAGACTCCATAGTTCTTCTGAATGTGGAGAGCATTTTCCACAATAAGTGGAAATTTTGGCATTGTTTTGGATCATTGCATTGCTGAGAAGAGCACACAGTAGGTTCTTTTTTTGTTTGCTTATTTGGTTGGTTGGGTTTTTTTGCAGGGCAATGAGGGTTAAGTGACTTTCCCAGGGTCACACAGCTAGCAAGTGTCAAGTGTCTGAGGCTGGATTTGAACTCAGGTCCTCCTGAATCCAGGGCCAGTGCTTTATCCACTGCGCCACCTAGCTGCCCCCTACACAGTAGGTTCTTAATAAATACTTATTGATTGACTTGAATGACTCCATCCTCATTGAAAGTTACCTCCAAAACAAGGGATTTCTGAAGAAGAATGATAATAGCTAGAATTTGTAGAGCACATATGTTATCTCTTGATCATCACAACAACCTTGGGAAGAAGATGCTATTATGCCCATTTTATAGGGGAGAAAACAGGCAGCTAGGTTGAGTGACTGGCCCAGGTTCATGGGGCAGAAATCTCTTGAGATTTATCACTCCCCTATCTCCTGCTTTGTCCGGAGGGACCAAATAAACAATACTAACTCACATTTCCTCTAGTGCTTTAAGGCTTGCAAAATATCTTGCTGATATGATACAACTCCTGGGGAGGAGCTTGTGTCAAAGAGATCTTGAGAGGAACTAACTGGCCCCAGATCATACAGCTAGTGATTGGCAGAGTGATGATTCAAACTCGGGCCTTTTGAATCAAAGTCTTGGATTTATAAATTCTTAAACTGTCTCCTCCCACCTCCCATTCTTTCAAATTCTCTTCAGTCTATTTTCAGCTGTGTCCAACTCTTCATGATCCTGTTTCAGATTTTCTTGGCAAAGATACTGAAGTGGTTTGACATTTCCTTCTCCAACTCATTTGACAGATAAGGAAACTAAGGCAAACAGGATGAAGTGACTTGCCTTGGGTCACACAGCTAGTAAGTATCTGAGGCTAGATTTTAATTCAGGTCTTTGTGACTCTAGGCCCAGAGCTCTATCCGCTGTGCCAACTAGCTGCCTAAATCTTAGGTTGGTGCTAATCATGAAGTTTATAGCCAGGACTGATTGACTCATAGAGAGACTTGATAAGCAGTTTTGTTTTGCTGACTAAAATTTAACAATAAAGCAATTGTGTGTCGTTGCTGACACATATGTACCATAAACATAGGCACATGGGCCAGGTAGGTGGAGGCCTTGACCCTCTTAGTTTATCTTTGGTTTCGGTTCAGATTCACGGGCTGCCAAACTAGAAAATGTTTTATGAATATCTAAGAGCATCAGAACCCTAAGTTAGATGGTTGTCTGCAGCATAAATCTTTGCTCTCCACCCAGACATGAGAAAAGGCTTAATCTTAGCATGGGGATGCTCTGCCTGGCTTTTGTTGACTGGGTGTGACTGCTATAACTAAGACTGCCCTTGCCAGGAAGAGATTTTAGCAACTTTACCCTCTCAGACTGAAAAGGAGATGGCTTGACCAGACCAGTAAAGAGGATCCCAGCAGGAACATTGTGACCAGTTCAGGAAGGGCAGCACAATGACCTCATCCAGGGTCCTGAAGTAGAGGAGGTATGAACTGCCCTTCGACACATATTCTCCAGTTGTGGGCACCTCAATCCATGCTCATTCTCCCCGTTAAAAGTGCATATGTTAGGGGCAGCTAGGTGGCACAGTGGATAGAGCACCGGCCCTGGAGTCAGGAGGACCTGAGTTCAAATCTGGCCTCAGACACTTAACACTTACTAGCTGTGTGACCCTGGGCAAGTCACTTAACCCCAGTTGCCTCACTTGAAAAAAAAAAGTGCATATGTTAGTTCTTTTTGTGGTAGCTAAGAATTGGAAATCAAAGGAATGGCCATCAACTGGGGAATGACTAAACAAACTGTAGTTTATGATGGTGATGGAATATTATTGTCCTATAAGAAATTACAAATAGGATGATTTCGGAAAGGCCTGGAAAGACTTGTATGAAATGATGTATAGTGAAGTGAGCAGAACCAAGAGACCTTTGTTCACAGAGACAGCAATATTATTTGATGAAGATCTGTGAAAGGCTTGACTGTTCTCAACAATACAATGATCCAAGACAATCCCAAAGGACTATGGATGAAACATACTATCCACCTCCAAAGAAAGAACTGATGCTGATGGAACAGACTGAAGCATGCTATTTTTCACTTTTTTTTCTTATACAAAATTACAAATATGGTAATGTTTTACATAATCATAAATGTATAACCCATATCCGATTGCTTACTGCCTCAGGGATGGGGAGGGGAGAGAAGAAGGGATAAAAATTAGAACACAAAACTATGAATATGTTTATTACAGTAAAAAAGTGCATATGTTATTTATCATGATCATACTGTATAAGCTATATCAAATTGCTTGCTGCCTTGGGGAGGGAACAGGGAAGGGAAGGGAAGAGAGGGAGGGAGAAAATTTGGAACTCAAAATCTTATAAAAACAAATGTTGAAAACTATCTTTACATGTAATTGGAAAAAATAAAATACTATTTAAAAAGAGAAAGTGTTGTATATGTTGTGGGAGAGTATCTACCCTAGGTTTATTCTCTATTGCAATTTTATTTGATTGCAAACTTTCTTACTATTTCATTCCATTTCTTAGTTATTTCATCACTGAATAATCTGACTGAATATCCAGACTTCAAAGGACAGTCATGGAAGAGTTTAGGGTCAACTCCAGCAGAGGTCTCCAGTACATTGGCCCCTCATTCTTTTGTTTTTGTTTTTGGTTTTTTTCGGGGCAATTGGGGTTAAGTGACTTGCCCAGGGTCACACAGCTAGTAAGTGTTAAGTATCTGAGGCCAGATTTGAACTCAGGTTCTCCTGAATCCAGGGCTGGTGCTTAATCCACTGTGCCACCTAGCTGCCCCGGCCCCTTATTCTTATCAGCAACTTGGATAAAGGCAAAGATGACACAGTTAGTAAAGACCTAGCCAAGTTGGAACAGAAATTTAATAGGGATAAATATAAAGGTATATGTTTCTTGTTGGGTCGTTTCTGTCATGTCCAACTCCCCGTGACCCCATTTAGGGTTTTCTTGGCAGAGATACTGGAGTGATTCTCCATTTCCTTCTCCAGTTCATTTGACAGATGAGGAAACTGGGGCAAACGGGGCTAAGTGACTCGTCCATGGTCAGACTGCTAATAAGTGTTTGAGGATGCATTTGAACGCAGCTCCTCTTGACTCTATTCACTGCTCTACCTAGTTATATTCTACAGCTAAAGAAATCAGCTTCATAAATACAAACAGCAGAAGCATGACTGGATAGCTTTAAAAAAGGATAGGATTTTTAGCTGACTCTGCATCAACAAGTTGACATAGCAATTGAAAAGGGTAATGTGATTTTTGTCTGCAAGGAGAGGCCCAGTGTCCTGGAATAATGATCTCACTGTCCTGGACCTGGCTCAGAGCACATGTGGAATATGTGGACACTACAGTTTAAAAGCTCAGATAATGGCAAATATAACAAAAACAGAAAATATTGGATATTGGAGGGGATATGGCAAAGCTGGGACACTAATCCACTGTTGGTGGAGTTGTGAACTGATACAATCATTCTGGAGAGCAATTTGGAACTATGCCCAAGGAACTATAGAACTGTGCATACCCTTTGATCCAGCAATACCACTGCTAGGTTTATATCCCAAAGATTTCCCCCAAAAGAGAAAAAGACCTATTTGTACAAAAATATTTAAAGCAGCTCTTTTTGTGGTGGCTAAGAATTGGAAAACAAAAGAATGACCATCAAATGGGGAATGGCTGAACAAGCTGTGGTATATGATGGTGATGGAATATTATTGTTCTATAAGAAATGACAAGCAGGATGATTTCAAAAAGGCCTGGAAAGACTTGTATGAACTGATGTAGTGAAGTGAGCAGAAGCAAGAGAACATTGTGCACAGAGACAGCAATATTATTTGATGAAGAATTGTGAATGACTTGACTGTTCTCAACAATACAATCATCCAAGACAATCCCAAAGGACTATTGAAACATGCTATCAAAGGCAACTAGGTGGTATAGTGGCTAGAGCACTGGGCTTGAAATCAGGAAGACTCATCTTCATGAGTTCAAATCTGACTTCAGATATTTACTAGCTGTGTGACCCTGGGCAACTCAAAAAAAAAAAAAAAGAAAAAAGAAACATTCTCTCCACCTCCAAAGGACCGAAGCATGCTATTTTAAATATATTTTATTATTTTCCAGTTACACATAAGGATAGTTTTCAACATTTGTTTTCACAGGATTTTTAGTTCCAAATTTTTCTCCCACCCTCCCTTCCCTCCCTCCTCCCCAAGATGGAAAGCAATCTGATATAGTTTATATATGTACAATCACATTAAACATATTTCTGCATTAGTCATATTGTGAAAGAAGAATCAGAGCGCAAGAGAAAAACTTCAAGAAAGAAGGAAAAAAAAAACAACGGCCCCAAAGTAGAAACAGTATGATTCAATCTGCATTCATAATCCACAGTTCTTTTTTCTGGACGTTGAGAACATTTTCTATCATGAGTTCTTTGACATTGTTTTGGATCATTGCACTGCTGAGAAGAGCACCATTGTTCACACAATGTTGCTGTTACTGTGTACAGTGTTCTCCTTGTTCTGCTCCTCTCAGTCAGCATCAGTTCATGAAGCATGCTATTTTTCACTTTCTTTCATTTTTTTCTTTTATTCAAATTTTCTTGTACAAAATGACTACTATGGTAATGTTTTATTTAATTGCACATATATAACCCATATCTGATTGCTTACCACCTGGGGGAGGGGAAGGGGAGGGAGGGAAAGAGAGATAAAAATTGGAACTGAAAAGTATAAATAAAAATACATATTACTTTAAAAAAATAACACAGATAAGCAGGAGAACTTCTGGAGGAGGGAAATCATCATGATGTAGGAACTGGAGACCAAGCCATATGAGGAGTGGTTAAAGGAAATTTTTGTCATTGTTCAGTCATTTTTTTTCAGTCATGTCTAACTCTCCATGACTCCATTTGGGGTTTTCTTGGCAAAGATGCTTGAATGGTTTACTGTTTCCTTCTCCAGCTCATTTTACAGAGGAGGAAACTAAGGCAAACAGGGTGAATTGACTCACCCAGGGTCTCACAGCTAGGAAGTATCTGAGGTCAGATTTCAACTCAGGAAGATGAGTCTTTCTGATTCCTGACTCTAGAACCAGCATTCTATACACTGTGCTACCTAACTGCCCTCTTGAAGGAAAAGATCTGTTTATTAATAAGAATAATAGGGGGGCAGCTAGGTGGCGCAGTGGATAGAGCACCAGCCCTGGATTCAGGAGGACCTGAGTTCAAATTCAGCCTCAAATACTTGACACTTACTAGCTGTGTGACCCTGGGCAAGTCACTTAACCCTCATTGTCCCCACCAAAGAAGAAGAAGAAGAATAGCATTTATATGGTGCCTAATATGTGCCAAGCACTGTGCTAAGTCCTGGAGTCACTTATTAAGTCACATATAATATGTTAATATTATATATTATATGATGACATACAATATATTATTTAATAGATAATTCTTCTTCATCGTCGTCATCATCATTATTATTGGTGGTTTCACCCTCAGTGGAAGTCTCCCAGTGAAGATTTATACACACAGATCACGTCATAATGGGGACTTTTTCTGAGTATGAATTGGACTAAGTGGTGTTGAGTCCCTTCCAACTCTGAAATTTTGATACCGTGAGTCAAGAAGGAATGTTAGACAGTCAATAAATATTCATTAAGTCCTTACTATGCGCCAGACACTGTGCTGAGTAAGTGCTGGAGGCACTGGGCTAAGCCCTAGAATTAGAAAAATGAAAAGCATTTATTAAGTGCTTACAGTAGTAAAATAAGAGTCTCTGCTCTTGGAGGAGCTCAGGTTCTGAGGGGGGAGACAGCTGCAAGTCAGATAAAAGTCCCTGTGGTGCTTGGGATGTAGCAGCAAAGTGGATGGCAACAATACCATCTTTTGTATTATTTCTAAATTTTTTTTTTATTATTTATTTTTAGTGAGGCAATTGGGGTTAAGTGACTTGCCCAGGGTCACACAGCTAGTAAGTGTTAGGTGTCTGAGGCTGGATTTGATGTATTATTTCTATTAATAGAACCATATCAGTTTCTGATGTTGAAGCATCGCCTTGATCATTGGAGCCTGGGCCTTTCTCCACAAGGATTTCCTTTTCCCTGACCAATTGGCTGTAGAGGTTGACTGAGAGCAGGGCACAGAGTAATTGGGGGAGGGGGGAAGGCGGGCTGCTGTTCCTGGGGTTCTTGGGCTTCTCTTCTCCATGGCAGTGGGCTTTGGTCAGGTAGTCAATCAACCTGCATGCATTAAGCACTTATTATATGCCAGATCCTCTGCTAAGCCCTGGGTATACAAGGAAAAGCAAAAACATGGTGAACCCTCAAGGAGATCCCATTCTAATGGGGGTGACAAGTATGTGCACATACAGTATAAACAGTGTAAATGGAAGGTAATAACGGTAACACACTGAGAGAGGGGAGAACCTGTTAGGGCCCCCTGCCTGTAAAAGGTGGCATTTGAGCTGAATTATTGAAGGAGGTGTGGAGGAGAGAACATTCCACTCCAGTCTGAGGGCCAGTGTGAAGTCACAGAATAGGGAGATAGTTCATTGTGTGTAAGGAGTAGCAAGCACTGGTATTGATGGAGCTAGGGATGGTGGGCCCCTTCTTCAGAAGGGTTGTTCAAATGTATGATGGCTTTTTTTTTGGTTAGACTGGAAGAAGAGCCAGTGGTCTGGAGCCACCCCTGTTCCTTCAGTTTAACAACCTCTTGATGGCATTAGGGTTTGGGTTTTGTTTTTGTTTTTTTTACTTTAAAAAAATCTATTAATTATTAATAATATGTTGATGGCTATTAGTCAAGAGACCTGGATTGGAATCTAGACTCATCCAATTCATTGACTGTGTGACGTTGGTGTAGTAAGTCCTTTCCCTGAGCCACAGTTTCTCCCTCTGTAAAATGAAAGGGTGGATGACATGGTCTCTAAAAAGGTCTTCCTTCCAGTTTTGAGGTTCTGTGTTCTCTGGTCCCTCCCTGTACTGTGAGGGAAACTGAGGCAGGGGAGTTGTTCTCATGCTCCTAAAGGAGGTTCCCCAGGGTAGCTGCCCATTCACTGATGTGAGCTGGGATAGGAAAGTGCAGCTCCTTTAACCTGTCCTTTGACCTGTTGGGCAGCACTGACCCCAAGATCAGGACCACTTGAATACATCATAGATCGGGGTTAACATGGTGGTTAAAGATGAACTAGCAGGTGTTCCCGTACAGAAAGGAATTGTGCACAAATTCTAGCAAGGGACCGGCACGGCCCCGCCCCTTTAGACCCTGCCCCCTAGGGCAAGAGCCAGATGGCTCCGCCCTCCCTGCTGGCCCCGCCCCTTCGGCTGTACCTGCAAGCCCCTCTGGCTATCAGTCCCTCCCCTAGGGGCAACAGCCAATCCCAGGCTAAGAAGAATGACCTGAAATTGATTCCGTGCCTTAAATAAAGGCTGGCAAAGGACTTTACTGGGCGTCATCCCATATGATCTTCATGATGACCTTGTGAAGTTAGTGCTTTCATTATTCTCTTTTAACAGATGAGGAAACTGAGGCTCAGAGAAATTGAGTGATGTTTCTGAGGTAAAATTCTCACTCAAGTCTTCTTGGACTCCAAGTTTAGCACTGTATTCACTATTTCCCCTCTCCCCTCTTAGGGGTTGTGGTTGGAGTAGATGATCTCCAAGGGCCTTTTCAACTTTAGTTTTAGTTGTGGGATATTCACCACCTCCCAATGAGTCACCTGGGAGAAGAGGCAAGATCTCACAGTCAGTTGAATCTGAGGATGGTCTGAAGATAGACCCTCCCTAGTTCTGTGGGGACAGGAGCTGAGGGGAGTACCCTGGAGAGGGACAGAGAGACAGAGACAGAGAGACAAAGTGTTAGAATCTGGGGGTGGGGGAGGGCTGCTCTGGGGGTGGGGTCTGAAGAGCTCTCAGAACGTAGTTTGAGGAATGTTAGTCTAAGGATAGAGGCGGGGGGGCAGCAGGGTTTGAGTTGAATTAGTGTATGATAGGCTAGTGGGCTGAGTGGGAGCATAGCCTAAGGAGGGGAGAGCGCCTTAGAATCTCAGAATCGGAGAGTCTGGAGACGATCCCGTCTGTCTACTAATCCAACCCATATAGGAAAGAAATCCCCACCGTACCACACCCAGCGAGGGGTCGGTCAGCCAGTCTCTGCTTGAAGAACTCCAAGTTTGGGGAAATCCACGGTCTTTTGAGGCAAGCCCCAACACTTCAGGACTTCGCTAACGGTTAGGACGGTTTTCCCCAGACCAAACCTCCATCAGCCTCATTGAAACTTCCATCCTCTGCTCCTCGATCTGCCCTCTCCCCTCTCCCCAAAACAGAATCCGTCTCCGCACAACAACCTGCAAATATTTGAACACATCTATCGTTTGCCCCTGTGTCTTCTCTTCCCCGAGGTAAACATTCCCATCTCCTTCATCCGTTCAAATGATAGACTCAAATGACCCTTCACCATCCCGATCATCGGGTGATTTCGAATTTATTGTTATCCTTAAACCATGACCCCCAGAACTGAACAGAAAACTGCAGATGAGGGCGGAGGACGGTGGGATGGTCACCTCCCTATTCCCGGAAAGCATGCCTTTCTGATTGCTGCCCTAGGGGTGGGGATCTAAGGTAGAGTAAAAGGGAGGGGAGAGGAGACAAAGGTAGGAGTGTGTGTGTGTGCCAATGCCCCGGGCATCACTCATTCCAGGTCCTTGCTCCATTCATTCCTTCGATCACCCATTCCATCAAACGACCTTCGCCAGACTCTGCTAGCCCCTGTGACTTTAGCCAAGAAGCCGATACAAGGGAAAATGACTGGGAGCCAGAGAACTTGGGTTCAAATTCCAGCTCTCCCACTGACCAGCCGCGAGACCTCGAGCCAAGTCATTTCGCTCCTCTGGCTTCAGTTTCCCTATCTGTAAAATGGGAGGAGTCACACGGGCGGGGCGGCCCTCCCCGTCTTGAGCTGTGGTCGAAAATGGTTTCCTGTCTCCCCCTCCCTCCACAGCTCGGCGGCTGAGGAAGTAGGAGAGCTGGGGAGGCACAGCCCAGCCACTAATTAGCGATGTGACCTTGGGCAATTCATTCACTTCCTTTCTCTGGCCCTTGGTTTCCTCCTTTGTAAAAATGAGGGAAGGGGGTGTTGGGCTGGGCTGAGCTGGGCTGGATGGTCTTTAAGGGTTTTTCTAATTCAAGAAATCCCAAGAGCCAAGTTTTATTTCAGAGACTGGTTGCTCCGCCCCGCTCAGTCCTGATTTGCCGCCGGGTGAAAGAAGGGCGGTCCCTTTAAGAAGAAGTAGATCCGGCTCGGGCCTCCTCGAGGGGAGGAGGAAGAGGAAAGGAAGGGCGGGTTACCGAGAACTCCTCTCGGAGCGGTCCGCGAGGGTCGGAGAGTCCCGCGACAGAAGAGTCGGGACCGGGGATCTCACGCGCCTGCGCAGCTGGGCGGTGGTTGGTCTGCTAAGCCGAGGGGCATTGCGGGGCCGGAGCAGGTGAGAGGGGCGAGGCTGGGGCGTGGGAGCGCGGGGAGTCCTGACAGCCGTGGGGGGCGGGAAAGATAGGGCACGCCGGGGTCCCCCACTTTGGGGAGGGGATGTTTGTGTGTTTGGGGGGTCCTCACGGCGCATCCCGGTCACGCGAGGCCCTCTCTGGGGAGGGCCTCGAGGAGGGTCAGCCCGCTCCAGAGAGAGGGGGAGGGGAGGTGCCCCTCAGTCTTGGGCAGGACCCCCCTCTGGGTTCGAGCCCAGGCTGTGTCATCTTGGGCCGTTCTTCCCGCTCTTTGGGCCTCAGTTTCCCCGGCTGTAAAACGAGAGGGTTAACTCCTGGTCCTCGGTTGCCCCTTGTACGTAAAAGGAGGGGGAAAGAAGTATGAACTAAATCGGTGGCCCTCGAACCGGGTTTTAAAAAAATAGTTTGGTACTTTAATTTCTTTAATTTTATAAAAAACTGCCGAATCTAATGCAAATGAAAAGAATTGGTTTTCCTTTGTCATCCTGTGTATTTTATTTTATGCCTTTAAAAACGTCATTTTTAGGAGGATTTACCAGACTAACTGCCCCCAGAAGCTGGCATGGTGGGGGCCGGGGTCTCCAGGGACCCTTGCAGCTCTGAGCCCTCAGACCCTCTTGTGGTCATCTTTAAGTCCTGGCTTCCCTTTCTGAGCCTCAGTTTCCTCATCTGTAAAATAAGGAAGTTGTATTAGAAACTCCTCAGAGGACTATGATATTGTCATCTTTCCCTTCTCTGGGTCAAACGTCAGATCCATCTCAGTGAGTCAGGGGTAATTTGGTCCCTTCTTTTGGGGGACTCTGGGGGGGGGTCTTTCTTCACTCCTTCAAGAAGCTGCCTGTCGGTAAGGGAAGGAGAAAACACAACTTCAGAGCTGACACTTTGAGAGTTTGTTGGGGACTTGGGTGAAAGGATGTGTCTGTTGGGGGCTTTCTGTGACCTTCCCTGCCTATCTCTGGTACTTTAAATGTGGAAACACCAGAAAATTTCACCAGGAACTCCGAGCGTGAACTTCGGATTTTCTTGGTTCTTGACTTCATTTAAAAAGGCATTTGTTGCCTTTTTTAAGCTTAAAGCTACAAAGCTTTTATTTTTAAAATAAAAGCCCTTACGAGGTTTGGCTATTGGGGTGAAACAACTTTGGTATTTGCAGAGAGTTTTCTGAGAAAGAGGCAAACATCCAGTCTATGTCCTGGTAGTGAGAATGAGCAAGAAAAAGTAAGTAGTCCAGATGATAAACTAGGCAAAGATTTTTCTTTCTTTTTTTCTTTTTTCTTTTTTGAGGGGGATGGTACTAATTCCACTCTCCTTCAGGAAAGCCCTATGCCAGAAATCCCCATGCTGGAAATCCCCACTATGTTGGCATATTAAGAAGCATCTTGAAGATTTTCCCCACCTCCCCCCCCTTACAAAAACAATTCCAAGTGTATTTATGGGTGACCCTAGTTTTCTGAATTGTGCGAAGTAACTTTCAACTTCCTTCCCTAATGATTCAGATTAACTAGGTTGATTTTTTCTTTGCTAATTTGCTAAAGGGAATTAGATACTCAAAAACTTGAAGTGTCAGGTTTTTAACATTGGTCAAGTGATTATAGAACCTCTTAAATTTTACTTCCAACTTTGACACTGAATAATTGCCTTGGTTTCTCACTTTGTTAAAGTAAGAATAATCAACAGCAACTTTTTCTGAGACTTGTGTTTAAACTGTATTTTGGGGGTACTTTGAGAGATTGTGGAAATGCTAATTTAGTACGTTATAATTTTAGAGGGTGGGTTTTTTTTTTCATTTTAAAAATATATTTTTATTGGTATCTTTTTTATACTGACTAGCTTTTCTCTTCTCCCCCCTCAGAGAACCATCACATATAACAAAATACTTTTTTTTAAATTTAATTTTATTTATTTATTTATTTATTTTAGTGAGGCAATTGGGGTTAAGTGACTTGCCCAAGGTCACACGGTTAGTAAGTGTTAAGGGTTAGTAAGTGTTAAGGGTCTGAGGCCGGATTTGAACCCAGGTACTCCTGACTCCAGGGCCGGTGCTCTATCCACTGCGCCACCTAGCCGCCCCACAAAATACTTTAAAAAAAAAGAAAAAAAATGGAACAGCTAGGTGACACATTGGATAAAGCACTGGTCCTGGATTCAGGAGGACCTGAATCCAAATCCGACCTCAGACACTTGACACTTCCTAACTGTGTGACCCTGGTCAAGTCACTTAACCCTCATTGCCCCTCAAAAAAACAAAAAGGAAAAAAAACCCCAGCAAAATTTAGCAAAAACACTTAATAAATCGAAAAAACTAACATATATTACATGTTCTCTTCCCACTTCCTCTCCCCCCAGCCTCTGCAGAGGAATCGGGAGAGGTTGTTTCCTCATGTCTCTTCTTTGGGGCCAAGCTTGTTCTTTATATTTTTGCATGAGTCATTTAGATTATTCCGTGGTTATTGTTCACATTGTTGTAGTCTTTTGTACATAGTATGTCCCTTGCTTTGCTTGCTTGACTTTGCATCAGTTCACATGTTTCCAGGCTTCTCTGTATTCATATTCATCGTTGTTTTCCAGAAGAGTGAGATGATTTTCTAAACCATTTTAGTAGTATTTCTTTATGTATGTACTTTTCTTAAAAGTAAAAATGTTTCCTGACCTATATTCTTTTGAAATTTTAGCAGTAGGTAGCTTTGCAGGGACATTTTCTCATTGTAATTGTTTTCTAAAATAGAGAATTAAAGAAATTCCCAGCACATCTGAATTTAAAATTTATATGTGTGTGTGTGTGTGTGTGTGTGTGTGTCCATACGTATATTTGTGAATACACACACACATATATTTTTTACTCTTGGAGCTTTATCATCTACTTGTGTGACTTCCTGTTTTCCTGGAATTTAGAAATTCAGTTACTAAACCAGACAGAAGGTGAATCAGCCAGTTGACTGATGGGTGGGAAGAACTGGAAGTTATGTCTTTAAATGAAATCTTCACTGATAGCTCCCCAAAGCATTCTAGCCTAATTTGTGGAGCTAAATAAGAGGCTCAGGGATAATGAATTGCCTTTTATGATCTTAGAGTACTAGACATCTTTTTGTTATTTATTTATAACTAAGCACTGATTTTATTGTGCTTTGGGAGGTTTTCCTTGAATATGTTATTTTCCAGATAGATGGTTTCAGACCTGCTTTTGTCAGGAGTTTTGATCCCTTCCTGTTGGAGTTGAAAAGCAAAGTCTATTTAAAAATTTATCAACTAGATCAGAACTCCCCCCCCCCCCAGTAACACTTGATGTTATGTGAGACTTACTTCTGACCTGGTTTGTTAGGCCATTTTGAGGCTAAAATAGTTTAAAAATATTCTCACATTAGTTCTCCACTTAGGACTGCCAATTAAAATTATCCAGTTACTGTTATCTGTTAGATTAAAGGGGATAAGAGATTTATCTTTGGATAGATATATTGTTTTTAGTTTTTCATTCTCTGGAGGTGATGTCATGAATTGTAGTGAATGGGATTTATGTGATGCAGGGCTGTGTTCAGAGTCACCAACCTTACTCTGTTCTCCAGAGCCATATGGGTCTATATATATCAGGATGACTGGAGATGACCCCGATGTTGAAGGCATTTGGGGTTAAGTGACTTGCCTAAAGTCACATAGCTAGTAAGTGTCTGAGGTGAATTTTAACTCAAGTCTGCTTGACTCCAGGGCTGGTGCTCTGTTCACTGCACCACCTAACTGGATAGGTATATTAGGGTAAGAACCAAGGTTTTAGGAGGCCTGAACTTGAATTTTGGCTGTGATGATAACGTATGTGCCCTTAGATAGATCTTTTCTACGTGCTTCCACAATTTTTCTACTTTTCTACTCACATAATATTTATGAAGTGCCTGACACATAGTAGGCAATATATAAATATTAGATATTATTATAATAATCCTTAGCCTGGTGTGAAGATTGTTGGTTTTATTATGTACATTGAGTTTTTCTTCCCCAGTTGTTTATGTTTAATTAATAGTTTTAAATGGTTTAAGGATTTAAATCAAACTTTTCAATTGCATAACCCTTATGGTAAAAAAAAATTGAGCAAGCACCCCAATATATGAATACTCTCTTTTAAAATTGTGCATATTTACTGGGGTATGACTTCTGTCCCACCGAAATCAGAAAAAGTGGAGGGTGTACATGAGTACTCTTGAAGCCATTCTGGGAGTGAAGCCTGCTTTTAGGTATGGGTTGGTTGGAGAGAATTTTCCCAGTGGCACTTGTATGGCTGTTGCTGTGAGTACCCACCTAGGAGGTTATAACTGTTCTGAGGGACCAGATAAGGTGGGTGGGGTGTTGGGATAAAGGAGGATAGGGGTAGTTTTGTTGGAGACTAGCCCTATGATTAGCTATTGAAGGAATGATGGGATTCAAACTTTTTTTCTACCCTCCGATTGGTTTTGCTCTTGCACCACTCCTCCCCAATATTGACTTATATATCTCCAGGAAAGATTATTAAATTGGGAACTAGAATGAATAGCTTTTGTCTGGTACAGTGAAAAGAGCACTGAGCCTGGATCAGAGGATCTGGATTGAACTCTCACCTTTGACTTTGACCATGGGAAAATTGCTTAACCTCCTTGAGCTTCATTTCCCTCAAAAGTAAAATGAGGGAGTTTAACTAGATGATTTTTGAGGTAAGTCCCTTCCAGCTCTCCATCTGTGACCCTATGAAAACAAAGCTGGGAGTGGTAGCTAATACATTGGGAGACAGAATGGGGAAGGTCATCACTTGTAAGCTGACCCCTTGGTGATGAATTCTTTAGCTTTGGCAATCTGTGAAACAAAGAAAAATACAATATGGCCCTCGGTTCTCTGGGTCCCTTCCTCAGCTACTTCAGTGAAGTAGCAAACTGGCAGATGAGGATGTAGAGGGCACTAAGAATCACTGGGTTTCAAATCATCTATAACCATTCTCTCTGCTGTAAATACTCCAAATGGGAGATTTTTTGTCTGATGACTAGCCAGTGGACAAATTACTAAATAAATTAATCATATCAATCATGACATCCTCAAAAGTGAAATCAGAAGACAAGGAAGTTACAGCTAAGTGGAAAGATGGTTCCTAGGTCAGTCAGTAAGATAGCATTTATTACGTGTTTCCCTAGGTGTTGGGCACTCTGCTAATGACTGGGTATGGGCTGAAGGAGCAAAAAGCCTAACGGCAAAGACAACATACAAACAACTAAGTAAAAACTATCCATCTAATATCTGTCATCTGTTTGAGTATCTAATAAATTGGGGTTAGTCAGAGAGAAAAAAAAGAATTAAGGAGAATGAAAAAGCCTTCTTAAAGAAGGTGGGATTTGAAACCAGGTGGAGATGAGGAGATGGAAGACTGCCTGTGAGAGCGCCCAGAATCTAGAGATGGAATGCCTTGTTTGAGGAAGAGTGAGGAAGCCAGTGTCACCACTAGATTGTAGAGTACGTGGAGATGAGTAAGGTGTAAGAAGACCGGAAAGGTAGAAAGAAGCGTGGTTATATAGGGCTTTAAAAACCAAATAGAAGACTTTATATTTGATCCTGAAAGTAATAGGGAGTCACTGGATTTTATTGCCTCTTTGGCAAATAAAAGAATTGATATAATTGGTTTTATTGTGCATCCAGAGGTCATAATGATACTATTTATGTAGTTATTTAAATAGCATTTAAGGTTTTAAAAGTACTTTACAAATACTATCAAGTTTTATTCTCACAACAACCCTCTGAGGCAGGTGCTATTATTGTCCCCATTTTACAGATGAGGAAACCAAGACAGAGAGGTTTGATTACTTACTCAGGGTCACACAGCTAGTAAGTGTCTCAAGTTGGATTTTAATTTAGGACTTCCTGACTTCCAAGTCCATTGTGATATCTACTATGCCACCAAGCTGCCTTTAACAAATAATTCTTTAAAAATTTATTATGAACTTAATCAGCATGAATAAGAAATATAATTTCATGGGTTATTTAGTGATTTCATACTGCACAGTAATTGCAGTTTATGCACTATTGATTGCAGACTGTGAAGAGGTAGAGGAAAATTTTTTGGATAACTCAGGCTGTCCAAATTGGATCCACATATATTTTAATATTCAATTACTTCATTACAAAGTTGGGAATATCATGGGTGGCCATACTGGAAAATATGGTCCATGAGAAAGGAGTAATGAAGGTTACAGACTTTCAACACATCCTCAAAAAGAGAAAAAGACCTATTTGTACAAAAATATTTATAGCAGCTCTTTTTGTGGTGGCTAAGAATTGGAAATCAAAGGAATGCCCATCAACTGGGGAATGGCTAAACTAGCTGTGGTATATGATGGTGATGAAATATTTGTGCTATAAGAAATGACAAGCAGGATGGTTTCAGAAAGTCCTGGAAAGAGTTGTATGAACTGATGGATAGTGAAGTGAGCAGAACCAAGAGAACACTATGCACAGAGACAGTAATATTGTTTGATGAAGAACTGTGAATGACTTAACTATTCTCAACAATACCAGGATCCAAAACAATCCCAAAGGACTACTGATGAAACAGACTATCCACCTCCAAAGAAAGAACTGATATTGACTGAACACAGACTGAAGCGTGCTATTTTTCCCTTTTGTTTTTTTTCTTTTACTCAAGTTTTCTTGTACAACATTACTGATATGGTAATGTTTTACATAATTGTACATGTATAACCCATATCTGCTTACTGCCTCAAGGAGAGGGAAGGGAAGGAAGGAGGGATAAAATTTGGAACTCAACTATAAATAAAAATGTTTATTAAAATAAAATAAAGTAATTAAAAGCAAAAAAAAAGATTTTCAACAGTACAGAAGACTCATCGTGAATACTTGGCTTTAGAAAAGAACTATAAGATTCTGCACATAGTGAAGACTGAATAACTTCACAAAAAATTGAAATTGATTATATTTGAATAGACAGAAAATAGTCAATTGCTTATAAAGGAGTTATTCCTGAATCAGATGTCTTGTGTTTAATCAGAGCACTAATACGTTAGAGCAAAACCAAGTAAAGAAGCACTTATTACTAAGTACACTGTGCTAAGCACTGAATAAAGCTAGGAGAAAGGATAAAATGAGAATTAAAACAGTTGCAATGTAACTCATTTAAACAAGTTATTGACCTCAAAAAAGTAGACAAAAGAAATGTCAGTGACACTGATTATAGCACTTTCATGCCAAAGGTTAACCACTGTAAATCAGTTACCACAATGTGGAGACCAAGAGAGCCTACAGACCCCCTTAGCTGGCACACACTTTCCTTCCCAAGGGTAGAGAGATAGCAGCCAAATACCACTTTAGAATATAAACTCTAAGTAAAATCTTATGGGATGGGGCAGCTAGGTGGTGCAGTGGATAGAGCACTGGCCCTGGAGTCAGGAGGACCTGAGTTCAAATCCAGCCTCAGACACTTAAGACTTACTAGCTGTGTGACCCTGGGCAAGTCACTTAACCCCAATTGCCTCACCAAAAAAAAAAAATCTTATGGGAAAAGATTGTGGGAGATGATGAGCAATATAAAAAAAATTTATTAACTAGTTTATTTTAATCTGAAAAAATTATATAACAGTACTTATAAAAATTATGATTATGTGAAAAATTATATCTATAGAAAAATTATAATTGGGCCGTAAGTCCTGCATCGGTCGCCATTCAGATATGGGAATATTTTAGCTAACTTACTGGGGTCTCACCTGACTGGAGTACTAATCTGGGGACTGATGACTATCCTTTGGATGTTGGACTGGCTGGCTATCTGACTGCTATTAATTTCCTATGGGCCTTGTATAAAATTCCCCCCACTGATCTGCTCCCAAATTGATAAGCAAAAGACTAAGAAGCCTCTTAATTAAATAATCAAAGCAGAATTTATTTATAAAAATCAATGCAAGGGTTAAGAAATGCAAATTATACAACCTGTCTTTTAATAAAATGAGGGCCTTTGCTGCCTCTTGCCTTAGGGTATGCTCCAGCTTTCTCCAACTTTGACTCTTTTTCTCCTTCTCTGGCTCCCCTGCTTTACTTTTACTGCTCTCTCATTACCATAGCGATGAACCCTTGAAAAGCCCCTTACTCCATACCGCTTCTTCCTCTGTCTCCTCTCTTACTGTCTTCTTAATCTTCTGGCCTCTCCCAACCTCCGCATGTCTCTCCTGCAGTGTCTCTAGTCTCCTCTCCCTTTCTCTATCCTCCGGTGTCCTTCTGTTCTCTCAATCTTCCGGCCTCCCCTCCAACCTCTTTGTCTGCCTCCTTGTCTTCTCCAATGACCTGTATCGTACGCCCCCCCTTTCACTGTCTTCTCCCCTGTATATATATGTTCCTTCTCTCCCCTCAAACCTCGGGCTCTCTGTGCCCCCGCACATGCCAAGCTAATCTGCCGGCCGCACTAGGGCTGTGCCCAGCAGGGCTTGAGGGGGCCATGCCCCATGCTGCGTGCCTGGGACCTCTGCACAGGCTATGCTATGGCCTAGCTGGACAAGCCTGGGATCTCCAGGGCAGCTCTCCCAGGGCGTAGGGAGCTGGGGCTTCTTTTTTTTTTTTCCCCAGCTGTCTGACCTGTCCTGAAAAGCCCACGGGGCTTTTTTGGCTCAGCTGAAGTGGAGGGGGAGGGGTACCAGCCCCTCACACAGAAAAAAACCCTGAGGGCCTAAGGCTTTTTAATCTCAGCCCAAAGGGAGGGTCCCCAAATCAAAATAAATTCCCACTGAAGTATCATCTACCATAAGAAGAAGCTTTCTGTAGAGAGGTGTAATGAGGTCACAGAACTCACTCATAAACTTAGATTGTAAAAAGAAATGTATAGAAAATGGAAGTCAGGCCAGATAAATAGGAGAATAAAAATAAATGTCAGGGGAAAAAAATAAATGTCAGGAGTGCTAATACTAGGACAGCATTAAGTCCAGGTCTTCTTTTAAACCTATATTGAGGGGCAGCTAGGTGGCGCAGTGGATAAAGCACCGGCCCTGGATTGAGGAGTTCCTGAGTTCAAATCCAGCCTCAGACACTTGACGCTTACTAGCTGTGTGACCCTGGGCAAGTAACTTAACCCCCATTGCCCCGCAAAAAAAAAAAAACAAACGAGCTGCTCTAAACCTATATTGAGAGAAAAAAAGGTTCACAGAAGGGACAGGACCTTTGCTTGAGGTGGAGGGATGGTGAGAATTGACATGAAAGCTGCTCAGTTCTCCCTTTGCTTCTATTTTCATTGCCATTGATTGAGATATCTGTGAAATGCCTGGAACATAGTAGGCACTATTTAAGTACTTATTCCCTTTCTCCTTCCTTCTCCTTTCCCCACTGGACTAGACCAAAATTCACTAACAGGGTTGATACCCCCCCCAAATTTTGGGATGGTTAGGATAGAGAGTTCATCAATTCAGGGTCACCTGGCCTAGATGAACTACCTCCTGGGGTACTGAAAATTGAAGGGATGAGCATCAATTGGGGAATGGCTGAACAAGTTGTGGTATATGATTGTGATGGAATACTACTGTGCTGTAAGAAATTATGGGCAGGATGCTTTCAGAAAAACCTGGAAAGACTTACATGAGCTGATGCAAAGTGAAGTAAGCAGAAGCAGAAGAACATTGTTTGCAGTAATAGCAACATTGTATGATGAACAGCTGTGAATGGCTTAGCTATTTTCAGTAATACAAAGATTCAAGACAATTCTGAATGATTTATGATGAGAAATGCTATCTACAGAGAAAGAACTGATGGAGTCTGAATGCAGATCAAAGCATACTATTTTTTTACCTTTTATGTAGGGCTTTTTTTATCTGGCTTTTTTTTCCCAACATGACTATTATGGAAATATGTTTTGCATGACTGCACATGTATAACCTGTATCAAATTGCCTGCCTGCTCAGTGAGGAGGGAGGGAGAGAATTTGGAACTCAGATTTTTTTTTAAGTGAATGTGAAAAATTGTTTTCATATGAAATTGGAAGCATAATAAAATATTTAATTAAAATGTATAGTTGCTGCACTATTGTCAGTAATATTTGAAAGATCGTGATAAAAGGAAAAGGTTCCACAGTTTTGGAGAAGGGTATATGGCCTAATTTTCGAAGAAGGATAGAGAACAGAGTTAAATCTATAGGCCAGTAACCTTGACTAATTCCTGGGGAAATTCTGGAATGGAATATTAAAGAGATGATTATCATTTTGAAAAGGAAGAAGTTATCAATGAACCAATCAAACATTTTTTGAAGTACCTACTATGTGCCAGGCACTGTGCTAAGTACTTAGCAAGGAAACAGAAAGAGACAAAAGAGTCTCTGCGTGGAGGAAACAGTATGCAACAAACATGAACAAACAAGCTATATGTAGGATAAAAAGGAAATAATTGAGAGGGAGAATTTTTTTTGTTTTTTGCAGGGCAGTGGGGGTTAAGTGACTTTCCCCGGGGTCACACGGCTAGTGTCAAGTGTCTGATGTTGGCTTTGAACTCAGGTCCTCCTGAATTCAGGGCAGGTGCTTTATCCACTGCACCACCTAGCTGCCCTGGGAAGACATTTGAATTAAGACGGATTAGGAAGGGCTTCCTATAAAAGATGGTATAAAGAGCCAGCATGGTTTCTTTTTGACAGGACTGCTGAAGTCATAGATGAGGGAAATGCTATGGATATCATTTACCTCATAAGTGAAATCAGAAGACAAGGAAGTTACAGCTAAGTGGAAAGATGGTTCCTAGGTCAGTCAGTAAGATAGCATTTATTAAGTGTTTGATAAAGCTTTTGATAAAATATTTCATGCTGTTCTTGTGTAGAAGATAGAGACAAATGGACTGGATGATAATACAGTTAGATATAGACAACTAGGTATTGCAGTAGATTGGTGCTAGCTTTGGAATTAAAAGATCTGAGTTCAAATCCAGCTTCAATTTCTAGCTGTATAACCTTGGATAAGTCACCTAACCTCTGTCTGGTACAATTTCCTCAACTGTTCTACTGTTTGAGTTTGCATTATTTTAGTCATCATGAATACATTTTTCCTGGTTTTGCTTACTTTATAGCTCTTTCATTTTTTATAAGTTTTGATGTTTCTCTGAATTCCTCTTTCATCACAAAAAATGCAGCTTTGAATATTAAAGTATTTATGGGGCCCTTCTTTCCAACTTTTTTTTTCTTTTTTGGGGCAGTGAGGGTTAAGTAACTTGCCCAGGGCCATACAGCTAGTAAGTGTCAAGTATTTGAGGCCAAATTTGAACTCAGGTCCTCCTGAATCCAGGACTGGTGCTTTATCCACTGCACCACCTAGCTGCCCCTACCTTCATTCCAACTTTGACCTCCTTGGAGTATATGCCCAGTATTAGCATCATTCATTCATAAGGTCACAGCTTAGTGACTGACTGCATTTCCAAATTGTTTACCAGGTTGAGTGACACATAGGCCATGTAACCCTGGACAGATCACATAATCTCTCAGTGTCCTTGACAACTCTGATTAGAGAGCAAGAGCTTTCATATCAAAGGCCTAATTCAAACTCCCTTGCTTCCATTCCCCACAAAACACTCCCAGCACATAACAACCAAAACAGTAGCCAGACCAATTCACAGCTTTATAGTGCGTTAATGTAGAACACTCATCTTTTTAATACCAATATTCTTCCAGTGTTGTGTGGGTGTGAGTTGTAAAACACTACAGGCTCCAAAAAAGGAAGTGGATCAGTACATGGTGGATTTACATAAGCAGGCACAAAGAAGCAAGGAACTGCAGTAGTGAAGAGGATGTCATCAAAGAAATGGCTGGGCGAAAAAGAAGCTTGGGGAGGGAGGGAGGAGGAATGGCCACTAATTAGCCCATATATTGCAGTGATGTCCTTGCAATTTCAAGAGAAAGTGCAGGGGGCGGCTAGGTGGCGCAGTGGATTAAGCACCGGCCCTGGATTCAGGAGTACCTGAGTTCAAATCCGGCCTCAGACACTTGACACTTAATAGCTGTGTGACCCTGGGCAAGTCATTTAACCCCCATTGCCCCGCAAAAAAAAAAAAAAAAAAAAGAGAAAGTGCAAGGCTTGGAGCATTTCATGAAGATCGGGGTGGAAGAGTTATGGGAGGACAAGAGTAATAGCCACAGGCTGTTGGCATTGGCATTGTTGGAGGGATTACCTGCACTTGAGCTAGCTCTTCCAGTTCTTTGGAGTATTTGAGTAAATAGCCCACAATGGGAGTTCTGATACTTTCTGTACAAGGATAGGGCAGTGTAGGCAGAACTAGGCAACTGCCACCCTAATCTAGTCACTGTTCCACTCACCAGAGCAGCAGAGAGATAGACATTGACTGAAGATAAGTACGAGGGAGCATGATAGAGTGGGAAATCTGCAGAGGAAGACAGGGCTGTTCAATAGTTTGGTGTGTTTCTATTTTGATTCTTTCAAAATCAGTGGGTAATATGGTAAAACTTTATCATAACATTTATTTTAATCAGAACATCCCATTTCCTGAACAAGCTGGTTAACAGAGTTCAGTGTTGTATTGCTATTGATTGGCATATAATTTTGGAGGGAATCCACTGCTTATATTTTGTAAATTATGATTAAGTACCTCAAAGAGTAATGAAGCTGTGAAGGAATAGGAAATTGACAGTCTTGAATAATTTTTCACTTTTCTCATTCTTCCCATTTTAAAGTGAAATTATTAAAAGGAATTGTGGAAGTAAATTCAAGATAAAATCTCTTTAGAATTAATGGGAGCACCAGCCCTGGAGTCAGGAGTACCTAAGTTCAAATCCGGCATCAGACACTTAATACTTACTAGCTGTGTGACCCTGGGCAAGTCACTTAACCCCAATTGCCTCACTAAAAAAAAAAAATTAAAAAGAATTAATGGGGGAAAAAAGAAAAAAATAATTAATGGAAGACTCTAGAACCGAAGTTCTAAACACAGGCTCTATGAACTTGTAGATCCAAGACACCAAAAAAACCCATTAAGAACCCCTACTTTAGAGAAAAATGATAAATTGAATAAGTAAAGTATTATGTTTGGTTTAAAAAACAACAGCATATATTTAGTGTTTCCAGAGTAGTGTTATTACTTTATACACATTACATTTTGTAAAATGTTGGGTCATTCCAAATCCTTCCCCCTTAGAAGGAATCATCAAAGATGGTACTTTAACTGACACAGTCAAGGAACATAAAAGAAACTTGATACCATTTATTAAACATTTGTACATATTGTGTAATTCTTTTACAACTTTAATCAAATTTACACAGTTTTATCAAGTTGTATGATTTATAGGTGTTAGTGTTACATTGAGTTAGAAATTCCTACTGTCTTTTTTTTGTTTTTAAACTCTGTTCCCTCTCCATGAAGGAGAAAAGTTAAGAAAATTATTTCATGGCAAATATCTTACTAGAGTGAATGCTTTGGTAATTAGAAAAATAGCCATCTTTGTTAATGTCTGACAGAATTGCAGCTTTAAGATCTAAAAATTCTAATCTTAGTGAAAGATTAAAATCTTTGTAAATAAATTCTAGATTACTAAAGATTGCAATCCCAGAGGATTACATTTTTTCTGATAGATTAGATTCTGGTGCATATTTTTTTTCTCTTGCCACTTTTCAGTGGTTCTCTGCTTCTGCTAGTCTTTGCTGACATACATATAGAACATAACAGCAGTTTCTGTGACTTGAGCTTTGGAATTATTTTTAGACCACTTGGAGTGAGGTTTTTATTTTTTCTAAGCATTTGAGCCCTTTTAGGAACTTTTAAAAACTAACAGCCTAAAAGCTGAAACATTTTACAAGAAGTCTCCTTATTAGTTTGACAGCAACAGGATATAAAGAGCGTAGCCAACCAGAAGGAAAGGGATGAGTTTTTGGTGTGCATCTCTCTATTTCTGAACCTCAGTTAGGGAGGGGTCATTGTTGGTTTGCTTTGTAAAAACCATGGGAGGAATTACTTAAAGAAAAAGGGGGAAGTTTGGTCATACTAGCTTTAATTTGGTTTCTTAGCTCTACAAGTGCGATTCAGATCTCAAAGGGTATTTAGGTGGCATGGACAGGAAAATGAAGGTAATAGTTTTGTTTATAACTTGTTTAGAAATTCATTTAACACTTTATTTTGCCTGGGGAAGGTATGTCTCTGAATATTTGAATCTTCTATGCCTAATTCTTGACTCAGACTTTGTCTTCAACAGGGCAAAGGGGAAAAAACACACTTTAGAGTCAGTGTGGGGTGACAGTTTCCTTTTTGAAACCTTGTACCCATTTATCAGTGACAATCAGCTGACTCGCAGGATAATAGAATTTTATCACCTACGTGATTAGACCAAACCCCTTATTTTACAGAAGAAGATCTGAGACCTACAGAGGAAAAAAAATGCTACTTTTATTAAATGGCCGAGCTGGTATTCAAATATTTGATCCAGGTCAAGTGTACTACTTTTTCCCCCTTCTATTGCTTCTAGGATAGCAGCAAAAGCTAACGTTTCCATTCTCCTTTTCCCCCCATAACACTCTCTTCCCTCACTTCCTCTAGTTTTCAAAAGAAGAGACACCTTTCATAAGGTAGTTGCTGCATGGTAATGAAAGGATGCTTGTTTATGTTTAGAATGCTCTATTAGGAGCCCAGAAGTTCTTCAGACAATTCCACGTTTAAAAAAAAAAATTCTTCCCCTTTCTGAGGAGGAACTCTAGTAGAAACTTTGTAAATGCTAAACTTTTATTTAATTAGGGTTTTTAAAAAACATACATTGGGGGCAGCTAGGTGGCGCAGTGGATAAAGCACCGGCCCTGGAGTCAGGAGTACCTGAGTTCAAATGCGGCCTCAGACACTTAACACTTAATAGCTGTGTGACCCTGGGCAAGTCACTTAACCCCCATTGCCCCGCCAAAAAAACCCCCCCAAAACAAAAAACATACATTTCAGTGCTAGAGACAAAGGATAGCAGATGAGTTCCAGAGACAAAAGGCAAGGAAAGAATTCCTAACATTTGTATGATGTATTTATTGGTCCCAAGATGATCTGGGAATTGTTCTGAAAGTAAAGAGAACTAAATTCTTCCATCAGTTCTTTATTTACCTTGGGCAAGTGACTTACCTTCTCTGTACTATAGTGCTTAGCCTATTTCCTGAGTAATTCTGGAAAACAGAAAGGAGTAATAGAAAAGCCAATGAATAGAAATAAATAAAATTAGGCATGATATTAGCTGGGAATGACTGCCTTTTTGAGTCATCCTTGTTGCTCTTGGACAATAGCCGAAGATTTGAGAGCAGGAAGCATGCTTTGTCGTTTCTTCTTTAAGGATTTTCTTCCCGATTTTTATACATTTTAGTGTGAACATTTCATCTCTGCTTCTTGGCATTTCAACCTTTCTATAATCTAATTCTCACCTACCTTTTCCAGTTTAGTTCCTATTCTTCACACATTTTACATTCTAGTCAGACTGGCTTTCTAGCCATCCTTGAATTTAACATCTCTAGTCTCAGTGCCTTCGAACAGACTAGTCCCTGTACCTGCAAAATGTCTTCAAACAGCCCCTTCCCTTAGGTCTGGAATGCACTCTCTCCTCACTTCTGCCTCTTGGAATCCCTAGCTTCAGGGCTCAGCTCTGGAGCCACCTCCTACTGTGGAGACCTTTCCTAATCCCACAAGTCCTTAGGAAGGGCAGATTCTTCCTCCTCAATTTATCTTGTTTACTTAACTATGTATGTGTTACATCTCCTAAATTCCATGAAAGTTCCTCGAATACAGCAGCTGTTTTCTTTTTTGTATCCATAGTGTCTAGACCCTAAAACCTAGCACAGAAACTATTTTCCTTCTCCCCTACATCTTAAAACCCCTTGGCACTACCTCACATTTTGTCCTTCCTTGTTTCTTTGGAAGAGATAACCTTTCTTACCAAGTACAGTTCTACTCATTCATTTGATCCCTTCTCTTGTTCTATCTCCTGGTAGCTTGTTCCCTGAAATTAGACTCCCTCTCCCACTCCCATTTTCCAATCTCTCCCTCTTTTGGCTCTCTTCCAGTTGGAGGACCGAGTCTCCTACATCCTTAAAAAAACCTTATTTGACCCTGTTATCTCCTATATCTCTCTTCCTTTTCACAGCTGAGTTCCTGCTAAAAAAAGACGGATGTAACCCCACAAAATCTGGTTTCAGTCTCATCACTCACCCTACACTGCTTTCTCCGAGGTTCCCTGTGGTCTCTTCTTAGTCATCATCCCTCGTGCATTTCACATTGCTGGCCACCCTCTGGTGGATACTCTCTCCTCCCTGGGTTTCCCTAACATTGCTCCTTCCTGGCTCCTTTAACCTGACTTTTCCATTTCCTTGGGTGCATCAGATATAGGTGACTCACCCCCAACCTCAGCACTTTGTCCTAGTCCCTCTTTTGTTTTTCTGTGCCCTCTTTCATGGGGACCATCTCTATACATATAAGTCCTATATGTGTGTATATAGGCATACGCACACACTTATGTATGTACACAAGCATATACATGCACATATATTTCCAGCTTTAGTCTTTCTCTTGACTTCTAGTTCCTCTTATCACTGACTGTCTACTGGACACCTTCATTTGTATATCCCATAGACATTTCAAATGCTTCAGGTCCAAAACAAAACTCATTCTCTTCTTTCTCATCTCCTCCTTAGTGATCGCCCTATTTCTTTTGCGGGCACATAGTTGCTCTGCCAGTCATTCAGGTTTGGAAGCTCAGTCTTGTCCTCTACTCTTCATTCTCATCCTCCCCATACATTCAATCATCTACCAAGTATTGCCAGCTCTTTCTCTACATCTCTTGCTTTCATTCCCACATAACCCAACCCATCCACTCATTAAACCATAGTGGCTCCCTGTTACCTCCAGGACCAAATAGAAACTCTTCCCTTTGTCTTCATAGCCCAGTTCCTCCTTACCTACTCTTGTCTAGTTATATGCTTCAAACTTCTAAACATTTTTGCTTCTATTGCTCTTTTCTGTTCTCTATCACTGCTCATTAAATAGAACCTTACTGTGTATACGAGGCAGCCAAACATCATAATGATTTTGCATGTCATTAAATATGCACTGTGGAAATTTATTTTGATTTGGGGGCCCTACCTTTAGGCTGAGATTAGAAAGTCTTAGGCCCTCAGGGTCTCTTCCCCTCCCCCTCTGCTTCAGCTAAGCCCCAAAGCCCCTTGGGCTGTACAAGACAGCTGGGGGGGGGGGGGGGAAAGCCCCCAGCTCCCTCCACCTGAGCGGAGCTATCCGAACGATCTCAGATAGCCTGTGCTGAGGCACGTGAGTCTGGAAGCGCACCCCACCAGCCACAGCCCTGGCTGGCGGATTAGCTTGGTTTGGGGGGGCACAGGAAACCCCAAGATTTGAGTGGAGGGAAGAAAAGGTATATATAGACCTGGGGGTTAGACTCAGGGGGGACTGACAAGGTATGGGGGCTAACAGGAGGACTGGAGGCCTGCGGACAAGACTCAGAGGTTCGGTTTGGACAAAGGGGCTGAGGAGAGGTTCAGACGGATGAGACAAGGCGGAGAAGAGGTCAAGTGGCAGCTGACGAGATTAGAAAGGTTGGAGAAGACAGACGGGGCTACAAGGATGCAGGAGAAGACGAGAAGGACTAGGAGCAGGGAAAAGAGAGGCCGAAGGGCAGACTGATGGAGCAGACAGACAGAAGGTAGGTGAGAGAGAAACACAGGGGTTCAGCGGTGGCAGTAAGGAGAGGAAAATTAGAAGCAGGGGGATTTACAAAGTGAAAGGGTACAGGCTGAGTTAGTGAAAGTAGCCGAGCAAGTGAGAATACCCTGAGGCGAGAGGTGGCTAAGGCCCTTATTGTATTCAAGAAGTTCCAAAGAGCCACAGTGGAAAGAGAAGTGGCCTAAGGCAGTCAGGTTGTACATTTTATTTCCCTGTATTCTTAATTTTCAATAGTATCTCATAAATAAACTCTGCTTTGATTATTTGGTTAAGAGGCTTCTTAATATTTTGCTTATCAATTTGGGAGTAGAGGAGTGTGGTGGAACTTTATAAACGGCCCATACTGAATTAATAGTAGTCAGATAGCCAACAGTCACAAGTCCCAGATTAAGTACCCCAGTCAGATTTAGCCCCAAATTAGCCCTAGTTAATAAAATATTTTTACATTTGAATGGTGACCCCGGCAGGACATACAGCCCAATTATAATTTTTCTAAACCTATATTTTTTCATATACTCATAATTTTTTCATAAGTCAATTATATAATTTTTCCAGGTTAGTCATAGTTATTAAGAATTAATTTTTTTACAATACCCAGAATAAATTGGAACACAGTTTTGTTTGGTTACAACACTAAACTCTACACATATAAGGTTTAGTCTTTCTTTCTTTTTGGGGGGGGAGGGGGTGAGGCAATTGGGGTTAAGTGACTTGCCCAGGGTCACACAGCTAGTGTTAAGTGTCTGAGGCCAGATTTGAACTCAAGTCCTCCTGAATCCAGGGCCGGTGCTCTATCTACTGCGCCAACTAGCTGCTCCAAGGCTTATTCTTAATAGCTTGATGCCTGTACAGCATGATTATTAGTTCACATGTCTAACTTTTGAAGGCTATGGGGAGAATGTAAAAATTGATGCTGTTGGTGGAGATGGCAGATTAGGGTTATAAAGCACTTATTTTCTAGTGCAGTTTCTACACATCAATTGATTATGGGAGAATAAAAGATCCAGTTACTCACATTAATTTATATTGTCCTGCCTCTTCCTCACAATGCTTTCTCTTAATCACTTTAAGAACTTTTATCATCACAACAGAGACTTAGAAAACATACATACTCAGGGTCTGGTGGCAATTTTAGTAATAGACTCGAACCTTTGGTTTGGTTAGAGGAACGGGGAATATTAAAGCTATCTTTTTTTTTTTTTTTGGTGAGGCAATTGGGGTTAAGCGACTTGCCCAGGGTCACACAGCTAGTAAGTGTTACGTGTCTGAGGCTGGATTTGAACTCAGGTCCTCCTGAATCCAGGGCTGGTGCTTTATCCACTGCGCCATCCAGCTGCCCCCATTAAAGCTATCTTAAGGTTTTGAAAGGGTTGTCATGTTGAAAAGAATTTAGACTCATCATACTTCAATATAAATTTATTAAGTATTTGCTGTTTAACAGATATTTGTTAAGTAACTCACAAGGAACTGGACTAGATGCTGGGGATCTAAGGACCTCCTCCCACCTCCCCTGCAAAAAAAGACAATCCCTGCCCTCTGGGAGCTTACATTCTATTAAGGCGTGTGAGAGGCGGGCAAGACACAACATGAACACCAATAAGGAGATCACTGAGAGTTTGAATCAGGAGAGAGTATTCACAATTTGGGGAAGTTGGGGAAAGCTTCAGAGGAAGGTCAGCCTGAGCTGGGCCTTGAAGGAAGCTTAGAGTTAGGGAGGTAGAGTGGAGGGAGGGTGTTCCAGGCTTGGGGCTGCACAGAGGTGGGCAATGGCAGATTGAGTCCAGCTAACAGTGCCTGATTAGTCCACCTTGTCTGGAATATAGAGTATGCACAGGGGACTGTGTACAGGAATGGTAGATTTAGAGACACATGCCACCTCTGCAACTTAGGGTGTAACTTTGGACATACCTAGCTTTCAGTTTCTTCATCAGTAAAATGAGAGGGTTGGACTAGATGTCTTCTAAGATCTCTTCCAGTTCTAAAACTTTGATCATATGATGAATGTAAAATGGGGCAAAAAAATAAAAGGTAGCTTGCATTTTAGAGGGTCTTAAATGCAGGGTTGAGGAATATGTATTTTTCTTTCTTTCTTTTTTAATGGGGGCAATGAAGATTAAGTGACTTGCCCAAGGTCACACAGCTAGTAGGTGTCAAGTGTCTGAGGCCGGATTTGTACTCAGGTCCTCCTGACTCCAGGGCCGGTGCTCTATCCACTGCACCACCTAGCTGCCCCAAGGAATATGTATTTTAAGCTAAAGGGAAAACAGATTTCAGAGCGTTCAGAGAAAGAGTAGGTAATCATCATAATGGCTGACTTTGAGATAGCAGCTTTAAGAGTTAGTGCTTTACACACCTGATCTCATTTGAGCCTCATAGCAAACCTGTGAGGACATAGTTATTACAGGTATTATCCCCACTTTTAGCTGAAGGAACTGAGACTTGACCCTTGTCATACCCCTAGTGTCATAGTTGGCATTTAGGGCTTCCAGATTCTGGGTCCAGCACTCTTTCTACTCCACTATGCTCTGGCATGCTGTTTTACAGGGAAGTCTGCCTAAGAAAGAATGGGGCACTCTTAAGTAATGAAATTCTTTTTTTTTTTTTTAAGTTCTATTGATATGTTTTATTTATGTTTCCCGGTATGTTTTCTACCTCCCTTCCCTTCCAGAGAGCCATTCCCCAAAAGAATAAAAAATAGGAAAAATCATTTAGTGAAACTAATGCATCAATTAAATCTGACTTCATAGTAGTATTCTATACCTGTTAGAGTCCTACACTTCTGCAAAGAAAGGAGGGAAGTATAGAGAATATTCAGAAGAGATGAACAGACAAGGTGGAGTAATAATAGCAGACATTTACATAGCATTTAAAAGTTTCACAAGTACTTTCTATTTCTCACACACATGTGTGTTTATTCACGTACACACATATATACACGTTACCTTATTTGATCTTCATGATAACCTTGTGAAATAGGTGCTATTGTTAGCCCCATTCTATGGAAGCGAAAACTTGAGGCTAAGAGAAATTTAAGTGGCTTACACAGGCTGGGTGGCACAGTGTATGAGATACTACACCTGGAGTCAGGAAGACCAGAGTTCAAGTCTGTCTTCAGGTACTTGTGAAAATAAAGTGAGATAATGTTTATAAAGTGCTCTGCAAACTTTAAAGTTCTATAGAAATACTAGTTGTTGTTGTTGTTGTTACTTATAGTGGCTAACGCAGCATTTCATGAGTTCAACAACATGTTGACTGCGTCACCTATCTGGAAGAGCAAAGTATCCTACAGAGACTTATCTGGATGCATAAGAAACTTTTGGACAAATGCAGATTTTAAAAATATATAAACAGGGAACTGAGAATGAATACAGAAGACCAGCCCCATTCTATAAAAATTAAGTCAAGATTACCAGAACCTCCTTTGGTATCCACAGTTGTGTCAGTCAGGAGCATGAGATGAAGGCCCTAGCACATTTGGCGACACACTACCAACCCCCCGCGATCATACGGGAGGTCATGCCCAAGATTCACGGAATGGACAGGTAGGGATGGCTTTCAGTCAGCTTCATTAGAGGATCTACTCAAGATCCCAGATTTACTGAAACAGAGCTTCTTAACCTGGGACCTATAAACTTGTTTGTTAAATCTTTTGATAAATGTATTTGAATGTAAGTGGTTTCCTAACACTGTTTCATTTTTATGCATTTGAAAACATTCCTTTCAGAGGGGGTCCATAGGCTTCACTGTACTGCCAAATACACAAAGGTTAAAGCCCCCTACCCTAGAGTATTACATCTCTTAGATTCTTTGTATCTCATTCTCTTTATAAAGAGGAAGGGGTTGGACTAGGTGAACTCAGAGTAAGAAAACACACTCCTTAAGCACCAACTGTGTGTCAGACACTGACAATCAAGAAAATCTGAGGTTAAGTGCTTTACAATTATCTCATTTGATCCTTATAACAACCTTGGGAAGGTAGGTGCTGTTATTATCCCCATTTTACAGTTGGGAAAACCCAGGCAGCCCAGAGTCACACATCTAGTTAGGCTCTGAAGCCAAATTTGAACTCAGGTCTTCCTGACTCCAGGCTTAGTATTCTGTTCCCTGAGCCACCTAGATACCCTGCGGGGTAGGACTTCATCTCACTGGGGTGGCCTGGAGTTAAAATAATGGAACAGACTTCATGACCTTCTTTACATCCCCATGAGTCTATGTATTTACGGTTATCTGAAGAGCAGGGGTATGCCGGAAACCACTCTAACCAGCAAATAGATTATTAGGGTTTTAGGTTTTCACTGCAAAGAGGACTTGATTTATTGTTGTATCAATTGTCTGGACTTAAGAAAGTTATAGGGGGCAGCTAGGTGGTGCAGTGGATAAGCATCGGCCCTGGAGTCAGGAGGACCTGAGTTCAAATCCGGCCTCAGACACTTAACACTTACTAGCTGTGTGACCCTGGGCAAGTCACTTAACCCCAATCGCCTCACTAAAAAAAAATTAAAAAAAAAGAAAGGTATAGAGAAATTGTTAATAAACTGAGGCAGACTGGTGATTTGCCTCGAGTCACAGGTAGTAAGTGTCTGAAGTTGAATTTGAAATTAGGGCTTCCTGACTCCAGGCTTGTGCCGTAGCCACTCTGCCACCTGTTTCTAATGTCCCTTCTGGTTCTAATTTCTGTGATCCATTGAATCCAGTATTCTCTCCACACTATGATTAGGTATCAGAGTAGTACTTAAGCAGAATTTAGAGATTGAAAATAGCTAACAGGTGAGGAGGGAAAAATAAAATCACTGATGGAGATGAACAGTTGACAGAAAAGTTATGCCCTTGGTTTAGGGGCCCAGACTTTAAGTCTGTCCTGGTAAGAGATATTCTGTTATTTCATTCCTGGTTAGGGATCTGTTGACATGGCAAATACAGGAATTAAGAATTAATGGGACCGGGGGCAGCTAGGTGGCGCAGTGGATAGAGCACCGGCCCTGGATTCAGGAATTCCTGAGTTCAAATCCGGCCTCAGACACTTGATACTTACTAGCTGTGTGACCCTGGGCAAGTCACTTAACCCCCATTGCCCTGCAAAAAAAAAAAAAAAAAAAAAAGAATTAATGGGACCTGCCAGTCTCCTGCTTGAGGAGATTGCTATCTCAGAGCCACTCTCTCTGTGCTTTCATGCCTTTCTCCCCATGAGAAGTCTAAGGATTTCTTCATGGTTTCCCTTCCCTTCCCTTCCCCTTCCTCTAAATAAACAACTATCTTATTCTAAAAAAAGAAAGAAAGAAAGAATTAATGGGGTGGGGTTTTACTGATTTGCAGACAAGATCTAGTATGCAAGAGTCATAGGACATTTTTTCTCTCTTCCCCAATCATCCTCCATACCACTGCCAGAATAATCTTCCTAAAATGCCACTTTAATCATGTCACTTTTATGTTAAGAAAGCTTCACTGGGGGGCAGCTAAGTGGCGCAGTGGATAGAGCACTGGCCCTGGATTCAGGAGGACCTGAGTTCAAAGCCAGCCTCAGACACTTAACACTTAACTAGCTGTGTGACCCTGGGCAAGTCACTTAACCCCAATTGCCTCACCAAAAAAAAAAAAGAAAGAAAGCTTCACTGGTTCCTCATTGCTTAGAAGATAAAGTCCAAAATCCACATTTAGCGATTCAGGGGCATCTATAATTTTGCACCAATTCACATTTGTCCCTGTGGCTAGTGGCACAGTGGATAGAGCACTGAGCTTGGAATCAGGAAGACTCATCTTTCTGAGTTCAAATCCAGCCTTAGATACTTACTAGCTGTGTGACCCTGGGTGAGTCACTTAACCCTGTTTGCCTCAGTTCCTCATCTGTAAAATGAGCTGGAGAAGGAAACAGCAAATTAGTCCAGTATCTTTGCTGAGAAAACCCCAAATTGGGGTCACAAAGAGTCAGACAGAAGTGAAATGACTGAATAACATTTGTCCCTTACTTCTCTTTTTTTTGTTTGTTTGTTTTTTTGCTGGGCAATGGGGGTTAAGTGACTTGCCCAGGGTCACACAGCTAGTAAGTGTTAAGTGTCTGAGGCCGGATTTGAACTCAGGTACTCCTGAATCCAGGGCCAGTGCTTTATCCACTGCGCCACCTAGCTGCCCTGTCCCTTACTTCTCACTACTTGTACAAACTCTTATTCACCATAGACTTGTCTCTTTACTTTACCCAGAATACAGTTGTGAGTTTCTGTATCAGTCCTGTTGCTTACACCATTCCTTTGACTCAAATGTTTTAACCTTTTCCTTTTGCCTCCTCGAAAATCTGTACCCTATACTGTCTACCAGTCATTTGGTATTTAATCATATAGTTCCTTGTATATTTAACCAGTCACCTGTGTCTATCTTGCCTCCCTAAATATATGATAAATACCGTAAGGGCCAATATTGGATCATATTGCTCACTTTGCTTTGCTTATAGTAAACATTCAACTAATTATTAAATGAATAAATAAATTTACTGAGTATAAATATCACAACTTGTCATTTCTCTCTTCTGATTCAGGACTTCGAAAGGTTGGGTTTTGGTAGAACCTCAGCCTGCATTTTCTTGAAAGAAAGGAACCCTGGGAGTCAGTCGTTTAGTTACCCCCTTCCCCCTTCACATTCTCTTTCTGGTACTCAAGAGAACCAACTTGGTAACTGCTCTGCACTAAAGTGAGTCTTTGTCTAAACTGTAAACAGCTGCTTAGACACAGGAAGGCCTCTGAGGCCTGTTTTAGACCATTTTCTGTGCTGCTGGGATAAAGATAATTAAGGACTTTTGGGTACAGGATGTGGTAAAGTTATGACTTGTCTCTCACCAACCATACATCGAAATGTAGAAGAATATAGATGCTAACTATTTACCTTTGCAAAAGCTTATTACTTTTTCAAAATCTTTTTTTTGGTTGTTGTAATGGGCCTACTAGTGATGCATACTTACATCTCAAGTACATTCCTATTTACTGGACTTTAAACCTCAAACTGGATTATAGTGATAATTGTTAATCATTATATTTCCTGAGCTGGGCTTTGTTTTGCCATATTTGATGTTAAATTTGCCCTTCTTCAGTTAACATAACTGAACATAACATAACATAACATATGGATATATCATTGTTCCTCAATTCCTCACCTTTTAAAAGAGAAAGTTGGACGAGGGGATCTATAAAACCCCTTTTAGCTCTAATATCATCCTGTGATTGACTTAGATTACTGTCTAGCCCATCCTTTCTTCTATACTGCTGAGAGAGAGAGAGAGAGAGAGAGAGAGAGAGAGAGAGAGAGAGAGAGAGAGAGAGAGAGAGAGAGAGAGAGAGAGAGAGAGAGAGATGTTGATTTTATTGGAAATTCTGCTGAACTTGGAGTCAGAAGGCAGGTTTGGCTTCTGGCTTTCACTTTCTGAGTAACACTGGGGAAATCCCTTTTCCTTTCTCTGGCTCAGTTTCCTCATTTCTAAAATGAGTGTCTTGAATTAAATGATCTTCAGGGTCCCTTCCATCTCTAATAGTCCATGAAGCTTTAAATTTCAGCCTTGTCTCTGATTTATAACAAAATCTAAATCAGGAGGCCCCAAGTTGAGATTGTATCTTACTTCTCAAATTTATGAAAAGAATGTATGGGTTTTGTGTAGGATTTTGTATCTTATCTTTGTTTGATTTGCTTTAATGGACAGTCATTAACTTTGTCCTTTAAAATGTTTTTAAGGAAAAACTGCAGTCTTTGCTTAGAAAATCAGCCTTTGTTCAGGCGTATCCAAGAGCTCTGGGGGATCGCATGGAAGGTTTACTCATCACATCTGCAGATGACCAAGAGCTGAGAGGAATGATAACAGAGGATGGTAGTCAGGATACAGAAAGATCTTGACAGGCTATAGAGCTATCTTATAAAAGAAAAATATGTAAAGACTTGCACTTGGGTCCAACTAAATTAACTTTACAAGTATAAAATGGGGGAGACAAGGAGAAACCATTCTGAAAAACATGGGAGTATCTTAATGAATTGTAAGGTCAATAAGAGTTAGCAGTGTAGGGGGCAGCTAGGTGGCGCAGTGGATAGAACACTGGCCCTGGAGTCAGGAGGACCTGAGTTCAAATCCAGCCTCAGACATTTAACACTTACTAGCTGTGTGACCCTGGGCAAGTCACTAAACAAAAAAAAAGAGAGTTAGCAGTGTAATGTGGTAGCCAAAAAAGATCATGTGATTTTAGACTGCATTAAGAGGGGCAGAGCCTCCAGAAATAGGGTAGTGATAGCCCCATCCCCACCCCACCCCTGTGTTCTTCCCTTATCAGATCTCTCAGAAGCACTGTGTTCAGTTCTGGGTGCCAGGGTTTAAGGACAATTGATAAACTGGGATGAGGCAGGAGCCTTGAGAAGACTAAGAAAGGACATGAGAGCTGTGTTCAAGGGCTGCCATGTGGAGATGGGGCGAGCCTTGTTGTCAAGGGGCATTCCTAACAATTCTTCCTAATGATTCTAACTGTCAAAAGTGGATTGGGTGGGGTGGCTAGGTGATGCAGTGGATAAAGCACCGGCCCTGGATTCAGGAGTACCTGAGTTCAAATCCAGTCTCAGACACTTGATACTTACTAGCTGTGTGACCTTGGGCAAGTCACTTAACCCTCATTGCCCTGCCAAAAGAAAAAAAAAAGTGGATTGGAGGGGCAGCTAGGTGGCACAATGGATAAACCACTGGCTCTGGATTCAGGAGGACCTGAGTTCAAATTTGGCTTCAGACACTTGATACTTACTAGCTGTGTGACCCTGGGCAAGTCACTTAACCCCCTTGCCCCTCAAAAACCAAAACAAAACAAAAAAGCAAAATACATTTCATTAAACAACAAAATAAATGATAAAAATTATTTTTTAAAAAAAGTGGATTGGAATGCCTAGAAAGTGAGGGGTTCCCCCTCCTAGGTGGTCTTCAGGAAGAGGCGGGATGACTTCTCGTTGGATATTTTATAGTCGGAATTGCTTTTATGTGTGAGTTGGACTAGATGATGACTGAGGTTCCTTCCAACTTTCAGATTCTCTGATTTGTGGAAAGGAAATTAAGGCCGAGGATAAAGAAGATAAACCACATTTAACCAGACCCTTGGAACTTCTTTGAAAAGAAAAATTAAGGTCAAACTTTAAGGACTCATGTTTTCCCTTATGACCACAGTTTCAGTCTGCACGTTTTCTGCTGAGCAATAGGGTGTGTCACTGGGGAGTCAGGGTACCCTATTGTATGGATTTGAAATTTCTTAATTCAAAACCGGCAACATTCTTCATTGTGGAAATGCAGCTAATTCCTGCTTTGAGAGTGAGAACTATGCCAAGGGAGATCCCTAACTTCTAACATATAATAATGATTTAATTTTGTATTACAGATCTCATAAAAGGGCCAGGGGGTCCCAGTGAATTTCCAGGGCCTTCATTCAAGTCAGCAGGCATCCAACAGGCATCGTGCTTTTTCTTTGAAGAATTGTAAAGAGAGAACAGAGCCATAGCAGAAGGGGGGAAAATGTCCAACCCCTTCTTAAAGCAGGTTTTCAACAAGGACAAAACCTTTCGGCCTAAGCGCAAATTTGAGCCAGGCACACAGAGGTTCGAGCTTCACAAGAAGGCTCAAGCTTCCCTGAATGCAGGGCTAGATCTGAAGTTAGCTGTTCAGTTGCCGTCTGATGAGGAACTAAATGACTGGGTGGCTGTGCATGTGGTAGACTTCTTCAATCGCATCAACCTCATTTATGGAACCATCAGTGATAACTGCACTGAGCAGTCGTGCCCAGTGATGTCTGGGGGTCCCAAGTATGAGTATCGATGGCAGGATGAGCAGAAATATCGGAAGCCAACTGCTCTCTCTGCACCCAAGTATATGAACCTTTTGATGGACTGGATTGAGGTTCAGATCAACAATGAAGACGTCTTCCCTACCAATGTCGGTGAGTTGTGGCCCTGGGGCTGCTATCTAAGGAATAAGAAACAAGGAAAAGAAACTTCTGCTGTCTCCTGCCTCCTCCTTTCTATTCGCCATTCCTGCTCCTAGCCTTGACCAGCCTGTCTGTCCAGGGCACTTACGTCCAGGCCTGTAGAGTGCTGAGTCCTGAGGCATCAAGACTTGAGTCTGTCACCCTTGTGAGTCAGTTCATTCCAGGCCTGGCTGCTACAGAAACTGGTGCTTCTCTTAGAGAAGTTGGAAAGAACGGGTAGAGACTTCACTTCATGAAGTTCCTCGAGCCAAACAGAGTTGTGGCAGGTGAAACAATGAAAGGGGGAGCCCTGAAGGACAGAGCAATGCTGATCTCTGATTGTCTCTTTGTTCTTCTATTCTTAACATGTTTGTGCTGCAGGGGTCCAGCTGGTTCCTTGTTAAATTAACCAGGTCAGTTTGGGGCTGGTCACTGTTAATGTGACCCATTCCCTATGAGTCACAGAAATTCCAGGTAGTAAAGGGTTATTATACCCACTTGGCAGTAGCTAACACCATTCCAACTATTCTCCTTCCCCTCACTTCAATCAGTAACTTAAAATAAAGTATAAAGTATGGCAGGAGGGCTAAGCCAAATCTCCCTTTCCTTTTACACCCACATTCCCACCTCCATTTTCTCATTTCAGGGAAATAATCCCAAAAACTCAGACTGCCTTCTTAGCTTCCTTAAGTGAGATTCACCAGCGGTTAAAGATTTTTTGTTATCTCCTGTTGATGTGTTGGGCCATAGCATGGTGTGCTAGTAGACACCTCTGCATTCTAGTCCTTACAGTGTGACCTTGAGTCTTTCCCTTTGAATCTCAGTTTTCTCATCTATAAATGTTAAGGGAGGTGTCCACTCACCTTTATGTGTTATGAGTTTGTTCGGTTATATCTCAGAAGAGTTGAGTGGTCAGAATGGCAGAGCAGTTAGACCAGTGTGCCGATGGTGATGGCCGGTGCTCTGATCTGGGCTCTGCTGTTTGTAGGGTAGCTTCCCTCATTGTTGTCCTTCTCTTACAGTACAGATTTTGTCTTCCGTCCATTGACTTCTTGTTTGCTTGTCCACGCTGTGACCAATTGCATTAGATCTCTACTTTTTAGAAGTCTCAAAGGTTTCAAGTTCTTCTGTAGCACCTTTACAGTTTTTTTTTTTTTAGTGAGGCAATTGGGGTTAAGTGACTTGCCCAGGGTCACACAGCTAGTAAGTGTTAAGTGTCTGAGGCCGTATTTGAACTCAGGTACTCCTGAATCCAGGGCCGGTGCTTTACCACTGCGCCATCTAGCTGCCCCTTTACAGTTCTTTTTAAAAATAACCATTAACTATACTTCATGATCTTTTCCTTTGTAGTCTTGTGGATTTTATTTTATGCCTTTAAAAACATCACTTTGGAGAAGCTTCAACAGACCAGCTGCCTCAGTTGTAATGCACTCAGCATAGTACCTGGCATGTAATAGGTGTTACACAAACGTTAGCTATTATTCTTACATGTATAATTTTGCTTTTTAAAACTAACTTTATATCAACCTCTTTTGTGTTTGTAGTAACTGCATTTCCTAATGTATCTTTCCTTTATAATAAATTATAAAAGAGAAAAAATAGTTCAGCACAATTAACCAATATATAGACAAATCTAATATTTTATGCGGTTCCACACCCATACTTCCCCATTTTCTCAAAGAAGTACAGGGAGATTCTTTCTGGTCTTTCTCTCTTTAATCATAATTTCAAGGCATTCAGTTTTGATTATTTTTGTTTTTGTTCTTTACATTTACATTTTTGTAGTCAAGGGTTTATCAAACACTGGGTGACTGCTTCCTGCTTTGATGTTATTTGTCTGTTCCACCAATTTCCTTTTCTGTTTTTTAACTAGTACTAAATAATTTTGGTGAGTACCACTTTATAATATAATTTGATCATTAATATAAATATAATATAAATCTGATGATTCTGGGGCCTCTTCATGGCTGCTTTGAATTTTTTTCATTTTTTTCCTTGAGAATTGTGTATGATTTTAACAAATCATTTTGAACTAAAAGAAGTACAGTCCTTGCTGGTTGGCCATGACCTGTTATTTATGATAGTAGGTTTCATACAAGGTTGGCCTCAGGAAGAACCAGGTAAGTGGGGGGGTGGGTCACCCTTTGGCTGAGTAGGGCTTCCTTTTTATACACCTCTTGAAATGTATGTCCTATAACCCCTCTATTTCAATGTCTCCCCTGCCTGGGGTTACATCTAGTTATCTAATCAAATGAAAAATGAAGTGAGCATGTCACACATTAAAGTATTGCTAAGGGATGAAGCAGTGCCAAAGGCACTGAACCAAATGACAACAGAAGGAGCGTGGGGCTCCTCCACTAGCCCACTGTGCACCTTTAGGAGTATCACTTGTGGTCTCTGGTACCATTTCCTCCTCTGTAAGATTAAGAGGTTCAGATAGAAGATATCTGAACTCTGGTGTATCGTCAGCATTCCACTTTCTGTGTTCTGAAAGTTTCTTGCATTAAATGTTTGTTTAGATGTTTTAAGTCCCTTTGAGGCTCTGTTATTCTTATTCTTTAAGTTGTGTTCTAAAGTTCCTAAAACTCTAGACATGAAACATGGGCCCAGTCCTTGAACTTAGAATTAAGGCTGGGAGGCTTAAAAGCACTAAAAGTTAAAGAACAAAGAAACTGGCAGTTCAAGAAATGTCCCTAGGCAGTATATGTTTCATTGTTCAACCATTTCTACACCAGTGGTATACAAAAACTGTTATAGAGGAGGGAGGTGGCAGAGTAACCTTTGGGGGCTGGTAATGCACCATAGCCTTGTTCTGAATGGACAGGGAGAATGTGGATGATCAGAAAGGATTGGCCAGCATTTTTAGAGGCATTTAGAGCCAAAGGGCTTGCTGCTTATTACCTTTGTGACATTTAGTCCCTTTGGCCTCAGTTTCCCTATCTACAAAATGACAGGGTTAGATTAGATCATCTCAGTGGTTCCTTCCAGCTCTAAGTCTGTGAAACTACATGATAAAAGGCATAGAAGCAAGAATTTGGAGGACTGTCTGCAGGAAATTCTGCAGAGCAAGTCTTCATGTAGGGCTCCTTGTAGGGTGTGATAAGATTGGAAGGGTAGAGAAATGATCGTAGCTGACTTCTGATTCTAGGCCAAGCAATTTGGACTTTATCCTGAAGGTACTAGTATGGCAGTTAAGGTTTTTGAGCAGGGAAAAAAAATACAATGAAAATGTTTTTTGAAAAAATCAGGTTAAGCTATAGAGACGCATATCATTGGTATCGTTATCTCTGGCCAAGTCATTTAATCTTAATTCTTTTGTCTGTGAAATGAGGGAAGTACTTGCAGGTTTGTTGTGAGGAAAGTATTTGCAGGCTTTAAAGCCCTATCTAAAAATGAGTTATTACTTTTGTTAATTCTCTTTGTATCTAGATAATTGCATACACCAGTACATCAAGGATCTGTAATTTATTCCATAAATATAGCCATTTTTTTACTTAGCTAGGACTTGTAGAGTGACCTGAGGCTTAGAGAGGTTCAATCAAGGCCCAAGTCTTCTAGACGCCAAATCCAGTACTCATCTGGCCACGCCACACTGCCTCTCTTCAGTGAGAAACAAAGGTGGGCATAACGAGTCAGAGAAGCCGAAGATAATCTGACATTCTCCATTTGCTCTGTGACCTTGGAAAGCATCACTGCTGACCTCTGGACTCAATATCTTCACCTGTAAAGGGAGAAACCAAACGATATAACTCCTTAGGTCCCCTCCTTCCTTAGGATCCTATGGTAGACGTAACTGTGGCTTTGGAAAGTTCACTTCTAACCCCCTCTAATTCCTTCATCTGTAAAGTGAGGGTATTGGACTCAGCCTCTAAGGTTCCATCAGGCGCCAGCCTAAAAACCTCTGTACAGATGTGCACAGGCATCTGGAGCTGCTAGTGTTTCCCCCTGTAACGATTGGAATGACGCCACCTGCTGGATACTTACTGTAGAAGAGTTCTGCCCATGAAGGGAAGGTCTTTGAGGGCAAGACCAGGAGTCAGGAAGTGACGCGGGCTAGTGGGAGGAGGAAGGAAGAGACTGGCGCTCAGTCTCGCTCTTTTTCCTGAGGACGCTGGCGGAGAAGGGAGCTAGAAATGTGCTCTCCCTTTAATAGATAGGAATCTAGGCCTTTCTCTCTCTCTTTACCAAATTCTTATTCTCCTTAATAAATGCTTAAAAGTCTAACTCTTGCTAAAGCTTGTAATTGATTGGCGACCACTCATTAGATATTTTAGACAGTTTAGCTAGAATTTTAGCCCTTAACACCCCTCAAATGATCTTTTAGTTATTTTGTATATACCTGGGTGTGTATGTATGTTGTCTCCCCTAGGAGATTATAAGCTCATTGAGAGAAGAGACTGTTTAATTTTGGGTTTTGCATTATGAGCACCTAACACAGAGCCAGGCCCATGGCAGGGTCTTATGGATTGACACCTCTGTCTGTCTATACGGGTAGCTGTTCTCTGTTGCTTCATCATGACCCTGGGTTCTCAAAAAGGACCTCAGCAGCTTAGCAGATTCTCCCACATTGGAATGCCTTTGAGTACAGTCCAGTGAATGCTTGTCATCTGAGAACCACCATAAATTGGAAGAGGGTTATGACTAGAAGTTTGAAATGGTGAACTTTTTCTGCCTCTCTGACTCCTAAAGGTGTGGAAGAGGTTGGGATCTGCATCAAGGGAAGGTGTGCCCATCACCATGCAATACAGCCCTTGGAGTAGTAATATTAAAAACACCCCTAAATGTAAGCTTAATGTTTGTAAAGCATTTTACATGTAATAGAGCAAGGCTGATAGATTTAATTTCTTCATGGAAAAAGGCTTAAAGACTCCTGAGGTGATATAGGCAACTGTTACAGTTCCCTTTGGCAAACAGTGCTTTTGTTGTCTAATCCAGTAATGATGGATGGCAATATCTGGAGGGTAGAAGTGTGCTTGCGGTCTTTTCAGGAGGCCAGTCCCTAGAAATGGAAATGTTTTGTTGTTTAAAAACCCACTTTTTAGTACCTGTGGTCCGTCTCCCAGGAATGTCATGACTTTGAGTCACGCAGATCAGAATATCCCAAGATGAAGATGTGAAAGGGTCCTTAGAGAAAATCTAGTCCTGAGGCCCAGAGAAGGGAAATGACTTGACCAAGGAGAAGTCAGTGGCTTTGCCACGTCTTCTAACTCCAAACATAGAAAGACAAGTTAGGTATAAGCAAGCTGCATCATGGTACCAGATGATGATTCGCATGCTAGAAGTGGAATAAAAGACATCCTCAGGTCATAAATGACCAGGGGAAGGAGTTAAGCCAGTCTTGTGGTGAGAGTGAAGGACAGTGGATATAAACAGCATTATGTTTCTTATATCCACCCAATTTAGGTGATTTAGAAGAGAGTGGTAGATTTGAGGAGTGAGAGGAGTGAGGAGTGAGTGACTGGCTAAGATGGTGGTGTCAGAATGGAGCTAGGGCTGTTAGCGAGGGATGGACTACACCTAACATAGTTGTCTGGAGTCTTCAGAATCTAATCTAGAGACTTTAAACTGAAAAGGATAGGAGAGGGGGGAAATTGTTCATATGAATCCCAGGGGTGGTATTTTAGTTTTATGGCATTTATATTCAATTGTATATGTTCCAGGCTCCCTCCCATTCTGTAGTGTCCCAAGGTCCCTCCCATCAAGAACAGTAAGTACAACATAGAAAGAGTAGAAGTGGGGAAGAGTAGTGCTTAATAGAAGTTGGTATCGAGGGAAAGAGCCAACAACTTATGACTGTATTTCTATATACAAAATGCACAACATATGGCTAAAGGGTGAGCTAGAGACCCTGTTGCAAAGAGAGAATTTTCACCTTAAAGGAATCACTGAAACTTAGTAGTGTGGAGGAAGGATGGGGGGGCAGGGCATAAGACATAAAATAGGGAAGTAGCATTAAGTATTGAGCTACCTTAATGTGAGGTTATTTAAAAACCTTATTGGAGAAACGTGAGCCCATTTCGGTGAAGATCAGCTGAGGAGGAACAGAAAGCTCTTGCTGTTGAGAATCCAGTATGGACCACACGGACCAAACAAAGGAGTAGATGAGAAGTTAGACGAGGGTAGAACTTGGTGGGAGTTGGAAAGAATTAAAGTTAGGCTTGATACAGGAAAAGCTTCCCAACTGTGAGGGCTAGCATGGGCTGCCAGAACCTGAGGTGAGGGGGTCAGGCGGGGATCTTCAGGAAGAGTCTGAGTGCCCTGTTGTTAGATGTGTTGTTCAGGTGCAAGTCAGACTAGATGACGTGTAGGAGAAAAGGAAGTGAGAGTCCCACTGTACTTTGCCTGGTCAGACCATACATGGAATTTTAGACACACATTAACAGGTGCCAGTGCCAAGCTGGCAAATAGAACACTTTATAAAAGTTTCTTGGACTAGATTGGGAAGATGAGACAAATGAGGTGACAGTTAACATATTAACAGGATGTAGTTGTAACAAGTTGAATAGAAGCAAGGTTTCCCAATGGAAAAAGAAAATTTCTCAGAGTCCTTCAAGGTTGCAATACTTAGCCCACCCATAGTCTTCTGTGGTCATGTAATGGCAAAGATCCTGATTCAACAACACATTTAGATTTGATGTAGGGAAAAATTTGGTAATAATGAGCGCTTTCCAGAAGTGGTCGGCCTTAAGAGGTAGTAGGGTTTCCCCTTTCTGCCCACTTTGAGGGTTTATGATAAAGAGGCTTATCAAACTAGACTCTGATGTCCCTTCCAGCTGTAAGATTTTGTGATTCTGCCTTTAAGGTGATAGAAAACACAGTTGGCACAAAGACATACTATTGTCATGATGGGAGAATTCAGCTACCTGAAAAGTGCGTGGCTTGCTTTAAGGGTAATTTTATTCTTCAAGCTGGAGGAAGTGGGAATGAGAACTGTGTTAGATCTAATCCCAATAAATAGGGTCTAACTAGTTGCTAAAATTTAGACCATGTCACCCCCCTGTTGAAGAATCTTTAGAATGTGCTTTTTGGGGTTTTTTTTTTGCCTCCAGGATAAAACACAAATGCCTTTAAACACAAATGCTTTTAAAGCCTTTCACAATCTGGTTCCATGATGGTTTCCTGCTTGATTTTATGCTGCTCTTTCTTACTGACTCTACCTTTGAGCCAGATTGCCATCCCGTATACACACCATCCATTTTCTTTCTCCATTCTTTTGTACAGATTGCCTTCCTACCTTGAATTCATTTCCTCCTCATCTCTTCCTTTTAGGAACCCTGGCTCCTCCCTTTCCTTCCACCTTTCCTGTCTCCCCTGTGGTTAGTATTGCCCACCCCTCCCAAAGTTGTTTGCATATTATGTGTATGCATCTATTCAGTTTGCCTGCTGGTGAACACTTTGTTTCTTCCAAATAGCACATAAGCTTCTTGAGGGCAGGGACAGTTTTGTTGATTTCTTGGTGTTCCCCGTGCCTAGTGCCTAGACTTCAATGCGCATTGGATTGGATTATATAGTAGACTGTATACTTTGTCATTCAGATTTTTAGAAAAAATTTTCAATCTTCCCCAATAATATTTCCTTTCCCAGAGAATTAAAGGACTGGAAAAGAGCTTTATAAACCATCTTATCTATTTCAAACAAGTCTATATTTAAATAGATCCTAACTGATGGAAATCTGTATCTAAATAAAGCATTTCCAGAGAAAGATTTTCCACAGCCCCTCTGGTAGCCTATTGCATATTCAACAACTCTCCCAGCCAAGAAATTCTCCTTCTTCTTTAAGCTAAACCCTTCATAATGTTATTTAAACATCTTTCTTCTTCTATTCTGGGTAGCTATGGAGAGCATTTATGCTGGTCTCTGTCACTTATATGACTCATTCAGATTGCCCCTCAGCTTCTTCAAGTTAAACGATAGCTGTTCTTACCACATTTTCCTCAGATGTTCTTTATTAACCTTTCAGTAGCATCTCTGGGCTTTTCTCTAACCTCAGTTCAGTGACAGTGCTGTCAGCAGAACTAGCAGCTCCACCACGCATCACCAGTACCTGCTTGTGTGACCTTGGACAAGGCACTTCACTGCTCAGTGCCTCAGTTTCTTCAGTTGGAAATGAAGCTGACATCTCTAAATTGAAATCAATAGAAAGGGGTGATTAGGTGTAATAGAGTCAGAAGACCTGAGTCCAGGTCCTACTGTGCTCCTCACTCCCTGTGAAATCTTGGCAAGTCACTAAGCCCTCTGGGCTTCCATGTTACAGAATGGAGGGCACTCTACCCAGAAAATATCCAAGGGCCTTTTCAGCTCTAAATCTATCATTCTGTCTTGCCTGCTTCCTAGAGTTGTTGTGAGAATTAAATGAGACAACTTTTGTGGAAATGCTCTTGTCCATTGACAGGTGCTATATAATCTGAAGATTGAAAGAAATAATATACATGAAAGTGCTTTGAGAAACGTGAAACAAAAGGTTTCATAAAATAGAATGTTGGGATAAGAAGGACATTTATAGGTTACTTAGCCTAACATTTTTATTTTACAAGGGAGGAAACTGAAAGGGCCCACAGAGGGCAGTGACTTACTCCTGGCCCCCCTTACACGGCTCTTTTTCTCTAAATGCACTGGCATCTTTCTAAGCTTGCTACTAACATTGGTATTATTGAGGTATGAGGTACTGAACTTAACTGGAAGATAGTAAAAAACTGAATTCTACAAATATATAGCAATCTTTCTTTTTTTTTTAATTTTTTTTTACATATAAGGTATTTTATTTTTTCTGTTACATGTAAAGATAGTTCTCAACTTTTGTTTATACAGGCTTTACAATTTCAGATTTTTCTCCCTCCCTCCCCTCCCTCCCCTAGACAGCAGGTAATCTGATATAGGTTATATCTATATACATATACATATATCTATACACACATATATATATACACATAATAACATTAATCCTATTTCTGCATTAGTCCTGTTATAAGAGAAAAAATCAGAGCAATGATGAAAAACCTCAAAATAGAAATAAAACAACAGCACCAAAAACAAAAGAAATAGTATGGTTCATTCAGCATCTATACTCCACAGTTCTTTTTTTTTTTTTCTTGGATTTGGAGGTCCTTTTCTATCATGAGTTCCCTGGAACTCTTCTGTACCATTGCATTGGTGAGAAGAATATAGTCCATCACAGTAGATCAACACTCAATGTTGATGTTACTGTGTACAATGTTCTTCTGGTTCTGCTCATCTCACTCATCATCAGCCCACACAAGACCCTCCAGGTTTCTCTGAACTCCTCCTGCTCATCATTTCTTACAGCACAATAGTATTCCATTGTATTCATATACCACAACTTGTCCAGCCGTTCCCCAATTGATGGGCAACCCCTCAACTTCCAATTCCTTGCTACCACGTAAAGAGCAGCTATAAATATTTTTGTACATGTGGGTCCCTTTCCCCTTTCCATGATTTCTTTGGGAAAAAGACCTAAAAGTGGTATTGCTGGGTCAAAGGGTATGCACAGCTTTATCGCCCTTTGGGCATAATTCAAAATATATAGCAATCTTTCAAGAAGCTATGCTACTATGTATAAACAGGCTAAATACCATTACAGTTATTGGTAGTTCATTGAAAATATTTGTTTAATAAAATTATTGCAAAAGTTAAGGTGGGGGGCAGCTAGGTGGCACAGTGGATAAAGCACCGGCCCTAGAGTTAGGAGGACCTGAGTTCAAATCCGGCCTCAGACACTTGACACTTACTAGCTGTGTGACCCTGGGCAAGTCACTTAACCCCAACTGCCTGACCTAAAAAAAAAAAAAAAAAAGGTTAAGGTGGTAACTTGCTCAAAAAAATTTATTAAGTCTTTTAATGATCATTGTATTAGATTTTTTAAAAAAACATCTTTTTTTATTCTGAAGTTAAATACCAAAAAAGAACATTTTCCACAAACACAGTAGAAAACAGAAAGAGGATTCTCCATACCGACTGTGAATCTATACTTCATACCACTTGCCTTTTTGGTTGTTTTTTTCTTTTATTAATTTTTTTAATCAGTAAAAACTGCCTCATCATACTTGCATCCCCCTCCCTTAATTGAGAAAGAAAGAAAAGCAAAATCTCTGTTAAAAACATTTCTAGTCTAGTAAAACAACCTCATTGGCCATCTTCCCCCTCCCTGCCCAAAAAAAGTCACATTATGTACTCTTGAATCTTTTACCTCTCTTTCAGAAGTAGCCTATTTCATTGAACCCTTTGGAATTATGGTTGGTCATTATATTAATTAGAGTTCTTAAGTATTATAGAGTTGTATGTCTTGACAATATTGTTGTCATATAAATTCTGCTCCCATCACTGCATCAGTTCATACAAGTTTTCCCAAGCTTTCTCTAAAACTGTCCTCTCATCATTTCTTATAGCACACTAGTATTCCATCACATTTCTATGTCATAACTTCTTCAGTCATTCTCCAGTTCATGAGTACCCCCTCAGATTCCCATTCTTTACCATCTCAAAAAGAGCTATAAATATTTTTGTATATCCGTAGTAGTTTGTTTTTCTTAGTACTGATGCTTCCTTTAACCTACTCTCATTCTAAAGCCCCTTTCTCTCTTCTCCCCCTTTCTCTCCTGTTTCCCTGTTTCTGGTAATAGATTTCTGTATCCAGCTCTGTGTGTGCGTGTGTTCTTCTCTCCTTCGATCAGTTCAGATAAGAATGAAAATCTCAAGTATCAGATTCCCCTCCTTTTCCATTCTTCTTTTGAGAAGTCAAGATATGGGGCAGCTAGGTGGCGCAGTGGATAAGAGCACTGGCCCTGGAGTCAGGAGTACCTGAGTTCAAATCCGACCTCAGACACTTAACACTTACTAGCTGTGTGACTCTGGGCAAGTCACTTAACCCCAATTGCCTCACTTAAAAAAACAAAAACAAAAAAGTCAAGATACAACAACTACTCCAAGCCTTTTATCTAATTACACTCCCTCTGGGACCTCTGATGATGGTAGAGTTCTGAGGGGATACACATAAACAACTCCCTATGTTGGAATGTAAGCTGTTTATCCTGTTTAGGCTCTTATGATTATTCTTTCATGGCGTGTGTGTGTGTGTGTGTGTGTGTGTGTGTGTGTGTTTCTCTTGACTCCTTGTGTTTGCACTTCAGAGTTTATATACAGCTCTGCTCTTTTCATCAGGAATGTTTGGAAGTCTTCTGTTTCATTAGAGATCCAATTTTTCCCCCTGTAGGATTATATTCATTTTTGCTGGATAAATTATTCTCGACTATAAGCCTATATTCTTTGTCTTCTGGGATATTGTATTTCACAGTCTCCACTCCTTTATAATAGTGACTGCTAAATCATGTGTGATTCTGACTGTGACTCCTCAGTCCTTGAATTCTTTCTTTCTGACTGCTTACAGTATTTTTTCCTCTGACCTGGAAGCTCTGGATTTTGGCAACAGTGTTCCTGGGAGTAGATGCATAGATCTTTCCTATCTTGTGAAGTTCCATGGTGGAAGTCATCCTTTGCTGCAATTTCTCATTGGGTTTCTTGATCATTATTTGGTTCACATTGTTGCTGGCTTAAGTCTGTGGGCGCTTGGATAATATGCCTCCCATTCAGGAAACCATCTTGACCTGAAATCTTATCCTGATATATTTACCCATGAGCTTAGGTAAGGGCAGTGGTGCAGAGATATGGGATCACAATCAGAGGTGGAAACTAGAAGCATTTTTCTAGTACTTTTAAAAGTTTTACAACATGCTTTCTGCACAGCTCTGAGTGCCACAGGGCCATAATTATCCCCATTTTATAGATGAGGAAAGTTATCCTTAAGAGAGGATAATGACCTGCCCACTGTCACACGCTAATAAGTTACAGTTATAGCTGTGATTTAAACCTGTTCTCTTGACTCCCAAGTACATCATACCTTCTACTCCACCACACAGCCAGAGGAACTACAATGATTAGCCTAGTCCCATAACTAACTCCCCAAGCCTAGTGAATGCTAGATGTTAGTTTAGAAAAGACTAGTGGGGGGTGGGGGGGCAGCTAGGTGGTGCAGTGGATAAAGCACCAGCCCTGGATTCAGGAGGACTTGAATTCAAATCCAGCCTCAGACACTTGACACACAATCCTCATTGCCTCTCCCCCCCCAAAAAAAGAAAAGACCGGTGGGCTTCCACTCTCACTGTAGTCATCCAGAGCACAAGACAAATGATTTTTGAAAAAATATATAGTCCTCATTCTTGGTTCTTCTCTTTTAGGTACTCCATTCCCCAAGAACTTTCTGCAAGTGGTAAAGAAGATTCTGTCCAGGCTTTTCAGAGTTTTTGTTCATGTTTACATCCACCACTTTGACCGAATCACTCAGATGGGCTCTGAGGCTCATGTGAACACCTGCTATAAGCACTTCTACTATTTTGTGAAAGAGTTTAACCTGATAGACACCAAAGAGTTAGAACCACTGGTGAGTAGAGGCAGAGGCATGGGGGCCGGGGAGGGGACAAGGGTAACAAATAGCCACTAGTTTTGTATCCTTTTACCTGTCTTCACCATCTGAGGGGATTAATACTTCAGGGAGGGCTTGGATCAGGTCACCTCCAGTGCCCCTTCCAGTTCTGGATTCTCTAGTGCAAGCAGGAAAACCCAAGTAGCAGAGTCTCTCCATGGCTTTAATTGAATCCATGAGTGAGCAATCTGAGATAACCAACTTTAGTGTGAAGGGTTACAACCAGGAGATGGATCCCATTTCTGGCACTTACCAGCTGAATCAGGAGTCCACTGCCCAGAAGATCAAATAGTCAGCTGACTTCCATATAAGAACCATATTTTCTGTTTTGCCCTAAATGGAAAGAAAGTGCCTTTTATTGACCGAGACAATTCTTCCTTTGCTAAGGTGTGGCTGATAATCAGTAGTTCTTGAGGCCCTGGAGTGGGAATGGGCTGAGGCAGGGAAGAAGACAAAGGACTGTCTGCAAGGAAAATCATACTGCTAAGAGTGAGTGAGACCTGCTGGATTTGGGAGGGTGCATTCCTCACACTAGCAGGTTCAGGGTTCTCTCAAAAGTTCAAATTCAGATCTAATCTGGAGATTGTCCTCATCCTCAGAACATTTTTTAAATGAAAAAACCAAAAACTCATGCCCACTCAATTGAACAGACTCAGTTCAACAAACCTTAAACACCTACTTTTTTTTCCCCTCATTTTTTTTTGGCTTTTTGGGGGGCGGGCAGGGCAATGAAGGTTAAATGACTTGCCCAGGGTCACACAGCTAGTAAGTGTCAAGTGTCTGAATCTGGATTTGAACTCAGGTCCTCCTGAATCCAGGGCCAGTGCTTTATCCACTGCGCCACCTAACTGCCCCCCAGCATTTACTTTAACATGTAAAACAACCAAGTGAGAAAAGCAATAGTCACAGGACTAAATACAAATGCAGCTCAGTCAAATTGTGGCCCAAATTCTCTTAATGCAGAAGCTGCAGGACAGAGGGTAAAGTATCCTACTGTAAAAGAACCAAAAATATTATCCCAGAGTCTGGCACAAAGGATCCACCGAGCCATCCTCCAGCAGTAAAAAGACATCTGCCATGCCTGTCCTGACCACTCTTTATTTTTTTTAAGGGGCAATGAGGGTTAAGTGACTTGCCCAGGGTCACACAGCTAGTAGGTGTCAAGTGTCTGAGGCTGGACTTGAACTCAGGTCCTCCTGAATCCAGGGCTGGCGCTTTATCCACTACACCACCTAGCTGCCCCTAACCACTCTTTAGCTGGGCCTGTGAGGCTCAGCTCTGGCCTGGGCACAAAGAAGTGAGGCAGGCTCCCTCCCTCCCCTCTCAGCTGCTCCTCTAGGAGTTTTGGAGATGGAAAAAGGCTGAACTTTGAGGACACGTGCAAGGCCTGTGTGGAGGGTAGACTCACAGGACCTAGGGGTGGCTCTCATCCCTGCCACTTGCAGCTGTACTGCCTCAGTCAGGACGGTTTCTGAGGTCTCTTCCAGCTCTGAATCCTGTGATTTACCCCATAATGTAAGGGGTGCTCTGTGGCAGTCATTCTCAAATTGGGTTCATCTGTACCATTTCCAAAGACATCAGTGACCTCCCATGTCCCCCAAGACACCTTACCTACCAAAAGAATCCTATCTCTTCCTTAGGCTGAAAATACAAAATAAGCAGTTTCAAGAGGAAAGCCGTGAGATAAAACCATCCCAACACCTTCAGACTTTCCTGAGGGTCCTCTTCACTTGAGAAATTCTGCTGTGCTCTATTGATTGGTTCCCTGATTGCACGGTGCTCTCTACTGCCCATAAGGTTCATATTATCATAGACTCTGAACTGGGAGAGGACCTCAGAAGGTGAATAGGAATCCCTTCCACAACATTTCTGACAAGTGGCCTTTGCTTAAAAACTTCCAGAGGTAGAGAATTCATTACCTTCTGAGCCAGCTAATTAACACTTTTCGACAGCTCTGATTTTTAAGAAATTCTCTTTATATTCAGCCAAAATCCACTGGGGCCAAACAAACCAAACCAAATCTTTTTGCCACATGACAGGCTTTCCTATATTTGACTTTGTAAATTCTGTTTTGTTTTTTGTTTTTGGTGGGCAATGGGGGTTAAGTGACTTGCCCAGGGTCATACAGCTAGTAAGTGTCAAGTGTCTGAGACCAGATTTGAATTCCAGGACCAGTGCTTTATCCACTGCACCACCTAGCTGCTCCCTTTCCTATATTTGAAAAGAGCTATCCTGTTACCCCTAAGCCTTTTCTTCTCCAGACTACACATCCCCAGTTGTGTCAGGCCTCTGTGGCCTGGTCTGGTCACCTTAAAGACCAGCCTATCACCCTCCTCTGAATTCTAGCTTGCCAATGTTCAGCCTAAAATGCAGCACCATTTGTGTATGTGTGTGTGGGGGGGGATATACAATTCTTATTGCCTGTGAATAGCGGAAGTGCCAAACAACACCTCCTCCTCGTTACCTATTAGTCAGCAATCATTTCTGAAATTCAGCCAACAGTAAGTGCTTGCCTATGTGCAAGGCTCCATCCTAGGCACTAAGGGATACATAAATGAAGACTATGAAGCATGGGTGTCCCTGCTCTTCCATAATAGAATTGTATGACAGTAGGAATGTTATAAATGTCCCTGTAAAATGCTGGCTGGTTGTTACTGTAGTGCCTTTTGGTTTTCAGGAGGCTAAAAATAAATTCACCCTTGGCACCTACAGACTTTTGGTCTGGGCCTTCCCTCCTATAGTTTTACTGATTCCCATAATTCACTCTGTCATCTGGGTTGGGGGGCTTGTTTTTGACAGAAGGAAATGACCGCCCGAATGTGCCACTGAAAATGGAGCCACCTCTCAGATCCACCTTTCTGCACCCAAGAAGCTGGAGATACCATCTGGAAACCAGAGACTGATACACGCATTAAAAAAAATCTATTTTTTTAAACCAGAAAACCCCCAGTGAAAATTCCTTATATCTTTTCTTGAGCACTGTGACATTACAGTAATCATTTTTAAGATGCTTCATAGAGTTAAAGATTCTTTTTGTTTTGTTTTTAGAGTTGATTTCTAGAGGGCAGCCTGCTAAAGTGGAAAGACCACTAGTTGTCAGCACTAACTAGTCATGTCTCTACCACCTGCAAGCTGTGTGACTTTGGGGCAAATCACTTCATCTCTCTAGGCTTCAGTTTCTTCATCTGTAAAATGACGAGGGTTGAATTAGATGACCTTTAAGGTCTCTTCCTTCTCTAAGATTCCATAATTTTATGATTCTAACTTTGCTTCCAGCTCTTAAAAATCTATGATTCTTAGTGAATGGAAAACCCCACTTTGTCCTTAAACCACTTTTGTCAGGAGGCAGAAGAGCTTTGTCAGCAAAGCCACCTGATATTTCATCATTTCATCTGTGGCCCCACTGAAGTCCTCATCTTGGAGACCTGATGCTGTAGCATATCAGCCTGGACTTGCCTTGAGACAGTATTGGTCGCCTTCTCTTGGGTGCTCTATGCGCTAATCCCCCAGACGTGGGAGGGGAAGGATTGTTATTTGCTCTTGAGAACCAGATGGAGAACTTTCTGCAGAATGAGGAGGAAAAAGCAAAGTGAGAGAGTTTATTGAGTCATAGTTATGAATAAGAGCCCTTTAGTCTTACAAGTAGCCACTGGTTTTTACCTCTAGTTTTTGTTTTTGTTTTTGTTTTTGAATATAAGGTACGACTAGCGCACAGACTGCACTCTCCCTCATCTTTACTTTTACCCCAATGCTCTGGCCGCCTCAGCTAGTCAAGATATGCATTTTGTTGAAAGCCAACTCCTTCTTACTCCTTCTAAACCAGGGTTTCCCAAATCAATTTAGCCACAAAACACTTTTGGTTAGAAAGTGTTTTGATTGAACCTTTAAATTCCTGTCCAGGGAATCCCTAGGAAAAAGGAAGTTGGAGACATTTTGGAGTAAAATGGAAGACATTAAATCTATTTTCATAATGGAAAATTGCTATTCATAATTAGCATTTTAATAATGCATCATTTCATATTTAATATTTTAGAGCTGGTATCACTACCATCAGTGCTCATGAAATTCTTATTCACCTGATGTGGAATGCCTAGGTCCCACAGAACAGAGTTTGGAAAACTATAATAAAGCCCAGCACATCACCATGTATTTCTTCTGAGCTGGAGATGGAATTTTCATGAAGGTTCATTTACCTCAGACTGAGGTACGAAGAACAATCCCTTATAATTGGTGAACCCTAAAGGATCTCACTTTTCCATTACCAAGGAAACTGAGGTAAATCTTCTCTCATTCACATCTTTTTAGTTGAGGACTGGAGTTTTGTTTTTGACATCTTTTGCTTTTAGGTGTTTTGAGTTCAATTTTCTCATGATGAGGAAGAAGACTGACCTTTGTTTGATAAGAATTATTGTTTGAAATACAGGTCACCAAGGCCAGTGGACCAAATTCCTGTGTAAATCCTTCTGGTTCTGGGTATTTTTTCTTAGGGAAATGCCTTCATAGGACAGTGTGAACTCCACCCAAGTGACCAAAAGAAGCCATATCCTTTTCTCCAGTACTCTAGACCTAATCCTTCAACTGCTGAAAATTTTGCCCGTCCTTGGATCATTCCTGGAATCATTACTATTGGATTTTTTGGTTGTGTCTCTTTTGATGGTTCTGAATTTCTGAAGACCATGTTTGAATTTGGTACTGCCTACAAATCATTCTCTGTTAGTGCACAGCTACATTTACTGTAAACCTCTGCTGAGATAACAAGCTTGTTGAAATTGGCTGAGATCCATCTGCTGCTCCGTCTGTTAGACCACCCATCTTCATCACTCCCAGTGCAAAGACCCAAAGCTCGGGCCCTTTCTAACCATATCAAGCATTTCCAAAAATTGAGAAAGGTTATATCAAGTAAATTTTTTAAAAAATGTTTTTGTGTTAGCAGTGACCAAGCTACCGCAGCCATCTCTCTTATATATTTAACTATTCAGGAGGCAAGCAGCACCTGGAGGTAGCTTAGAATGAGCCCAACACATTCCCTTCTTCCACTGCTTGCTGAATCAGAGGGGAAACTGGAGAAGTACAAATCCCTGTGGAATTCTGCTTTTGCTGGATGGACTCTGTCACTTAAAGTTGTTTGAAACACTCCCCTCTCCTCTACCACATACCACTATTATTCTTGGAAATGAACATAAGAATAAATTATGCTGTATTTGTCTAAGTAGTGTGGTCTATCACTTATTACTTTCCTACATAGAAAAAGGATACTTGGTGGTTTGCATGAGGGATGTGCTCAGGGACTGGAGTCGCAAGCAGTATTGGAAGCACTACATGTCCTTTCTTGGCTATTTTTTTTTTCCTGGAGTTGGTCTCAGTAATTCCTAAACAAGAATATTCGTATCACTTGCTTTTTTTAGACAGTTGAGTAAGTCTAAGCAGATTGAGGTAGTGGAAATAACAATAGCTGACATTTAGATAATACTTGAAAGTTTGCAAAGTATTTTGTATGCCACATCTCATTTAATCCTCCCAGCAACCCTGTGAGGGAAGCCCTACAAGCTTTACAAATGAAAAAACAAATTCAGAAAGGGTCAGTGACTTGGAGTATGATCGTGTTTGAGGTAAATTTGATGGATCTGCCTTATTTTCTGAGAAGTAACATGTTACAGTGGTTACAGATGGCACTGGATTTCGAGCCAGGAAGCCCTGGGCTCAAACTCTATTTCAGATACTTATTGTATGTGTGACCCTGGGCAAGCCACTTAACCCTCATTGCCCCGCCAAAAAAAAAATAATAATAATAAAAATCAGGGGGAGTTAGACTTGATGGTCTCTAAAGCCCTGTGTAGTTCTAAATCTCAAATGCCATGACTCAGAATCCTGCACTCTCTCCATTGCAGACCGAGTCAGGAAACAGGGTCTTGTCTCTACTTCTCTTGTATCGTGTAACCTTGTGCAAGTTACTCATCTTCTCTAGGAGAAAGGATTAGACTAGATCAGGGCTTCTTAAATTTTTTCCTCTCATGACCTCTTTTCACCCAAGAAATTTTTACATGTTCCTGGTATTCTACTGTTGCCAAATTTTTCATGACCTGGGCCCACATCAGTTACACAATCCCATATGGGGTCTTGACTCACAGTTTAAGAAGCTTTGGACCAGATCTCTGAGATGCTTCAAAACTCTAATGTGTTATAATTCCGAGTGGAAAACAACTCTTATCACTCAGGGATTTGCCCTTTTCCACTTTTGGTTGTGAATTTTAGACAGATACACAGCTGGAAGGACCTTAGAAGCAATCTAGTTCAAACCTCTCATTTTACATATGAGGAAACTGAGGCACAGAGCAGTAAAGTGACTCATCAAAGCTGCACAGATGGTAAATGGCAGAGCTGGGTTGTGAGCCCAAGGTATCAGACTGAATCCAGGGCTCTTTCAACTGCACTGTGTTTTTTCAACTGTTTCATTAATTAGAATTTCATAATTCAAAAGTTGAAGAAATTGGGGGAAGCTAGATGGTGCAGTGGATAAAGCACCAGCCCTGGATTCAGGAGGACCTGAGTTCAAATCCGGCCTCAGACACTTGACACTTACTAGCTGTGTGACCCTGGGCAAGTCACTTAACCCTCATTGCCCCACCAAAAACAGAACAGAACAAAACAAAACAAACAAACAAACAAAAAAGTTGCAGAAATCCGCTGTTTGCTGAGGCAAACTACTTTCTGGACCCAAATCTTATCAACAAGGAGGAACTGGTTACTAGGATAGGAATGATGGGAAACTTGGGAAGTGGCTATTCCATCTTAGAATGTGTGGTAGAGAAAATCGGAAATTCACCCTAGTCCCACATGCACCTGAGATTCTAGGAAAGCAGTTTAATTCAACAAGCACATTTCAGGAAGTTTAGAGAAAAGGATAAAGGGGATATCTTGGACCTATAAAGGAAGCCAGCCGAGGAGGGATGGGGAAACTTTTGTTTCCAATCTTAGTAGTATTTTTCCCCAGTTACATGAAAAGATAGTTTTCAACATTCATTTTTATAAGATTTTGAGTTCCAAATTTTCCTCCCTCCTCTGCCCCCTCCATAAGACAGTAACCAATCTGATACAGGTTATATACAATCATGTTAAACATATTTCTGCGTTAGTCATGTTGTGAAAAAGAATCAGGACAAAAGGGGAAAACCTCAAGAAAAAACAAAAAAAGTGAAAATAGTATGGTTCAATCTGCATTCAGATTCCACAGTTCTTTCTGGGTGTTAAGAGCATTTTCCATCATGAGTCCTTTGGAATTGTCTTGGATCAGTTGATCATCACACAATGTTGCTGTTACTGTGTACAATGTTCTCCTGGTTCTGCTCACTTCACTAAGCATCAGTCCACTTAAGCCTTTCCAGGTTTTTCTGAAATCTGCCTGCTCATCATTTCTTATAGACCATAATATTCCATCACAATCATATACTATGGCTTGTTCAACCATTCCCCAATTGATGGGCATCCCTTCAATTTCCAATTCTTTGCCACCACAAAAAGAGCAGCTATTATTTTTGTATATGTGGGTCCTTTAGGGATGGGAAATTTTCAAGAATAAAATTTTGAAGACAATTTTAGCGAGAAGGAAAAGGATGGTTATCTAAAGAAACTTATTGTTAATGCTTAAGGAAACTAACCAATTTAGATTTTTAAAAAACAAGGGGGGCAGCTAGGTGGCGCAGTGGATAAAGCACCAGCCCTGGATTCAGGAGTACCTGAGTTCAAATCCGGCCTCAGACACTTGACACTAGCTGTGTGACCCTGGGCAAGTCACTTAACCCTCATTGCCCAGCCAAAAAAAAATTAAAAAACAAGGACAGGTAAGTAGAAACAACCCTAATGGCATTTTTTTAAGCTAGGGAAAAGAGAATCTAAGAAGGGATAAGAGTGGATGGAACAATGATTAAGGATAACTTCACCTCTTGTTTCTGTTTGCCAAGGAGAATGACCTTTGGATGGGAAAGTACAGGACAAAAATTACTTGTGATGTCAAAGATGAACAAGATAGTAAGGGAGCACTAAGCCGTCCTTGCTGCTCTTCCCAAGGCGTAGCCCCCACAGGCCATGAAGAACTGGAGAAATGCCAGAGGGCTGGGGAAGGACTGAGGTCCTGAGCCTCAGAAAAAAATGAATGGATTTTATAAACTAGCAGCCAGTGAGCCCAACTTCTATTTCTGGTTAGTTTATAAACATCTAGAAAAGGAAATAGCAGTCAGAGACCTAGGATGGCTTCATCAAGCACACGTCATACCATGCTAACTTTTTATTTTGGACAGAGTATATGTAATAGTGCCTTCACACTCCCTAGGCCTTCACAGTTTGAAAAAGCAATTTGCATTCTCTTATCTGATCCTTACAACAGCACTGTGAGATACAGGTGTGATTATCCTCATTGAGGAAAACGAATCTCAGAAGTTCAGGATCCCAGTGTCTAAGGAGAGATTTGAATTCAGGACTTCCTCATTTCCCTTATGCCATGTTACCTTTCAGTATATGTATTATAACTTTAACTCTATCCACTGCACCAGGAGCTGCCCTAGATTTTTTTTTTCAGGGCAATGAGGGTTAAGTGACTTGCCCAGGGTCACACAGCTAGTAAGTGTCAAGTGTCTGAGGCTGGATTTGAACTCAGGACCTCCTGAATCCAGGGCCGGTGCTCTATCCACTGCACCACCTAGCCGCCCCCAACCTGCCCCAGATTTTAACTAGATTTTAGCAAAGCAGTTGACACACTCACGCTATTCTTATGGATGGTGATAATGATAGTTAGCATTTATATAGCACTTTGTGGTTTGCAAAGCACTTTCCCAGTATTATCTCATTTGATCCTCAAAACACCCTGTGAGGTAGGTGCCACTACAGCCATTTTACAAATGAAGAGACTGAGGCTGAGTGAGGCAAGAGTGGAATTAAGGTCTTTCTGACTCCACGTCTAGCTCTGCACCACCGCCTGGCTGCTTAAAAAAAAAGAAAAGAAAGAAGATGCCAAGGATTGCGTGCTGTGGTCCAGACAATAGCACAGTTAAAGGAAGCAACAACTAAAGGAATCTCAGCTAAAGTGAGACCCAGAGCGTGGCTGTCAGTGGTTCCATATCCACTTGGGGTGTGTTCTCTGATGGAGTCTCCCAGGTATCTGTGCTGTTGAACACTTCTCAGCAACTTGGATAAAGACAGGTGGTGGGCTTAGCAGATGTTCCCATGACCCAAGCTGGGAGGGAGACCTAACCTAATATACTGAGTTATGTACTGGATTTAAAACGAAATGGGCACTTCGGGAGAGAAGGGTTGATTTATTTCAAAGTTTCATGGTGAAGTTGATCTTGACCATTGGTGAATCCCACAAAATGGAAGGCCAAGAATTTAAGATAATTATGTTTGTTTCATTCTTAGAGATACTATAACTTGTGCTTCCCCCTCTCCCCAGCATGATTTGGGGTAAGATGCAGAAAACACTTGGTATTTGCATTGTGCCATCCATATTTTCACTTCAGAACACTTAATTATAACTTCTGAAAATCCTTAATTACATTGAAATTTGCTATGGAAAGATCTTTGTGTTAAATCTTTTATTATTTGTCCTTTGTTGTTTTTACTGTCAGGTTAATTTTGGTGATCTAAATTTGATCTTGCTTTTTTTTCTCTGTACCCTGTCTTTTGATCACTTTTCCCCTGCCTTTCTGTTTTTCTTCAACAGGTAGAATCCCATTTGCTAGGGGGCAGCTAGATGGCGCAGTGGATAGAGCACCGGTCCTGGAGTCAGGAGTACCTGAGTTCAAGTCTGGCCTCAGACACTTAACACTTACTAGCTGTGTGACCCTGGGCAAGTCACTTAACCCCAATTGCCTCACTAAAATTAAAAAAAAAAAAGAATCCCACTTGCTAATGTTTTATACAACCCTTTTTGAAACAGGAAACTTATTACTAAAAATGGATAAGTAAATGGTTATTTACTTTTAGTTCCATGAAGCAGTTGTCAGGGATATGCCACATAGAGGTAGTGACCAAGTAATGGAGGGGTAGGTGTTCTGAAAGAAATGTTCCTAAACTCACTGGAACCTGAGAGGGTAAATAATCCCTTCTGCTGAAATTATGTTTGAATGTATTCAAAGATTGTTAATAAATTTTATATGATTTTCAGAAAAAATAATAATAAAAGGTAACAGGGTACACCAGTGGTGTCAGACTCAAATAGAAATAGATCTCCTTGGGCAGTATATTGACTTAAAAAACCTCAAACTAAGATCTATGTTGTGTTTTTATTTATTTTTTTTAAACATTTCCCAAATACATTTTAATCTGGTTTGAGTTGCACTTGGGAGTTTCATAGGCTCTGCTGTGGATTTGATACCTCTGGACTAGAAGGTTAGATTGAATGTAAAATCGAGTAGGTACAAAATCAGCCTTGAATTAAAAAAAAACATCATCCTCCTGAGTGCTAGGTGAGGGAAATAGACTCAAAATGTATAACTGGACAACCCCCAAAGCTAATGCAGTCTAGGCTTCATGACAAGAGATGGCTAGGACAAGTCGGTGACAACGTGGATACACTCATCAGGAGTCCTGTGTTTGATTCAGGGCCCCATGTTTAAGGGAGCACATGACCAAATGTTCTTGCCACAGTGACAAGGGACATGATCACTGGCTAAGGAAGAGGCATCAGACTCATTCTGCTTGGTGCTCCCAGACTAGAGAGCTAGAGGTAATGGGTGGAAGGTGCAAAGCAAACAACTTACTGTTGATGTCGGGAAAAACTTCCTTAAATAGAAAAGCTATCTCAAGGTGGAATGGACCCCCTCACTGGAGGGATGTCACTAAAGGCTGGATGACATGTTGTTGGGTATGGCATAAGGGGGTTTTTGTTCAGGTATGGGTTGGACTAAGGGGTTTCCTAAGTTTCCATTCTGAGATTCTCTGATCTGGTAGCAGGAAGGAAAACTGCCTAGGTCCCCCATCATGACCTTTTTGTCTGTTTTTTCAAAGGTAAATCAGTTTCCCTCCATTTTCTTTGCCCTGGGTACAGTGTCCTATTGAACACTATTGGGCGCTGGCAACTTCTGGCCTCTAGAGGGTGCCATGTGTCTATGATGAGGAGACGTCATGCTGGTGTGGTATGCAGAATTCACCAAGCTGTTTAATTTCACTCTCCAAAAACCATATGGGTCAAAAATTCTTTCTGAAAGAGCCACCTTAGCCTCTGAAATTAATTTCTTTTGGCTGTTTGAATGCCCAATTTAGATTGATCTCAGCTGCCTCCAAAGTTAGATTCAGGGTAAGGTAAGGCCAGGAGCTTAGAAGATTCTCAGAGCGGGCGGCTAGGTGGCACAGTGGATAAAGCCCTGGATTCAGGAGGACCTGAGTTCAAATCCGGCCTCAGACCCTTGACACTTACTAGCTGTGTGACCTTGGGCAAGTCACTTAACCCTCATTGCCCCACCAAAAAAAAAAAAAAGATTCTCAGATGTTTCACTTACAAAGCATTGTGTGGGGACGGGTGTGGGCCCCTCAACTAGGAGTGTTCTAAGGACCAAGAGTGTTGAAGGTAAAGCCAGCCACAGGTGTCCTCTACCTGTCTCCTCCTCCCCAGTCTTCACCTGTTCTCCTATATCTTGAGCCCTACAACTTTCAGATTAATTATGTCAGTGCTCCAAGATCTCATTGCCCTCCAGATTTTGAACCCCAAGGTCAGGGGAGCTCACTTGCCAGCAGATTCTACCACAGTGGCAAGGTTTTGAGTATAGTGCTGACTCCAGGCTGTTTGCTAGATGAGAGTGGAAATGCTAAGGGATGGCTTTTTTCTGTGGTAGGAACAGTTTGTGATCTGTGTCATTTGAGAAACACTCCACACACGAGCTCGGGGGCAGCTCTGTTGAGGGGTCAGAATGATGAACCTCGGTCTGACCCTAAAGTATCCAGAGGAAGACAGCCCAGGAAGGGCCGAGGCCTGGAAAGCGTCTGATTCAAGGCAGAGAAGCTGAGAGGAGTGGTCAAGCACCCGAGCCAAGCTCCTCCGTGACCTTTGACCAAAGGAGAATCGGCCCTCCAGTTCAAACCCTGTCTTTGCCCCTGAGGACTAACCCTGGACCCCAGTGTCCTCATTTTGTAAAATGACAGAGTCTGGACTAGATGGCCTTTGAGGTCCCTTCAACTCAAGATACATGATGTGTTTGCGGGGCCTCACCTTCTTTCTCTATGTGTTCTGTCCTTATAGAACCTTCCCATAAGTATCTGTGCAGTTGTTCAGCTGGTAACCCTGTTTGGCAAAGATACTGGAGCAGTGGGCCACTTCCTTCTCCAGATCATTTGACAGATGAGGAAACTGAGGCAAACAGGGTCAAGTGCCCGGGGCCACACAGCTAGTAGGTATCTGAGACCTGATTTGAACTCAGGAAAATGAGTCTACCTGGCATAGAAGGCTTGGGTAGGGCTCAAACTAAGCTTTGGAGAAAGGGCAAGAATTGAAATGGGGTACGGGTTGGTGGGAGTTGGGGTTCTTGGGAATTCCTCTTTAAAGAATTACATCCTCTTGCACACAAAACTTAGTTAGAATAAGGTGATAGTTTATTTAGGAGCAAGGGAAGGGAAGGGTGGGGGGGGGAGGGAAACCATGGAAGAAATCCTTGGACTTTCATGAGGAGATTGGCATAAAGCACATGGCTTAGAGGTACCAAATCTCTTCAAACAGGAGACTGGAAGGTACTTTTATAGAGGACTGATGGGGGTGGACCATCTGCCCGTGAAAAGTTCCTTTAGTGAGAGAGGACCATCCCCCACTGGTGGTAGCTGGGGGAATTGGGTGAGGAGTGGAGGACCATCCCCCACTGGTAGTGACTAAGGGAATTGGGTAAGGGGTGGCTACAGATCCCTCTTCAGAACACAAAGGCCGCAGCCACACCCAAATTTATCTCCCTAGGGTAAGGGAGACCAGAATGAAGGGTAGGAATCTCAAGCTAGCTCAGTCCGATTTGGTTCTGCTTATCTCTCTAGGCTTTATCTGTCCTCTGGTTTAGTTTCTCAAGAAGGTTCCTTGATGTGCCCCAGAGAACTTCTGGGGTGCTCTGCACCCCATGACAGAATTATGAGGAGAGAATGAGAAGGCATTCCGGGTATTGGGAATGTTCAGAGCAGAGGTGACCTTAGACTGACCTAACACACAGTGGATAGAGCTATGGGCCTGAAGTCAGGAAGACCTAACTTCGAATGTGGCTTTGGAAGTGTATTAGCTGTATGACTTTGGGCAAGTCATGTAACCCCTGCCTCAGTTTCCTCAACTGTAAAATGGGGATAATAATCATACCTACCTATCAGGGTTGTTGCAAGGATCAAATGAGGTAATATTTACAATTTATAAAAGGTCCTTGGCATAGTGTCTGGCACATAGTAGCTACTCTGTAAATGCCTATTCCCTTCCTCTTGCCTCATAGAATTTTTAGTGAAAAAACTCAGCTCACTTCCCACATTTACTTTTCTGTGAACATATTGTTTCTTCTCAATAGAATGTGAGGTCCTTGCAGACAGGGGCTGTTTCCTTTTTGTCTTTGTACCCCCGTTGGGCTAGAGCTTAGAAGGCAGTGTGAGAAATATCACTCCAATAACTTCTGGAACTCAGTATTAGTGATGTGTCAAAGGCTCAGTTATTGTCATTCTCGCTAGAATGGGCGGGGTGGCCCTAGCTGAGTGAACATCATGCAGGGCTCCTAGGCTTGCTTCTGATCCACTAACATGACTGGCCCTCCCTCTTTCAAGAGTTACAATCTAGGGGAATTTCCAGGCCTTGCCCATCACTTTCTCAAGGGAAGTTCTTTTCTATTTGAATTAACCCCCATTTGTGAATATTAGCATTTGAGTGTCTGCTTCTATTCTCAAACTGAATCTGAATCCACTTTCCCAGACAAAATCTCTCAATCTGAATACCCAATATTGGCCTGTAGGTGTGTTCCTAAACTAATCATCAACTTGTGGATAGTGAGAGGAGCCAATCCTTCACCCATTTTCTCACAGGCAGTGAATAAATACTTGGCGAATAACCAATCAAATAGCATTTGAGGTTAGTTGAGGTTCTGAGCTTCCTACCCTACCTCCTCTAAGCCCTGGCAGGTTAGGGGGCAGCTAGGTGGTACAGTGGATAGAGCACTGGCCCTGGATTCAGGAGGACCTGAGTTCAAATCCGGCTTCAGACACTTGACACTTACTAGCTGTGTGACCCTGGGCAAGTCACTTAACCCCAATCGTCTCACCAAAAAACAAAACAAAACAAAATAAAAATCTCATTTAGGGGCAGCTAGGTGGTGCAGTGGATAGAACACCAGCCCTGGAGTCAGGAGGACCTGAGTTCAAATCTGGCCTCAGACACTTGACACTTACTAGCTGTGTGACTCTGGGCAAATCACTTAACCCCAACTGCCTCACCAAAAAAAGAAAAGAAAGAAAGAAATAAGTCCTGGCAGGTTGGGTCCCCACTCTCCCATACACTGGGCCCTTTGGGAGAACAGCTGCTACAAAACACTCTCCCCATGTTCACTTCTGGGTGTCTCAGAGAGCTAAATGTCTAGTACCTTCCTTGCTTGTAGGACACAGTATCTTTGCTGCTGGGTGGGTCACCAGACTGCTCCTCCGGCTCCTCACTGGATGTCTGTTCCATTGGCTGAGGGGACCCTTGGTAGCCCTTCTTTCCTTTTGAAGCTCAAAAGGTCTGAACTTGGTCCATATTATCCTATACTCATTCACCTAAGACCAGGAAAGAAAAAACACAGGCAAGGCAACATTTCTTAAGTGATTTTGATGTGCCAGGCATTGTGCTCAGCAAAAAGCACAATGGTGCCTTGCCTTCAGGGAGCTTGCATTCTAAAGAGAGGAGACATACACCAAAGAGGGGTGGGTAAGAAGCCCATATGGGAGCTCACTCTTGAAGTCCAGAAAGTAGAGTGAGGAGGAGAATGAAGGTTGGCCAACCTGGGCCCCTCTCCAAATGGGAGCCCCAGGAGGCATGTCACAAGGATGGACTGGATGGATGCGTTTGCGGGATGAGGCCCCAGGTGCTGAGGGAAGTTGCAGAGTAAGAAAGCAGCTGAGGCTTGGTAGCAAAGTCAGCGAGAAAAAAAGAGACAGGAAGCACGGCCACACTTTCTGAGGCTCGTGACAGCAGGGGTGGGAGGGTGGATGAGGCAGCCTGCTGCCATTCCTCCCACCTGCAGACCCACACAAGTCCTTGTCAGGGAGGGAAAGGAGAGCTTGTCGCTTAGCACCTCTTCCTTTGCTCCCTTCATTTTGGCAGTTAAGAGGTGCTCCCGTTCAGTTAGCAGGAAGCAACCCAAGGATTCCTGGGCAAGAGAGCTCCTGAGTGGGGAGGAAAAAGGACCCCCCATCATTCAGCTCTCATTGGATTGGTGACAGACAGAGGCTTGAAAGTCTGGGCCCTAATTGGTTAGTCCCATTAGGACTCTTGGGTCAATCTGGGTCACAGCAGCTTGGACTCACCTTGTGGCATAATGGAGACTGAAGTGAGGAGTGAGGTCTGGCTTTCTCTGAGCCTCTGAAAAGACACGGAGGGTCCAAGTGCAGGCTAGAGCCAAGGAAATAAGAGTAGAATTACAAAAATGACTCCCAAGGAGACTGAGGCACTTCCTCCATGATTCTGTTCATCTGAGCTCTGCCCCATCTGGGCAGGGGACTTCTTTTCTCTGGACTTCAATTTCTTCATAAGGAGGTTGGAATAAACAATATCGAAGTCCCCTTTGATTATAGAATTGAAAAGGAAATAATGAACTGTTTATAGTGTTTTAAGATTTGTAAAATTCTTTACATATGTTTTCTTATGTGATCCTCACAACAACCCTGTGAAGTCACTGCTGTTATTATCACCATTTCAGAGATGAAGAAACTTGGGCTCCAACGTTGACCTTGGCCTTGATCATGAAACTAGTAAATGTATTAGGATTCCAACTTCGACCTCTCTCTCTAACTGCTGCTTCAAACTGCACATCATGGTGATCAGCCCAGAGAAGGGCTGGCAAGGAAGTTCATTTGTTTTTTTTGTTTTGTTTTTATTTTTTATTTTTGGTGAGGCAGTTGGGGTTAAGTGACTTGCCCAGGGTCACACAGTTAGTATGTGTTAAGTATCTGAGGTCAGATTTGAACTCAGGTCTGCCTGAGTCCAGGGCTGGTGCTCTATCCACTGTGTCACCTAGCTGCCCCGGAAATTCATTTGGTTTTTTTTTTGTTTGTTTGTGTGTGTGTTTTTTTTACTTAATTAATTAATTTTGCAGGGCAATGAGGGTGAAGTGACTTGCCCAGGGTCATACAGCTAGTAAGTGTCAAGCGTCTGAGGCTGGATTTGAACTCGGGTCCTCCTGAGTCCAGGGCTGGTGCTCTATCTACCACATCACCTAGTTACCCCGTAAGTTCATTTGTTAAGGAAAGAAGCTAATGGATGGAATCATAAAGTTGAGGTCGCTCATCCCACCCATCTTGCTACCTTTGCAGCCTCTTCTCTCACTAAAAGACACTAGACCCCAGGAGCAGCCTCTTAAGTCTTTGTTCCTTGGCCTTGTTGATCTCCCTGATGGAAGATGAGGGAGAGAAACTGAATGGATCTGAGTCCCTTTACCGGGGACTTGGAATACATTCTGTGATGCTCTCCGGGAAGGAGACTGAGCTGGATGGAGTTGGGGCTCCTCACTTCCTGTCCAGCTTTGTCTTTCCAGCTTCCTTAGCTGGACTCATCACTCACCTGGAATTACTCTCTTCAAAATGACCAGTGATCTTTTCATGATCAGCTCTGAAGGTCTTTTCCCAATAGTCAACCTTCTTAACCTTTCTTTAGCATTTGACATTTGACAATAGCACACTTATGCAATTTATAAGTAAGTAAATACAATTTACAAATAGGTAAATACATGAGAGGGTGCAAAAACTTTTTTTTTACTGATAATAGTGCTTGATCAAGAAAAGTTTGGAGGACCCTGAGGCTCAGAAGTTAGGTGGTACCCTCCACAGAAACAGAGAACACAGAAGAGGGGTGGTTTGGCAGGAAAGATAATCCGATCCCAAACATCCATGCCTGCTTATCCTCAGCTATTCCCTCCCACTAAAGAAATGAGAAGTATGCCAGATGAGATCACAGGTCTAGGCCCTATTCCTGTCTCTGGTTTACACATTAGGGATGGGAATTGGACCTGTGAGATTTCACTGGGACTAGGTTATTCTGCATACTGGGTGGGTGACCTTCAGCAAGCTACTTCCCCTGGCTGAATCTCAGCTGTGTTCTTTGTAAAATGAGGAGAGTAATCTTTGCCCTCTCTACCTCACAAGGTTTTCCTGAGGATCGTTGAGCTGGGAGGGATCTTGCCTACCTTTACAGATAAGGAAACTGAAGCCCAAAGAACTCCCTCCAGTCCCCAGAGGAGGAGTGAGCTACAGAGCTGAGATTGGCGGTGGTTGTGGTGGTGGTGGTGGTGGTGGTGGCGGCGGCCGCCGTTTTAGAGGCAATCAGGGTTAAGTCACTTGCTCAGGGTCACACAGCTGGTAAGTGTCTGAGACCAGATTTGACCTCAGATCCTCCTGACCTTGAGGCTGCTGCTCTATCCATTGTGCCACCTAGCCGTCCCCAGAGCTGAGATTTGAACCCAGGGTTGTTGCTTTTAAATAAACTCCAGATTTGTAAGGTGTGGGATTTTATACAAAGATATCAAAGAAGCAAGATAGTGTCACAGAAAGAGCACTGAATGTGGAGTCAGAAGACTGAGTTTCAAATTCTCGAGCTGCCGCTTAATAGCTTTGTCACTTTGACCAAGTCACAGCTTCCTGGGGCTTCAGTTTCCACACTTACACCATAAAGGGGTTTGACTAGATGATCTTTAAGGTCTCTCCAACTCTAAATCCTGTGATCGCCCCCCAAGAAAGCAGAGGTCCACCCATGCCGGAGACGAATCCTTGTTGACTTGACCTCTGAGGAAGGATCCTTCAAAGGAAAGGTTCTTGAGCCCTCTCTGTGGCCCTGCCTCAGTCCCAACTGGGCTCCCCACACATGCGTCCCCTTTCCCATGTATGGGCCACCAGAACAGCTGCATGGCCTGGCTGGGGAATTCCAGCCCCGTGCTAGCTCAGCTCAGGTTCAGCTTCTGGGAAGGGGGCTGTTTCTGAGGAAGAGCCCTAAATAGAGTAACTGACCTAATGCTGGTCCAGGTGTGTGGGAGAAGAAAGTCACCCTCCCCGTCTCTGGTAACAAGCCCTCGTCTGAAGTTTGATCTGGGAAGAAAACACAATCAGCATGATGCCAGGAAGGGAACAGATGTAGACTCTGAACTCAGGTTTCATGGATGCTCCTTAGCAACTACTAATGCCTGGCCAACTGGCTAACCTCTCTAAATTAAGGCAGTGGATGCAGTGGGAATAGCCCTGGATGTGGTGGTAGTGATGAGACCTGGGTTCAAGTCTTAGCCCTGCCACTTCCCAGCTGGGTGACTTTTAGGGCAATAATTTTCCATCTCTGTGCCCCACATCCTGGGTTAATAGCCTCTAGGGGCTGCAGGGAGAAGAGGATAGGCATGTACCTTAGAAGTCATCTCCTTTAATAGTCCCGTTGTACAGACAGGAAAACTGAGCCTTGGGTAACAAATCCAAGGTCACAATGACTAGCAGACCCCAGATCTACTAACTCTACTCTGTCCAGAACTACAAAGTTTGAAGGGTCCTCAGTGACCAGTTAGTCCAACCCAGGCACCAGAACAGTACCCCCAGACTTTCTTTACCTGATGGCCTTCAATAAGAGGGACCACTACCTCTTCAGGTAGCCCAGACCACGAGAGAGAGAGAGAGAGAGAGAGAGAGAGAGAGAGAGAGAGAGAGAGAGAGAGAGAGAGAGAGAGAGAGAGAGAGAGATTTTGTCATTTTTAGGAAGTTTATCCTAATCACAACTGGATTTGCCTCTGAAACTTCACCCCATTTGTTCCTGTTTCAGCTCCTTATTCCCCAGGACTCTTCCAAACTACTTTCTAACCACATCTTCCCATCTAGTACTCGTAAAGTCTGTCTTTGAACCCAAGGAGGAGACTTTACATCTCTCACCATCAAATGCTATCCCTCTATACTTTTGCTTGATATTCTGGCCCACGAAGTTATTTCTGGTTCCCAGGGTGTTGGTTGCCTCCCCCAGTCTTGTGGCATCTGCATGTTGGTTAAGGATCCTGTCAATGCTTTTGTTTGAGCCATTTCTTAAAATGATGAGAGGCCCACAACCAAAAACAAGATACCTGGGGCACTTCACTGGAGACCCTCTTCCAAATGGATACCAAAAGTTTTATGACTACTATAGGCCACCCCCCAAACCTGAAACATACTCCCTTCTCATGTATGACTGCTTCACTAAACCAGTCCCTCAGTTACTTCAAGACAGCCTTAGCACCACCTTCTACACAAAGCATTTCCTGATTTTCTCAGTGATTAAGCGCCCTTCTCCCCTGACTACCTTGTATCTAACCATGCTGGAGATACACATAGCAGGTGCTTACCAAATATTTGTTTGATTGGTGACAGATTTCAGCCATTCAAGCAATTCCAAATCGATCCAGTGGTACGACCATCTAGCCTACATCCTTCCATCTTTTCCACAAGAATAACATAATGGACCTTATCAAATGTTTTGCTAAAATCTAGCTAAACTACATCCATGATATTGATCAACCAATGTAGTTTTAGAACTTGTTTTGGGGTCTGTTCCTGTGATTTCATCAGTGTAGGAAATTCTTGGCATAGAAACTCCTTTCATGGATACACATGACCAACTCATCTGTAATTTATAGTTGTAGGTGCCTGAGGCATTAAGAGGTTTAGTGACCAAAAAAATAAATTAAAAAAAAATAATAATAATAAAAGAGGTTAAGTGACTTGCCCAGGGTCACAAAGCCAGGACAGATCAGAAGGAAGATTTGAGCCCTGGTCTTCTTAACTCCAAAATCAGCCCTATATCCACTATACTGTCGTGCTTCTTACCAGTTTGGTAAACCTGTTAGAAAATTAAAAACAAAAAAATCAGAGACCGCGTATATGGAAGTATTAAGTTCAGAGTTTTTTTAAAAAAGATCAAGTTAATCCAACATTGACTAATTCTTGAAGATGCCATGCTGTCTTTTTCTAATCACAGCTTTCCATCTCTAGATATTCACTGACCTCCTACTTAACAGTACGTTCCAGAATTCCTCCACAAATTAAAGTCAAGTTCACTGGCCTCTAGTTAGCAGATTCTTTGTGGATCTTTATGACCATTGCTTCCTTTTCTGGATATGCACTAAGTCTTTAAAAATATGTTCTAGAATTTTCCAAGCAATATAGATTCTGGTCTCTTAATTTAATTTTTATTTTAATCAAAGCATTTGCCCCTATCTGGATTTGTGGTATCTCTTATGTTGTCCATTATCTTTCAAATATCATTATCATTGACTCAGTAGTCATATCCCTCAAGTTCTCTCAAGTTCTTTCAGTACCTCGGGGTTGTAGTTTATTTAGGCCAGGGAGCCTGAATCTCAAGGGTAGTTAAGTACTTTCTTACTATAATGATAATAGCTAACCTGTTATAGCTCTTTAAGGTTTGCAAAGCACTTCACATGTGGTTTCATTTAATTCTCACAACAACTGTGTGAGGGAAGTGCTATTATTATCTTTATCTTATAGAGGAAGAAACTGAGGCCAAGAGGGGTTAATTCCAGAGTCACAATGCTAAGTGTCTGAGACTGGATTCAACCAGAAAGAAGCCAGTGACTCCATGAGACAAGAAATATTTTTTAAAAATCAAAAGACTGGAAAAAATGTAAAAGAAAATGTAAAGCATCTCATAGCAAAAACAGCTGACCTCAGGGGGCAGCAAGGTGGCATAGTGGACAAAGCACTGGCCCTAAATTCAGGAGGACCTAAGTTCAAATCCTGCCTCAGACACTTGACACTTACTAGCTAGGTGACCCTGGGCAAGTCATTTAACCCTCATTGCCCCACCAAAAAAAAAATTACCTCAAAAACATATCAAGGAGAAAAAAATATTTAACAATCATCAAGCTACTTGAACACTATGTACAAAAGAAGAAATGTTTCAAGAAATCTTAAAGGAAAACTGCCCAGATTCTTAAGGCAAAGTGGACATAGAAAGAATGCACTGGTTACCTCCTGAAAGAAACCCCCTAATGAAAACTCCCAGGAACATTATAGCCAAAATCCATCCCCTCTTTGACCAAGTTCAGATGAGAGTGAGAGTCATGTGTCAGGCACTCAACCTCACCACTCCTTGTTTGTATATTTCTTCACTTGAACACCCTGATTACATGAGATAATTTCAACCCATCCCCCAAATTCCAGAGTTTCCAAATCAATGGAAAATTATTGAAAGCAGCCAGAAATAATTCAAATACCAAGGAGCCACAGTTAGGATCCCACATAATTTAGCAACCACTACTATAAAGGAGCAGAGAGCTTAGAACAGAATATTCCAGAAGGCAAAAGCTGTAGTTTTATAGTCAAGAAAACTGAATACAAAACTGCAGGGGAAAAAAATGAACCTTTAATGAAATGGAAGATTTCCAAGCTTTCCTGATGAAAAAACCAGTGCTATGCAGAAACTCTGAAGTTTAAACACAGGAGTTAAAAGAAATAGAAAAATAAAAATAAACAGATAAGCCACAAGGAACCAAAGATAAACTGCTTATATTGGTATATGAGTAGATGATACATGTGTCCCCTCAGAATCTTCTCATCATCAGATGGGGACCTGCTGACCCCTCAATTCCCCATTTTTAGGTAGATCCCTTCAGGGTCATAAGAAAATCTGATATCTTACAGAGAGGCTTGAAAAGGATTAGGGAGAGGGTAGTGGAATGGCATATGTGGCCTGTCAGCTAAAGAAATGAGAGCTGGCTGGTTTGGGATGTCCCCCAGAGAACAGAACTCCTGCCATCTTGGACTGCACAATCCCTGCATCATTGGGTTTCTTGGCATTTTTTATCAGGTTTCTGGGCAACTTTAATGAAGGTCCTCTCAGATCTTTATCATCATCATCCTCAGAAGCTATATCATTTGTCTGGCAATCAAAGCCCTCCATAACCTGTTCTCAAACCTACCTTTCCAGCTCTTCCCTTACTGCAGCCCCTCATTTCCACTTGACCTACCTTCTCATGGTTCTTTGCCCACAATGGGATCATTCCCTGCTGTGTCTAGGGCTTTAAGATTTCCGTTTGAACTATACAACAGACCATGGGGGAGCCATTGGTTATTATGATATCTCATAAATGATGTTGTTTTCATTGTTCTCCTTTGTACTCAAAGAGGACCAAACTGATATCACGGCATCTGTGTCAAGATATGTCAATCACACATCTGACAGTGGCTGACGAGACCAATACAAGCACCGAAAGCTCTACCATAGGTCAGGTACAAATAGTCCATGGCAACAACCAGTAAAATGGTATGGATGACATCTTGTGACTCACAAGTAAGGCAGAGTTGCATCAAGTCCTCAGCCTCACTCTCTCTCCCAAAGGCATTGAGGTCCAGTGGCAAGACAAAAGTCATGGTGGCTGGCTGTAGTGAGTGACCTTGGCTTCTTCCATGTCTGACTAAGCTTTAAATGCTTTTACAGCCTTCATGGCCCATTGGAACAAAATGTTCACCTCCACCTATTCTGCTGAGGAAATCTTCACATGCTTGGGTAGACATCCCCCTAACTCACCTATGGGTTTGAGGCCTGTTGGTTACCCTCAACCTCATTTAGCCCCTCTACTGAGATGGTTTTGCTGGGGCATAGCTGCTGTACATGCTACAATTTCTTGGAGCCAAAGGTGAAAGTTGGATGAAATAAAGCACCAGCCCTGAATTCCGGAGGACCTGAGTTCAAATCTGGACTCAGGCACTTGATACTTACTAGCTGTGTGACCCTGGGCAAGTCACTTAACCTTCATTGCCCTGCCCCCCCCAAAAAAAAGAAAGTTGGATGAAGGCAGACACCATAGGCAGATGAGCAATCCTGAAAAGGGCTCAGCAAGCCCTCCCAACAGAGGGGCTTGTCCCCCCTGAGTACCTCCATAGGTGATGTACTTGAGGTTCAAAGAAGTTTCTGTCACACAGTGTCAGAAACAAGATCTCTCTTGATCCCAGGACAGCCCCTTTCCATCTCACCACTTCTGCCTTGATTTCCCTGGAATGCCCTATTCCTCCTTTACCTTTTCAAATCCTACCCACTCTTAAAGTGCAGACCAAACTTGACTTCCTCGATGATTATGTTGATCTTTCTCCTTTTGCATTTATGCCACTAAATTCTTCTAGTCCAATTCCCTTGCTTATAGATGAGACAACTGACCCTCACATTGATGAAATGGCTTTCCATAAAGGTCAATAGTGTCAGCCAGACAAAACTAGCCTCTAACCTATATATAGCTGGAGCCACACAGAATAGGCCAGAGGCAGGTGAGTCAGGAATCAAACAAGCAATAATTTAATTTCTAAGTGAGGAATACAGCTTGCAAGTGAAGTCCGCCTTCTTAATAAGAGGGCTTGCTTGTTCATGGCAGGGACTGGGTTTTTATTTAACTTTTTTTTTGTAGGGCAATGAGGGTTAAGTGACTTGTCCAGGGTCACACAGCTAATAAGTGTCAAGTGTCTGAGGCTGGATTTGAACTCAGGTCCTCCTGAATCCAGGGCCGGAGCTTTATCCACTGTGCCACCTAGCTGCCCCCAGGGACTGGGTTTTTAAGCATGAAAACCACTGAAAACACTGGAATTCTTGGGTTTTGCATAGGCAGGCTCTAAGTCCACCGATCACAATATAGGATGATGAGTCTTGTGCAATTGGTCTCTAGGTCGCTAAGGTTGTTGAATCTTGTGGTAACTTGGGAGGGTATAGAACCAGGGTAGTGTAGCAGGAACAGGTGTGAGGCACCTGGGCCAGTTCATCTGTTGGTTATAAATGAAGGGAATGCTAGCATGCCAGGGGAACTGATTGATCACTTCAGCTTTGGAGTCAAGTCTCCTAGAAAATATGGTAACTCCAACAAATCCAAGTAGTTAGTATTATCATCACACGTATGGTATCAACTAGCACGAACATTATAAACCTCACTCTGACAACAGTAAGGATCGGGGGCAGGATTCAAATCCAAGTCATCTGATGCCAAATTCAGGGCTTTTTCTGCACCACCTGAGTCATTCTGCCTTTTCTCAAACTGTTTCATGTGAACAGCATAGGTCTAAATGTATAACATTCTTTTCCCAAATCTGGCTTATAGAAAAAGTTGTATGGCCTGTAATTAGTTTTGCTTTTCAGTATTTGCCTGCATTTTTTCCTTTTTCAAAGTGATATTGTGGCAGCCTGTATTTCAATCAACACTCTTGGGTAGCTCGTTTCTCTAACATGACTGTAGCGTTCTCATAGACAGAAGTCTCCTTTTCCCTGATGGAAAGTCTCCTTTTCCCTAGTGCTGTCCAGCCAGCATTAGGTGGCATAACTGAAGGTACTAACAGTACATTCATGATGTGGTTTTGTATTAATGTTCGTATAGCTCCTGGGACAGTGTGATGGTGTGACAGTCCCAGGGCTTGGCAATGAATGACTTGTAGACACCTAAATGGAGAATGCTTCCCTCAGGGTACTAAGGGCACCTCTGAGAACTTGATCCAGTGGCTTTCAAGAGCCCCTGACTCAGTGGCCAGATCCAATGTTGCCTGGCATTTCTTGGCTAGCAGCAATGGTCAGAAATCCAGCCTGAGGTGGGGTCTAAAGTGAGAGGCCATGGAAGACAGCTCTAATGATGCTCTGTAGCACTTTGGCCCAACTGTGCTGAGCAAGTGTACTACAGACAAGTATCCAACTCCACTATTTCTTTCTCCATGAAAGCATTCTGAACCTTCTCTTCAAGCCTCTCACACATGCCCTCTGCCCACCCTCCCTCCTGAGGACCTCACCTTTTACTTCATTGACAAACTGAGGCCAAGAGCTTGCTCTTCTTTTCTTCTCAAAGGCCCTTAACAGCATCTGCTACTCTCTTTTCCTCTCCTCTAGTAGCTGATAATGGAAGATGGTGTCTAAGCTCTTTCCTTGATCATGGTTTTCAGGTAGACCAATAATTTTCAAATTCTCTCTCCTGGACCTATTTCCTAGGTCAGCAGTTTTTCCAAGAAGATATTTCACATTGCCCTCTATTTTTTTTTATTCATTTGGATTTGCTTTATTGTTTCTTGGTTTCTCATAAAGTCACTAGCTTCCATTTGTTCAATCCTAATTCTTAGGCAATTATTTTCATCAAAGAGCTTTTCCATTTGGCTTTTCAAGTTGTTGACTTTTTTCCTCATGTCTTTCCTGCATCGCCCTCATTTCTCTTTCCATTTTTTCCTCTACCTCTCTAACTTTATCTTTTTTTTTTTTTGGTGGGGCATTGTGGGGTTAAGTGACTTGCCCAGGGTCACACAGCTAGTAAGTGTCAAGTGTCTGAGGCTGGATTTGAACTCAGGTACTCCTGAATCCAGGACCGGTGCTTTATCCACTGTGCCACCTAGCTGCCCCCTTAACTTTATCTTTAAAGTCTTTTTTGAGCACCTCTATGGCCTGAGACCAATTCATATTTTTCTTGGAAGCTTTAGATATAGGGGCCCTTATGTTGCCATCCTCCTTTGAGGGTGCACCTCGATCTTCCTTGTCACTAAAGAAACTTTTTATGGTCCTCACCTTTCTCTGTCTGCTCATCTTGCCTTTCTTTTACTTGACTTTTGGCTCCTTAAAGTGGGGCACTGTTTCCAGGCTGCACTGTCCCAAGCTTCAGGGGGTCCCAGGTGGTATGATTTAAGGAGGAGCAGGTTCTTCACTCACATGATCTGTTTCCTGGTCCATTTTATGACCCCTGACCAACTTGCTAATCAACCAGCTTTGTGTGTTGTGGTTGTCAGCTCTGTGCCCCTCCCCCACCTGGGCCACTGCTACTCACACCTACCTCCTGGAACTGGATCTGTGTCAGGGTGACTGTGGGGTTGGGCTCCACTCCTGTCTCCCTCCTTCCAACCTTCCAAGCTGTCCTTGGTTGGAAGATAATTTCAGCATATTCTTCTGTGGATTTTGCTGCTCCAAGAATTGTCCTATGGGGGGGCAGCTAGGTAGCGCAGTGGATAGAGCACCGACCCTGGATTCAGGAGGACCTGAATTCAAATCTGGCCTCAGACACTTAACACTTACTAGCTGTGTGACCCTGGGCAAGTCACTTAACCTCAATTGCCTCACCAAAAAAAAAAAAGAATTGTCCTATGGCTTTATTTGGATGTTTTTTTGGAGCAATCGTGTCATGAGTTCAAGAGTTCACTCCTGGTAGCTGATAATGAAGTGGGCCTTTGTGTTGTGAGAATCAGGGTGCCACCTCCTGCTGGGAAAGACATTGTGAGAACCAGGGAGACTCCCCCCTGAAAAGAAAGCATGTGACTAGTGTCCGGAAGCTGCCTGGCATCTGGAAGTTACATCTATTCATAGACCGCCTGTAAATTATGTCAATCAATGGACCAGCCAATTAGCTTGGAGCTGTGTGTGGGGACCGCCCCTCTTCTGGTCCTGCAGGAAGTTTCCACTGGAACAGACTGAGGATTGATCTTTTTGTTTGGGAACTGGGTGTGGCAGCAGGAGCAGGCTGAGTAGATAGATCTCCTAACTTTCAGAACTTCACATGTTCTCTTTGGAAGCGTCGATAGCTAGGTAAAGGTGGCTTTCTCTCTCTCTCTCTCTCTCTCTCTTTACTAACCCCTAATATACTTTAATAAATGCTTAAAAGCCTAAATTGTTGCCGAATTTATCAGTAAATTTAGCTAGTTCTATGGGGGGGTGGGGGAGGGCAGACAAGGCAATCACACATTAGATTTTTTTTTACACATTAGATTTTAAACATGACAGTTTCAAGGCTAGTCCCTCTATATGTGCCCTTTATGTCATCCTTTGCAGTTTTCTCTTAGAGATTACCTTCTCAATCAGCCTCTTCCTCCCTCTCATTGTCAACCTCTCCCTATCTACTGGCCCTTGTCTATTGCCATAAAACATGCCCAGATCTCTCCCATCCTTAAGAAATTTTTCGTTAGACTCTATCATTCCATCAAGTTGTCAGCCTAGATCATTCATAGCCAAACTCCTAGGAAAACAAACAAACAAACAAACAATTGTCTATCCATATTACCTCCGCCTTCTTCCTTCTTCCTTTTTTTTTTTTTTTTTTGGTGAGGCAATTGGGGTTAAGTGACTTGCCCAGGGTCACACAGCTAGTAAGTATGTAAAGTGTCTGAGGCCAGATTTGAACTCAGGTCCTCCTGAATCCAGGGCCAGTGCTCTATCCATTGTGCCACCTAGCTGCCCCTCCCTTCTTACTTTTCAATCTGGTTTCTCAGTGCTTCATTAAACTGAAAGTGCTTTCTCTAAAGTTACCAATGATGTATTTTTAAAAAAATAAAATTGTAATCACATCTTTTGTATTTATGTCATCTAGCTCTCCCCACCTATTGATCTCTTAATTAGCAAATCCGATGGTCTTTTCTCAGTCCTCATCTCTTCTTGGTTGATATGCACAAACGCCCTGGCAGCAACACTACCTCTCCCAGGCCACCTGTCCTGTTCCCAGCTCAGCCCAACCCCATGGCTATCATCCCAGGAAGTAATTCCTGTGGAGAAGAGACCAGCTGACCCTGCAGGCTGTTAATCAATTTCCGGTCATCCAGACAAGCCTGCCCGGCTGAAGCAGCAAGGCCCTCTTCAGCAGAGACAGAAAGCAGTGTGTGCTAGACAAGCCCAACCAACATGACCGCCTTGACACAGAAAGCAGTGTGTGCTAGACAAGCCCGACCACCATGACCGCCTTGACACAGAAAGCAGTGTGTGCTAGACAAGCCCGACCAACATGACCGCCTTGACAGCCATCTCCCCTCAGACCCTGATGGAGAGAGCCCGAACCCCGAACTCAAGAGCTTTGGGAAGAGCAGGGCTTCCAGCCCTCCGCCCCAGCCACCATCCTGGGAAGTGAGGCCCATGGAGAGTCAGCCTGACCCTGCTCCTGAAGATCCAAGTCGCCCAAGTGTCACCCATGTACTTGGCATTGTTGGACACTTCAACATGTGATTTTATTATTAGAAATGACAGTAAAGAAGAGGGAGTGGCATCTACTTTGCCACTCTACCTCAAGGATCGTGGCACTTTTCCATATGACTTTCAGCTGAAACAAATGTCTGCTGTCTTCTCCCTTTAGAATGTGAGCTTCCTGAGAGCAGGGACTTCCTGACTGTCTTTTCTATTGGTATCCCTACTGCTTAACACAGTACTTTGCATATAAAAAGTACTTGTTTTGTTTTTCATAAAACAGCTAGGTAGCATAGGCCATAGAGCACAGGATTTGGAAATAGGAAGACTTGAGCTCCAATCAGATAGTCCATAGGTGTGTGACCCTGGGCAAGTCACTTAACCCTGTTTGCCTCAATTTGTAAAATGTAAATGTAAATTGTAAAATGAGCTGGAGAAGGAAACAGCAAACCACTCTTGTATCTTTGCCAAGAAAACCCCAAAATAGGGTCAGGAAGAGTCAGACACAATTGAAATGACTGAAAAACAATAACCAAAAAATGAAGATAATAATAGTACTTGCTGCATACAGTTGCTGTCAGCACTAAATGAGTCAATATGGAAAGCATTTTGCAAACCTTAAAGAGCTATATAAATACTATTATTAGTCATTCATTGGGTTCTTGACCTCTCAGCTTCGTTTGACAGTGTTGACCACCCCCTCCTCCTGTATGTTTTCTCCTCAATGGATTGTTAGGACACTGTTCCTTTCCAGTCTTCCTTGGGGGGGCCCTACCTCCCTAGGTGGGAACTATGGGAATTGAGTGACCCACTCTTACTCCATCTTGTGACTCAATACTGATCTAGCTCAGTTCCCTTTCTATTCAGTTATGGGTCTCATCCCATTTCAATCTTGTGAGAAAACTTTTTTTCAATTATGGGAAGTGCAAGAAAACTCCATTGAATTGTCTGAACCCGGCACTATATGGCTGGGCAGCTGGACCACCTCTATCTGTTGCTTCTTCTTGTCGTTCAGTTACTTCGGTTGTCTCCAATTCTTTGTGATCCCATTTTGGGTTTTCTCAGCAAACACACTGGAGTGGTGTGCCATCTCCTTCTGTAGTTCATGTTACAAATGAGGAAACCGAGGCAAAGTTTTAGAAACCCTTAACTAAGGACGTAGGTTATGCTGACCAGAAACCCAGACACAAAAGTTGATGGAAGGAGTTTTCTCACAATTATACATCTCAAGTGACCCATATGTCTTATCTGAAAACTGGACCTGTAATGTTCAGTCAGTTACTGTTTCCATGTTCTTTTGATTGAATATAAACACTTGGGAGGAATGGGACACCTTTTTTTTTTTCTTTTCTGATTTTGGGGAATAGCGTCTCCCTTGTTTACTCTCCCCTTGGAGATCTTCCCAACTTGGAAATCTTCCTTCCAATGAGAAATCAGATTACCTAATTTTGTGTCCTGTTAATTGTTTTCTTTCAACTCATTTGGTCTTACATTAGGGGCCAAAGACAGACTGAACAAGATGCAGAAAACAGATTCAAAGCTCTACAAAGAGCCTAACAGAAAAGCATGATACCTAAGGAGAATATATTAAGGACTCTAGCAAAAAGATCAGTGAACTACCTCATTGACAAATGTTCTCTCTAGTTTTGAGCCTGCTTTTCCTGGGAATCTGTATGTACTTGTGGAAGGGTGTGTCATAGCCTTTTGGGGGGGGGGGTGCTGTTTCTTCTAAAACCTAAATCTGACTAGAAGCTGATATCAACCAATAATGGGGGAATCCACTGGTGGGGACTCATGAGATCTATGGCATTAGAATAGATGGTCCCATATGGGTTACCCCTAGAACCCAGAAGGGTAACGTAGCAGCCAACCTACTACCGGAATCTTGGCTCTTCAGTGTAAGTGGGAATTGGGAATAATAGCTTCAGTCTATGTTAAACTAGGATAAAATATAAACTCCTCTGTTTGGCTTTTAACACCCTTCAAAACCTGACCCAAACCTCTTTTCCCAGCCTCACCCCCTATTTTCCTTCTTATACACTATGGTCCAACCAAATAGGTCTTCTCTCTCTTCCTCACTGTGCTCCATCTCTTTTCTCTGTGCCTTTACATTCCCTGTTCTCCCTCCTCACCTGTGCCTCATAGATCTCCTCACATCCTTTAAGACACAGCCCAAATACCACCTTCTTCAAGTTCCCTCAACTGCTGGTGCCTCCTCCTCAAATTACTTTGTATTTGACACTAACCCTGGGTATACTTGGGCATGGGTGTGATGGCTCCTCCAGAAGAATGTCATCTCCTTTAGAGTGGAAACTGTTGCATTTTTTTAGTCATTATGTCCCCAGTGTCCCACAAAATGCCCAGCACACAGTGCTTGTCACATGCTTGTGGGGCAGATCAGTGGTGCAGTGGATAAGGCACCGGGCCTGGATTCAGGAGGACCTGAGTTCAAATCCAGCCTCAGACACTTGACACTTACTAGCTGTGTGACCCTGGGCAAGTCATTTAACCCTCATTGCCCCGGAAAGAAAGGAAGGAAGGAAGGAAGAAAGGAAGGAAGAAAGAAATTAAACTGAATTCACTCATAGTGAGAAAAATGAAAATCAAAACAACCCTGAGGCTTTATCTCACACCCTGAAAACGGGCAAAGATGACACAAGATGAGTACTATAGGGATTGTGGGAAGAAAGGTGCCTCAGTGTGTACACACACGTACATATACATAGAACTGTGAATCACTGTGACCATTTTGGGAAGCAATGGCAAATTGTGAATAAGATGACTCCAATCCAAATAAAGTGACTAATGTGTCCTCATCCTTTGATCCAAAGTTTCCATTATTGGAGGCCAACGATAAGAAGAAAATCCCCATATTCAAAATATTTTTAGCAGCACTTTTGGGGATAGCAAAGCATTGAAACAGAGTAGATGCCCATTAATTTGGGGCACTGTGGTACCTGAATATAATGGGATATTACTCCACTGTAGGAAATGACCAGTGATCTACATGAACTGATGCAAAGTAAACAGAGCAAAAAAAAAAAAAAAAAGCCCCACATACAAAATCCACATCTGTGTTCTGCTCTGGAACATTTCTCATTTCTAGGAAGGACAGTGATAAGCTGGACAACACTCAGAGGAAAGGAACCAGGACAGTGAAGGATCCCCAGACAATGTCATTTGAAAATGAGTTGAGGGGCAGCTAGATGGCAAAGTGAATAGAGCACCAGCCCTGGAGTCAGGAGTGCCTGAGTTCAAATCTGGCCTCGGACATTTAACACTTACTAGCTGTGTGACCCTGGGCAAGTCACTTAACCCCAATTGCCTCACTTAAATTAAAAAAAAAAAAAGGAAAATGAGTTGAATGGACTGGGAAGGTTAGCCTAGGGAAGAAGAGATTTAGGAAGGACATTGAAGCTTTCTCTTCAAATCCTTGAGAATCTGTCATGCAGGAGAGGAAGCAGGCAGAACTAGGAGCAGCTGGCAGAAGTTCCAAAGAGGCAGACTTAGGGCTTGATTGAAGGAGCATTGTCTTGGCAGTGAAAGGTGTCCCCTTGAGCAATGGGCCACCTGAGAAGGTGGAGGGTTCCCTCCAGAGGTCTTCCACAAAGGCTGGATGACTGCTTGTCAGGCATGCTGTTGAAGGGACTCTTGTTCAAGTGCATAGGGTGGCCTCTAAGGTGGATCTTCCAAGGTTCTCACTTTCTGAGCCAGAGTCAAAAATGAATAGCTCACTAGGACCCATCAGAGCCTGTCCCCAGCCTGTTGTCTTAGTATCACAGCCTGCTCTGATGCTTTGCCACTCCAGCCAGATCAATCCTTTCTGGTCACCTTTCTCCTTTCCAGCTGATTCTTTCCTTTCTGTTTATTTTTTTGTTTTGTTTTGTTTTGTTTTGTTTTGTTTTGTGGGGCAATGGGGGCTAAGTGACTTGCCCAGGGTCACACAGCTGGTAAGTGTCAAGTGTCTGTGGCCAGATTTGAACTCAGGTACTCCTGAATCCAGGGCTGGTGCTTTATCCACTGCGCCACCTAGCTGCCCCTCCTTTCTGTTTATTTAACTCTCTCATCCCACAAAGCCCAGCTCCAGTCCAGGAAGTCTCCTCCGGGAAGCCAAGGAAATCGCCTTTCTCAGAGTTCCTGGAAATCTCCCCAGACTTAGAGCCAGAAGACCTGGGTTCAAGTTCTGACTGTGACACTAAGCCCCTGACTATAGGCAAGTCATCTCCCCTCTTCAAGCATTACCTCGTTTGTAAAAGTAGCTCAGGAACAGCCAGACCTCATCATGTTGTGGTAAGGAAAACTTTTTTTTTTTAAAGGGGGACAATGAGGGTTAAGTGACTTGCCCAGGGTCACACAGCTAATAAATGTCAAGTGCCTGAGGCTGGATTTGAACTCAGGTCCTCCTGAATCCAGGGCCAGTGCTTTATCCACTGTGCCTGGTGGCTGTCCCCAGAAAAACATTTTTGACAACAGCAAAATGCCACAGAGATGAGAGCAATATCTTTTTTTTTTTTAGTGAGGCAATTGGGGTTAAGTGACTTGCCCAGGGTCACACAGCTAGTAAGTGTCAAGTGCCTGAGGCTGGATTTGAACTCAGGTACTCCTGACTCCAGGGCCGGTACTCTATCCACTGTGGCACCTAGCTGCCCCCCGGGAACAATATCATTTTAGCACGTACTGTCTACAAGTATGTTTGCTGTGTCAAATCTGTATCCTTGTGTTTTTAAAAAACTTTTCATCTGTTTTGTCTTCTACCCCCAAGTAGACTGGAAGCTATGTGAGGGCAGGGACCATGTCTCATACATCTCTACATCCCTGTCAGCACAGTCTATCTAGCAGGGGGCCCTGTACATGACAGATGCTGATAAATATTGTGGTTTGATTATGGGAACTGAGAACATGAAAGAAACTGATATGGAGCCCTGGGACATTGATTAGGAGCAGACAGGGTCACCAGGACAATTGTTGTGGTTGTCTAGGCACCCAAACAGGGGCACAGGGCCAGACCCTGCCCCTCTGCCCGCATTGGCCATTGGGCCTAAGCAACAGGACAAGTACAACATTGCAGCTCCTTATGTTTTGATATGTCAGAGCCAGACCGAAGTCCCTCTGCCCCTTCTCCCAAAAGCTCCAACTCTGTCCTGGAAGGTAAACAGAGGTCACCTCCCTCCCTGCCTGCTAAAAAAAATCTGTTCAGAAGCCCAAGCCCTTTTAAGAATAGCCAGGAATGAAGGCTGCCTCTTTGCTGGCTGCTTGCCAGAGATTGACACCTCTCTGCTGCCCTGGGCTGGAGCTCCTACTTAGAGAAAGCAATTGGGGCAGGGGCTGGTGACAGGAGGGTACCCCATCCCCCTTGCTCCCTAGCTTGGAGGTAGGGGACAGAGGAGTTGAGGAGCCCAGGCCTTGGAACCTAGAGGTCTCCTGACTCCCTATCGTGCCCTTGAGGATGCCCCTTGGATGCCAACTTCAAGTGGGAGACTGGCACCATGGTAAGCTCAGTAAGTAGTGTGCTCCATTTCCCCAGAGACCTAGAAAAGCATGGTTATTCTTATCATCATTAGCTTACATTTGGATTGCCAGTTCAAAGCGCTCTACCTCTGTTATCTAATCTAACCCTCCCAACAACCCAGGGAGGTGATGTTGTTGTTGTTTGGTTTTTCTTGGCAGAGATACTGGAGTGGTTTGCCATTTCCTTCTCCAGCTCATTTCACAGATGAGGCAAACAGGGTGAAGTGACTTGCCCAGGGTCACACAGCTAGTTAAATGTCTGAGGCCACATTTGAATTCATGAAGAGGAGTCTTCCTGACTCCAGGCCCGGAGCTCTATCCACTGCGCCACCTAGCTGCTCCTCCCAACAAGGCAATGAGGGAGGTGTTGCAAACAGTGTTCTCATTTGAGAGAGAAAGCAGGGTGTGGGGTGGAGGAGGGGAGGAGGAGAGAGGGAGGGGAGAGGAGGGGAGGAGAGGAGAGAAGGGCAGATGTGAGAGGAGGGAAAGGGAAAGGACAAGACAGGTTAGAACTGGAGCGGTGGGCTCATTCTTAGTTCCCAAGTATTATGTATGAAAGGGAACTGAGATCCAGCAAAGGGGTTAAACTGTCAAATGATTTGCTCGAAATAAACCAGCTGGTCAGTTACAGACCGAACCCTGTTCCCTGCCTCCCAGCCCAGTCATGTGCTCCTGCAATCTAGCTGGAGAAGCAGGACACGCACATACATAAGGCAACAAACACAAAGGAACACGCGCTTTTTCTTGTTTGTTGCCCTGGGTGCATCCAGCTACCGTAAAACCATCAAAACCCTCAGCGACAGGGGCCTCTTACCCATCTTTGTAGGCCCCACCGGGCTGGGCACTCACCTTTGTCTCCCTAGCACCTAGAAGGTTGCCTGACACATAATAGGCACTTGCATATTTGCTGAATTCAATTTAGAGCAAATCCATTGACTGCTACCCATGTGACCCTGTGAAAGTTTCTACCCTGTCTTGGAGCCTCAGTTTTCTCATCTGTAAAACAGAAACAGTCATACTTGTACCACATCGTGAAGATAAAAGGCAATGATGCCTCTAAAGCATCTTATCAACTTTTAAGCTGTATGTTAATATAAAACACAAGATTAAGACAGAATGATACAGTGAAAAGAAAACTGGACTTGGGCTCCGGAAAGGCTTCAGTGGCTCTGACACTGTGACCCTTGGGCAAGTCTCCTCTCCCAAAGCTTCAGTTTCTTCATCTGATAAGTGGGGGCAATAAAAGCTCTCCTGCCTCTCTGGCCTCTTGTGAGCAAAGTGCTTTGTGTAGCATGGACGGCTATCAAAGGCGGAGCAACTTGTTTTTCTACAGTTTCCCAAAGTGGATTGTAAACTCCCTCTGGGGTCTTTCAATCCTGCTCAACCCCTAGCATGATGCCCTGTACAGAGCAGCCTTCAGTAAGGGTTGGGAAACAGAACGGTTTCATGGGAAGAGCCCCAGACTGGGGACAGGAGAGGCCTGGGCCTGGCTGGGCAGCTTACTGCTGAGGCTTTTCCAGATCTGGGCTTGTTTCCCATATCCAAAATGGTGGCAGTTCTCAGAATCCTCTTCTTGTGCTTGGCCCCAGGCTTGTAGGCAAACATAGGTGCCATGGGCAGCTGTTACAAGGTGGCAGATGGAAACTGAAGAAAAGGGAAAGCTTCCCAAAACAGAGCCGTCCCAAAGGGAGACCGGACTGCCCGGGGTGGGGGGTGGGGTTCTGCTAACAAAGACCCCTGCAGAAGGCCTCAGAGCTCGCCTGCACTGGGTCTAATGGATTGTACCACCACAGCAGCTCTCTGTTTGGTCCCTTCCTCTTCACTTTCACTGCCACCACCACAATTTAGGCCCTTGTCACCTGTCCGTACATCCGACAAGTGCCTTCTAGCAGCCAATGTACTAGATACAAATACTGTACAAAAGGTTCTCCAAGAGCTTGTATTCCATAGGAAGGATACAACGTCTTTGCAAATAAGCAAAGACTGGATATATAAAGATAAATATGCATAAATATAAATGTAATATAGCTGGGGACCATCCACTGGGAGAAATGGAAATCAGAAAGAACCTCTTGAAAGGGGTAATGCTTTATCTGGGCCTTGAAAGGGAACTTCAATTGGTAGAGGTGAGGAAGGAATGTGTGCCAAGTGTGGGGGTACACAGCCTGGGCAAAGGCATGGGGGCGGGGGAGAGGGGCCGTGGTGCCAGAGGTAGAGGGGGGATGTAATGTTGTGTACAGGTAATAGTGAGCAGGGGGGGATGGTTGGCCCATCGGCTGAGAGTGCAGTAAGTCTGGAGAGTTAGGCTACAGCCAGAACACGAAAGGCTTAAAAAAAGGCCAAGGACTTTGTTTTTTACACTAGAAACAATAGGAAACTTCCTTGAGTTTATTGAATAGGGGAGTGATAAGATCAGAGCTGTGTTTTTATAATATGGTTTGGTTGTTGTGTGAAGGATGGATTGGAGGAAGGAGAAACTGGATTCAAGGAGACCAGCTTAGAGCAGTCCAGCTTGTTGTTGTTTTTTGTCCTTCCTTCTCCAAGAGGACCATGACATTGGGATGATGTCATGACTTTGCACTGAATTGAATTGAAGTGAGGTAGGGCTGTGTAAGGTCACCAGCCTCACTCTCTCCTCTAGAACTATCTGGGTTGGGTGTCAAAATATGTATCAGGATGACTGGAGACAGCCCTGAATGTTTAAGGCAATTGGGGGTTAAGTGACTTGCCCAGGGTCAAACAGCTCTTAAGTGTCTGAGGTGAGATTTGAACTCAGGTTCTCCTGACTCCAGGGCCAGTGCTCTATCCACTGTGCCACCTAGATGCTCTAACTCCAAGTCCAGGTGAGGGGTGATGAGAGTCTGGTCTGGGATGATTGTGGTATATCTTTTATTTGTTGTTGTTTTTGTGGGTCAGTGAGGGTTAAGTGACTTGCCATGGGTCACACAGCTAGTAAGTGTCAAGTGTCTGAGGCCAGATTTAAACTCAGGTCCTCCTGAATCCAGGGCCAGTGCTTTATCCACTGTACCACCTACCTGCCCCCATGATTATGGTGTAAACAGAGAGAAGGGGATGCATGGGTGAGAGATTGAAGACCTCAACTCAACAAAGATTTGGCAATGGATTGGATATGGGAATCGAGTAAAAGTGAAGAGATATGGGTGAATGCCTAGTTTTCAACCTGCCCTTCCATGTGTAGTTGATTGTAGCTCTGTCCTGGGCCCTCTTCTCTTTCTGTCCCTTGGTGATCTCTTTGGCTCCCATAGATTCAACTATCATCTCTATGAAGATGGTATCCACCCCTCATCTCCACTGCAAGCTGGTCGTTTCTACCTAGATGTCCTATAGGCATCTCAAAACTCAAGAGGTCCAAAACCCAAGTCTGACTTAACTTTCTCTCTATACCCACCTCTTCTCACATTCCTACTTCTGTTGAGGGCACAATTTCTTCCAGTCACTCAGGGTTAAAAGCTAGGAGTTCATCCTCACCTCTTCACTCTTGCTCAATGCCCATATCCAATCTGATGCCAAATCTTTGTTGAGTCAACCTCCCCAGCATCCCTCCCATACATCCTGGTCTCTCTATTATAGCACAACTGGAGGGGGTGGGTTTTTTAAGGAGAGGCTAGATCAGGGCATATTTTTTGGCAGCTGAGAAAAAACCAATGGATAAGGAGAGGCTGAAAAATGGGGATAGAAAAGGACATGATCTAAACGGCAAGCTGCTGGCGATGGCAAGGACAAGAGCCACCTCCTGACTTAAGCCTGCATCAAAGGAAATAAAGGGAGTGGGTAATAATGAAGTTATCTGAAGGGCAGAAATGGGGAGGAGATAGAACTGGTGATTTTTTTTCATTGAATGGTGGGGTCCTCTGCTGAGAGGAAAGGGGCAGGGAAGATCTTCATAATTAAATGCCTTTAGAAGGGAACAGAAGTTTGAGAAGAGCCAATATGAGCAGCAGGTTATAAAATCATTCAGGGAAAGAGTGGGAGGAAAGGATTGCCATAGAAAATGATCTCTTTGAGGGCAGGATAGCATTTTAAAAATCTATAGCTCCAGTGTGTAGTAATAATAGGAACTAAATAAATATTTGTTGATGTGAATTCTATGCCTTAAAATCTCTTCTCTGACAACCTGCAGTCATGACTGATTTATGATTTTTGGGGGGGAGGGCAATGAGGGTTAAGTGACTTGCCCAGGGTCACACAGCTAGTTAAGTGTCAAGTGTCTGAGGCTGGATTTGAACTCAGGTCCTCCTGAATCCAAGCCCAGTGCTTTATCCACTGTGCCACCTAGCTGCCCCCTGATTTTTTTTTTAATTATTTTCAGTTCCATATTCTCTCTATCCCTCCAGGCCCTTCCCCACCCATTGAGAAGGCAAGTAACATAAGACCCATTATACATGTGAAGTCATATAAAACATATTTCCATATTAGTAATGTTGTCCCCCCCAAACAAGAAAATTTAAAAAGTGAAAATATAACGCTTCAATCTGCAGTCAGGTATTAACCAGTTCTCTCCGTAGAGGTGGATAGCATTTTTCAACATGGGTCCTTTGGAACTGCCTTGATCATGGTAGCTAAGTCCTTCACAGTTGGTGAAAAACAACAATATTGCTGCTACTGTGTACAATGTTGTCCTGGTTCTGCTCACTTCACTTTGCATCGGCTCATCTAAGTCTTCTCAGGCTTCTCTGAGACCATCCCCTTAGTCCTGATTTATGATTTCAGTGGAGATGCATATGGCTCTAAGGAGATGAATCAAAAGAATGGGAAGTGCCTTTTGTCACTCGGCCTGCCCCAGACCTGGTGGAAACTGCCTACAATCCATTTCAAGTGTGGCCTCCTTGAGGAAGCCTTCTTAGACCTCTCCCTCGGTCCTCAAGTTCCTTGTTCTCTCTAAGCTGTGTATTTCCCCTCAAGACACTTAATAAGTAGTTTGCTAAATGCCTGAAAAGGGCTCCTTTGAGGGGGTGCGAGGAGGCGGCACCTTTGGGTTCCCTATTCTGCCTAACCCGGGTAGGGTAGCCCTCAGAAGATTTGAGAGAGAAAGCATTGAGCTGCAGGAGAGGTAGTAGAAGCCAGCAAGCTCCGCCCGCCCGGTTCACCAACAGGCCGCCAGGAGCCGCTAGAGAGACAGTGACGTCACCCGAGCGGGAGGCGGGAGGGGGCGGGGCCCGCCTCCCCCCTCGCGCCCCTTCAACCTCGCTGTGTTTTTTCTCGCAGTCAGCGGTCGGGATTGGCTGGTTGTGGAGGCCCCGCCCCCGCCCTCGGGGCCCTGTCACAGGCTCCTAGGCTGAAGCGTGGGGGAGAGCAGCCCTCCGGCCTACAGAGCCCGGAGCCGGAGTTTACTGCCGGCCTCCGCCTCCTCCCCCGAGGGGTGACGCAACCCCGTTGCCGTAGCAACCACAACCCGCCCCTTCTGCGAATTGTCCCCAGGAAAAGAACAGTGACTGCCCAGATGCCTTCTAGGAAGAGAGGTGGGGACGCTCGAGCCCCACCCCCCTGCACGGCCCCCTCCCCTTTCTCCTCCCCCTCCCCCAGCCCCAGCCTCGGGTTCTGCAGGGTGCGTTATAGAGGGCTGTTGGCTGAGGCCCAGCACAGGCACTTCTGCCCATTTCACAGATGAAGAAACTGAGCCGAACCATCAACACCCTTGCCACTGATCGCCGAGTAGTTTAGCGCGGTGGGGGGCGTGCAGGACTTGTAGTCAGGACACCCGGGGCAAGTTCGTTTGGGTGGGGCAGCGTGGCTTAGCTTTGACCCACTCCTGTGCGTGGAGAGTAGAGAAACTGGTTTGGTTGAGAGGCCGGGAGACGTTCAGAAGAGGAGACCTGGGGTGGAGAAGAGGACCAAGTAGCCAGTGCTGAGCTGATGGGGAGGAGCCGCAGGCCGGCCAGGGTGGACCTGGAAGGAGCGGAGAAAGGGCCAGGAAAGTGTCAGGGGGATCCCAGCCCCTCCTCGGCCCTCCCCCGTTTGTGTGTCCCCCAATCCGTGTGTCCGGGGGCGTGAGGGGAGGAGCAGCCGGCCAGGTGTACTGGGGCACAGCGAGGTCCAGAAGATGCAAGGACTATGCCGGGGAGTGAAGTGTTAATAGACCAGAGATTGGGAGGGGGGGGGAAGGGGAGAGTTTGCGGGGAAGCCTGGGAGGATTAGGGCTTTGTTTATTACTCCGAGTGGGGGCAGCGAGCAGTTAGAGCAGCTTGGACCAGGGAGCCCTTCCCTGTTAATTCAGTGCCCCAGGGTGTCCGGCCCGGCTCCCCTGCAAGAGAGGTCTTGGAAGGTGAGAGGGTGGCCAGTGAGGGAGCAGCTGGTTGGAGGGAAGAAAGGATGCCCCTGCCTACACACCATGGAGGCGCCTGGTAAACCCCCAGCTAGGCTGGGTTAGTTTTGACTCCGTCTGCCAGGCCCTGCTATTTGACCAAGGCACAGCGTTTAGGGCTGGAATGGATCCCAGAGGCCAGACTGGTAATAAGGCATCAACAAGTGATCATTCATTGGGACCCTGAAGACCTCTAGTGCCGGGCCCACCAGCTCCCTAGGCAGACTAATAGGACAGATTTCCTGACTGCCATCTTCAACCGTCCTCTTTTGGACGTCTGCCCACCAATACTGGTCCAGCCCTCTGGGGCCACACCGAAAAAGCCTCACCCCCTCTCCAGGACAGCCCTGCACATGCTTAAAGACAACTATCCCAACCCTTCTCCTGCCCCTTCAAATCACTGTCCTATGATTTGCCCTTTGCCCTTTGCCCTGCTTCTTGCCCTCCTCTGGATACTCCCTCTTCTCCAAGGCCTTCTTAACCTGTGGCATCCAGAACTGGACACCATGTTCCAGAGACAGTCTGCCCCCAGGGTTATCACCTCTTCCTGGGACCATGCAGCCCAAGAGGCACACTGACTTTGGGCTACCATATCCCACTGCTCGGTGTGCAATCAGTCCTCAAAAACCCTGCTGTCCCCCATCCTTGTAAACCCAAGGATAAGACTCTATATTTAAGCCTACTGAAAAGCCCAACGTTCTAGACTGCAGAGGTCCTTTTGGATTCTGACCTTATCGGTAGCCAGTATGTTAGCTGTCCCTTTCCTAACTGCATGATCCTGGGCAAGTGCCTTCATGCCTCTGAGCCTAAGCTCCTCTGGAAAATGGAAACAAATAATACATTCAGGGTCACTGTGAGGAAAGTACTTAATAATAATAATTCTTTATGGAGTGCTTGATGGTTTGCAAAGCACTATGGAGATATATATTATATACATATACATGTAGATATTTACTCATTTGATCCTTGAAACAAACCCATGAGGTAGGTGCTGTTATACCATCCCCATTTTACAGATGAGGAAACAGGCTGAGAGAAGATCAGTGACTTTCCCAGGGTGGCACAGCTAATGTCTGAAGCAGGACTCCAACTCAGGAATTCTCAACTCCCAAGTGCCACACTCTCTCCATAGTTGCCTAAAGCAAATCTTAATGCCCAGTGTAAATGAGAATTGCCATTACTGGCTCCTGGAGACAGGAATGGATGCTTGCCCAGGGGTTACACAGTGCGCGATTGACAATTAGGAACTCAGATCTCAGTTCTGGCTCTGCTACTTAACTATCTCCCTGAGTAAAGTGGGGTCTCAGCTTCTGAACTTGCCAGAAAAGCAGGCACCCAGCGCATAAGCCAAGAGATTTCACTTCTTGAAAACAAGGGGTAACAGAGGGAGCTGGCCGCTGAGCACTTGGCCAGTTCTACCTGGCACAGCTTCCCTTCTTACAAAGGGGGGAAGGGATTAAGAAACAGCGTGAAAATGTCAGGGATGTTCGAACATTCTGTGGTTTCTCTGCTTCTGTTCTCAAACTAAGAGAGCCGTGTTTTACATTTGAAAATGTGTTGCCTCATACATATCTTTGTGATTTCATAAAAATGTGCCCGTCCTATCAGTTCTGATGACCCCCTTGACTCCAAGATGAAGTCAGTTTTAGGCTTCCTCTTTATATGACATCAAATGATCTAAAGCCCCTTCTGGTTCTGACAGTCTGGATTCTGTGAAGTTATTCACCAACAAGTGGGACCCTGAGGGGTCTCAAGCCCCTCCCTGAGGCCATCATTTCCAGAGGAGGTGCCCATCTGCTTTGGTAGGGGGAAAGAATTAATAATAACTATCATAATAACTTCCATTTATACAGCTGGTCAGGTTACAAAGCACTTTGTACATACCTCATTTGTTCCTCATAACAATCTAACATTGTCAGGGCCGACATGATCACCATTTTGTAGGTGATAAGCATTTTATGACACCCGTCATTTATAAGGCAGAGCAGAAACAAATGGCTTAACGCCACTGGTGAGTGCCAAAGCCAGGCTCTGCTCTGAACCCAGGTCTTCTGACTACCTAACCCCCCATTTCCTTTCCTCTGCAGTGGGGGGGATCCCCATCTTCCAGTGGCTTACTACTGAGGTAGAGCGATGTGGACATAGAAAGCTACAATTAGCAGATGGTCTGTGATCTCAGGCCCAGTGAGAGGTACTGACGGTATCATGAGGATCCAGAGGAGGGAAAGACTGTGGGCCAGGGTCACAGAGTCATAGTATTTAGAGGTGATCTCTTGCCACCCTTCATTTAAAAGAAAAGGAAAGGGGCAGCTAGGTGGCGCAGTGGATAGAGCACCGGCCCTGGATTCAGGAGTACCTGAGTTCAAATTCGGCCTCAGACACTTAACACTTACTAGCTGTGTGACCCTGGGCAAGTCACTTAACCCCAATTGCCTCACTAAAAAAAAAAAGAAAGAAAGAAAGAAAAGGAAACTGACACCCAGAGAGGTTCCATGTCTCATAGTTTGATGTTGCTCTCAGTATTTCCCCCCCACCCCTATTCCATAGCAGCTGCCCAAGACAGGAGGGGCATCCTAATCTCCGGGCACTGGGGCAGGTACCAAGGAGGAAGGACTAGGCCCCATCCTAATGGTCCCTTCAAGAACAACACTGGAAAGATCCGCAGCATCCCGCTTGACATCATTCAGAGACCAGGCCTACAGTCTCTTGAAAGGGCCCCAAACATGCTTAATGATCTGAGATGATACATCAGGGCATTCTGTTTGGTTTTGGTTTTGGTTTTGTGGGGCAATGAGGGCTAAGTGACTTACCATGTAGGGCATTCTATTTAATCTACATAACCCAATGGTTAGTGTAGCAGTCCCAGAGACAGAAGACTCTGCCTCTCCAGTGATACTCACCCCTTCTCCTGTGGGGCTGACCTGCTTTCCTCTGCATACCCAGACTCTCCTGGGGCCTTTTCTGTCCTTTGCTCATTTTCTTCCTGGTCCCAAAGACACTTCCTTCCTTTGCTAAACTGTGCTGCCTCGCCCCCACCCTGCCACATTGAGCAGACTTTCCACCTCCTCCAGGCAGCCTTCCCACACTGCTGAAGCTCCTTCTGAGCTCCCATATTCCTTGTCATCTCTGCTCTGCCCTAGAATGCAGGGACACAGCCTGGCTTTTGCAACAGTTCCCAGCCCTTCGAAACATAATGTGCTTGTAGGTGGTTCCTGGGCTGTCTTTAGAGATGGAAATGGGGAGGTATGGTGGGGGCAGAGACCCAGAGATAGCAGGTAGAGTGCCAGGGGACAATCAGCAAGGCCAGCTGGCCAGACCAGAGGGTGGGGAAAGGAGCCTGGGGCCCAGCTGAGAGGGGCTCCAAGACTCAAAGGATTTAGATCGGATTCCCCAAGGATTCCGAGCAGATCAGGAGCCACGGGAGTTTATTGGAGAGGGGAGTGACATGGGCATTCTGACAGCCCTGTGGAGGATGGATGGGAGGCAGGTGAATTTTAAGACAAAGAAATGAGTCCGTTTTAACAGTTGAGGTGAGGAGGAGGATGGTGCCCATGATGGAGCACAAATGGCCATTAGAAACATCACATCGTTGTCTTAGTCTTCAGTATGGGTCCCTTCATTGAAGCCCAGCCCAGCCCCTCCCCGAGTCAGAAGCCTGGTCTTCTTCAGTCACTAGGACCCAAAACAATTCAACACCCCAAAGCTGCCCTTCTGGGCAAGAGCCTTTTCCTTCTGTTGGCTGAGATGGGTTCAGATGACAAAGACACACAGTACCCAGCCCTCACTGGGTTGGTCCTTGAAGCCTCTCAAGTGAAATGGGGCTGGCTAGAGCTGGTGGTAGCCTGAGGAAGCACTGGATGAAAGGGGCAGGGAGGCAGGGAGGAGCTTCGGTAAAGAGTTTGAACTGGTCTGGGGGTGGGGGGCATTCATTTGTCTTTGCCTTCCCCCGGGGCCAGGATCTCAGTGATATGAGGTTAAGGGTCCCAGGGAAGGCCCCTTTTCTGTCCACTCACTACCAGTCTGTCCTCTTTCCATCAGCATCCGCTGTGTTTATTAATGATCTCTCCTGTAACCAGGGCTATGCTAGTAAAAAATCAATCTGAGGGGGGCAGCTAGGTGGCGCAGTGGATAGAGCACCGGCCCTGGAATCAGGAGTACCTGAGTTCAAATCCGGCCTCAGACACTTAACACTTACTAGCTGTGTGACCCTGGGCAAGTCACTTAACCCCAATTGCCTCACTAAAAAAAAAAAAAAAATCAATCTGAGCCCTGGCCTCTGTCCTGAAGGACCTCAAACTGCTTGTGAGGAATAGATTCACACCCAGAACACTCCTGTCTATGAAAAGCGTGCACTCGAGTGCATCCACATCCACACCACAAAAAGTTCCATGGGAAAACGTAGAGAATTAAAGATGAGGAGGTAGGACATTGGGGGAGGGGGACTGATGTGAGCAAAGGCAATGGGCCAGAAATGATGGGGCTGACAGGACAGGGAGGCTCCCAGAAGAAGAAGGCAGGGAGGCTGGGTGCTCAGGATCCTAGAATTTGATCTCATAGCGTCCCTAGTGACTTTCTGTTCCAGCTCCCTCTCCTACAGTTAAAGAAATGGAATGGGGTGACTTGAGCAAGCCTCCAGGGAAGACAGTGGTACAGAGTATTACTGCGCTTCTTGTGAAGAAGGGAGGCCCCCAGCTATGCTGAGAGACATCTTACCCTGCAGACCTCTTTAAGGGAGTTGTTTTGGACACCCACTTTAAGGGAGAACCTGGAGAGACCCTGATCAGAAAGATGAGATGTTAACCTACAGGCCCTGATGGAGGGAGGGAAGCTGGTGCCCATCAGAGCACTTTGGGGGAGATGCCGCCTTCTCTCCTTGGCTGAGCTGAGTGAGGTGTTTTTGCTTCCAACTCAAGAATTCATTTTTTAAAATCACCTGACCAAGTTCAGCTTTCAAAGGTTTGATTTCAAGTGTGGTTCTAAATCGTATATGGGTATTTCGTCATTTGATTGACATACATGTCTTCTTCATAGCTTCAGAAGCTGACGAACCATTACAAACCACAATCTCAGAATGCAGATTTCATCTCCTCTGAAAGCAAAATGTTAAATAATGACCCTATTCCAAATGCACAATTGTAGACAGCTAGGGTGCTCTTGTAGACAGATTCTCTCCAAAAATAACAGCCGATCTGAACATGCCTAATTTAAGAATAGCGGTGAAGGAAGACGCGGTGATTAAATGCCTGGAAAATGGACATTAATATTAAAAAACCCCCAATAAAACAGAGCATGCTATTTTTTTCTCTCAAGAAAGGAAACAAACCAAAACCACCACCAACAAAAAACCCTAAGCCTAATCCTTGTGTAGATTTTGGAAACATTTTAATTTTCTGCAGAGGCCTGGATCCTTTAAAAAATCTAATTAAAAATTCTAATCAATGCCATATAAAAATTCTGTGTATAGTCCCATTCATAGGAACTGAAATATGCTACTGCAAGAAGGAACGATTTTGGAGATTGGGATAGATTTCAGAGGGAGATGAACAGCTTCCCTCGCTACTTGCTATATGTAAATGAACACAGTGAAATATTGGAAACCTTTTGTATGCTTAAGAGTGGGAGATGCTTAAAAACAAACTGCCCTGGCCAGCAAAAGGCTTTCCAAGCTTTTCTTTTCTGGTCACAGGGACTGAATTATCGCTGTATTTCTCAGACTAGCCCTGCACAGCCACTTTCTTTTCAACACTGTAGGAATCTTTCAGGTTTTCATTTCCAAAGCAGGCAGACATTTTTAGTTCCTTGACCATGAACAAGTCCACCAGGTCAGTGCCTCCAAGGTGGCCCCGTTGGTTCATAACGAAGTAAGGGACAGGGGTGGGCAGACATCTGAGACCCGTCAGATCCCCTCTTTTCTCTGAAGGGAGCCACACGCCATACTGTTACTGCTGGAGAATCCTCCAACTTGAAATGCTTCCATTTCCCAGAGAGAGAACTGCTTTATTCTGGTATATTCTAGTCTGTATCACTTCTTTGGTTTCTATCTGCTGCTTGCTTTGAAAAAGAGGCTTACACTATTCATGATGGTCTTTTGTGTAACCAAATCTGGGGGGAGAAGAGACTAAGCTGGGGAGAGTAAGATGATGATGATGGCTTCCCGCCTCCTTGGGGACTAGCAAGGAAGGGGCAGACTCCTACCCCTAGACGGGAGATATTGGAGGGCCTAGGCCGAGGTATCTGGAGGGGAGATCTCCCGAGGACTCTGCCAGCCCCAACCCCCAGGTAGGCCACTGGAGGGGCTGGCTGGGCTCTCCTCCTGCCCTCTCTCCCCATGCCACCTTCTAGTCCTATCTGTAGATGTAGACAACCCCTACCTGTCTCTAGCTTAGACATAGACACCGGGAGGCCACTGAACAAAGGAATGAGGGGATGAATGTGATCTCCTAGGCAGCCCATGCCCTGAGGACACTTCCTCCACCTTCTCCCCAGCCTCCCCATTGTCCTTTCCATCACTGATCTCTGTGTCTGGTATGTAGAAGCAGAGCCACATGAAGTTGCAGCCACTGGGAGCCCAAGACTTGAAGCTGGAAGGTAACCTGAGGATCATGTGCTCCAGCCCCTGCATCCAAGATGGAGAACTTTCCATGGAGACAGGATAAGTGACTTGACTAAGGTCACACCACCAGTCAGCGGGAAAAGCCATTGGCAAGCCAATGATGGCTTAGCCTAGTCTTCCCTGACCGGGCTGTGAGCCCCTTTAGTTCAGTGACTGGTTTTCTATTTCCCTTTGACAGAGGCAGTCTGGGGCAAGAGGAGGTCAGACGGCTTGATGTCAGAACACTTGGGATTGAGTCCTGGACTCCTCACTATGTCACCATTCCTTCTCCCTCTCTAGGCCTCAGTTTCTTCTTCAGTAAAGTGAAGGAGTCACTGATCTCTAATGTCCCTTCTAGCCCTACAATTGCCTGGTTCTCTCTGACTTGCCAGGGATTGCCTCCGAGGCTTCTGTCTGGTGCTATCTCTTAAGCAAAGGAAGAATTCAGGGAAAGGTGATCTCAATGAGGGCCAGCAGGGATACCTAGGGAAGTCCTGCCTCTGACATATACTGGCTTGGAGGAACATGTGCACATACCTCTTAGTGTCCCCAGACAGCTGGCTAGGACTATCCATTACAAAAGAGCTTGCCAGTCTGCATCAGTGAAAGGAATTTCTACACCAGAAATTCTCGACACGGATGAAATTACAGATCTAAGCCATCTCTCCCTTAAAAAAAAATGATTGGGGCAGCTAGGTGGTGCAGTAGATAGAGCATCGGCCCTGAATTCAGGAGGACCTGAGTTCAAATCTGGCCTCAGACCCTTCACACTTACTAGCTATGTGACCCTGGGCAAATCACTTAACCCCAATTGCCTCACAAAAAAAAAAAAAAAAGATTGATTCATAGTGTTTTCTGCAAAACAACCTTAGGATATAATTGAGCAAATGCTTTTATCCCCATATTACAGATGAGGAAATGAAGGCTCATGGAGGCATGACATTGCTACTTGTTAGAAATGTATTTTGAATCTGGGCCTCCTGACTCATTGTCCAGTACTTCTTCCATCATAACACACTGAGAAATAAGATTGGGCTGGGCTGGGGTGCAGCCAGGTGATGGAGGCATTGAAAGCCAAAAGAGGAGCCTGGCAGGGGCTCAGGTGGTATCTTTTTCTGTCTGCCTGTCTCTGTCTTTGCCACTCCTGGGCCTGCCCTCAGTTCCTAGGCCTTCCCACTAGGGTGAGAGAAATAGAAATCGGATCTCAGGTTATATGACTTTAGATAATGTCTCACTGGGAGCTGCAGAGGGATCAGTCCCTGAGTCAGGGAAGGGGGGCAGGGAGAGAACAAGTGATGAAGGAAGGAAGCTGCCCTGTGAGTGTGACCCTTTGAAGCCAGGTGGGAAGCTAAGGGGGCTCATTGCCAACCAGTTACAAAAAGCACCTGGGTTGCTTACGTCCCAAAGAGTCCAATACCAATAAACAACATCCTTCCCCCTACACACACCCCATCCAGTGACCTTGCAAGATAGGTAAAGCAAGACTTTTTTTTAAAACTCTCTTTCACATATGATGAAATTGAGGCCCAGAGATAGGAAATCACTTGCTCCAAAGTCACACAGCAAATCCTCCATCTTACCAGAAGGATTCTAGTTGGTGAGCAGTCTTTACAACCTCTGGCAAGGAAGGTTCCAACTATTGGAAGGTGGGGGGTGGACTCAAGCGTAGGTTTCCTAGGTAAGGTGGAAATGGTAGGAAAGTTGGGGAAGGCCCCTTGTAGGACCTCTTCAGGATGAGGCAGAGGAAAAAAATGGGGAAAGATCGGGGCGGGGGGGGCCTTAAAAGACAGAGTCCACCTCCTGGTATTTAAAAGCTGAGACCCAAAGAAGAAATAATGCTTGCCTGTGGTCTTGCACGGAGTAAGTAGCAGAACAGAATTAAAGCCCTAGCACCTAGTTCTCTTGCCTGGCAGCCCAGGGCTACCTCCTACATGCAGAATTCCCCATGAAGCCCTGCCCTCTCTGCCCAAGAGATGCCATCTAGGAAACAGGGCCCTTGACTCCTCCCTGGACCGGGAAGTTAAAGGGGGAAGGAAACCACCTCCCAGCTCTGGGAAGAAAGGAAACAGAGACAGAGCAGCCGCACAGCCGTTCTGGGCCCCTTGCCCAAGCTGCCGGGGTCACCACAGGGCCAGGCCTTCTCAATTACCCATGGTTGGCCACTGCCGGAACCCTGCCTGCCACCCCCACCCCTGCCCTTGGTACTCTCCTCCCGGCCCCCACCTCACCCCCCACTTCAGCCCCACCCTAGGAAACGGCATTGGCTGCTCTCTTGGAGAAGGGAAGGGCCACAAGGCCAGGGTGGGGGCCACGGGCTCTGTGCCCGGTGGTAGCGGGAGATGGAACAGCCAAGAAGGGAATCTTACAGACAGGTTGCATCAGATCAGTTCTCCCTCCCCCCGCCCCGTGACCCCCACCGTTCCACCACCCTGCACCCGCCACTGAGCGAGCATGAGGCAGCCAGCTGTGGGAGCGGTGCAGGGAGCCTGGGCCTGCTGCTGTTTATCACGGGGTCAGTCACCTGGCCTCGGGTCGGATTGATTTGTTTGGTTTCACGGTCACACAAACCGTTAGTGTGCCCCTGGTCCAAGCCACCCCATGGGCAATCCCTCCCCCACAAACAGCATCTGCAGGGGTCTGCTGTTTGGCAAAAGGAAGGACAGGTAGCCGCGTGCCTGTGTCTGGAACAGACCTGAGTTCTGTTGCGTCATTCACACAAGTGGTAGCAATCGTCTAAAAATCATTATTTTGATTCTGCTTGGTTCATGCCGCCTCCCTTCTGCCTCTTCATGTAACTTTTCTAGGCCTCAGTTTCCCCAACTGTGAAATGGGGAGGGAGGAAGGTTAGACCAGAGAAGTCCTAAAGCTTTCCATTATCTAAACCCCGTGAGTCTCTGATTCTCCAGCCAGAGCTAGACAGAGATTTGCCAAACCCCAGACATCTGGTGCCAGGCAGGTTCCCATTACCGAGTCCCTCGCCTTTTAAGGCAGCTGGGTGGTACAGTGGATAGAGCACCTGACCTGGAATCAAGAAGATTCGTTCAAATCCAGCCTCAGACACTTAGACACAACTCTGTTTGCCTCAGTTTCCTCATCTATCAAATGAGCTGGAGAAGGAAATGGCAAACCATGATGGTATCTCTGCCAAGAAAACCCGGAAAGGAATCACAGAGAATGGGACATGAACAACAACAAAACCTTTTGGGAGGCTAGGGTGCCATCTGTCTAAAGATACCCTTGGCTGTATCTGATCCAGGGCGCTCCTTATACCCGTGCAAATTGGTGACTTTCCTGCAATTTCCAGCCTCAGAGTTTCCTACAGTATTGAGTGGTTAAGTGACTTGCCCAGGGTTACACAGTCAGTGCGTGTCAGAGGTGGGACAAGAACGCAGGTCCTCTTGGCTCCAAGTTCAGCCTTTTCTTTGATACACTGATCTGCCTCTCATGATAGTGAAGAAGAGGGGAAGCCAGGTGGTGCAGTGGATAAAGCACTGGCCCTAGATTCAGGAGGACCTAGGTTCAAATCCAGCCTCAGACACCTGGCACTAGCTGTGTGACCCTGGGCAAATCACTTAACCCGCATTGCCCTACCAAAAAAAAAAAAAAAAGATAGTGAAGAAGAAAAAGGAGGAGATTCAGCAACATTATTGATAGCTGGCCCCTCATAGACGTGCTCCTCTTAGGCCTCCCTATGGCCCTGGACTCCCTGAGCAGGTCCCACTGAGTGGGGAAAGTTTGGGGAAGGGTGACGATGAACAGCCAAGTCCTGTGTGCAGACCAGGGGCCCCGTGTGGATCGGCTCATAATCCCAGCCCCACCAAGCACTAGGAAGTGTTCCTGGCCCCTGATTGGATTCACTTTAGTGCACACATTAGGCGCCCAGGTTGAAGTATGTATGGTCCCCTCCTCTCCCCTCTGTGTGACGGGGGACCTGCAGGCTCAGAGAGGGAAGAGGGCTTGTCCTGGCCCACACAGCCTCAGTCCTTGGTGAAGCCGGGTCACGTGTGGAAGTCATCCCCTCCAAAGCAGTGAGAGAGACAGGGCTTTCAGAAGAGGCCTGGGCCCTGCCTAGAGAGCTTACCATCCCCAGGAACAATCATGCATCCTTATTTCTTCTTTAGCATTCTGAGGTTCAGAGACTTGCTTTTCCTTGCAGCAGCACGGTGAGAGAAATATTATGAGCTCCATTTTACAGAGAAGCAAACTTGCCCAGGGTCACACAGCTAGTAAGCGTTAGGTGTCTTAGGCTGGATTTGAACTCAGGTCCTCCTGACTCCAGGGCTGGTGCTCTATCCACTGTGCCACCTAACTGCCCCTGATACCACTGTGGGAGATGTGTTAGATCGGGCCTCTTACCTTCCTGCCTCTCCTCACAGGCAGAGCAGGAGGCTAAGTTAGGAGCAGACAACTAGGCCTCTTCCCCTTCTCCACCCAGACTGTCAGAAGCCCTTGGGGTCCTGTGGCCCTCAGGCTGAGAGGAGGGGGCCATTAGAACAGGCTCCCAGGAAGCAGATCTCCAGCAGCCCCTTTTCCAAAGGAGGAAATGGAACCTGGAGAGAAGGGCAAAAGTGCTGGGATTTCCAGGACTCTACAGGGTGCCACCCAACCCTTCCAGCCCCCGGGGGATAGAGCTGGCCAGTGTGACAGCCTGGCAGAGACACACCTAGAAGTCCCAGAGGGGCCCAGCCCTAGTTGGGGTGCTTTACCTAGGATTCCTGAGCCAAACTGATCAACTTCTCAGGGCTGGAATTTCCCATAGGCCTCCAAGAGGATTTCCCCTGAGTGTTACAGGCCAGCTTTGGTTTTCTGAGGTGAAGGGGTAAGGACCAAGAATCAGGGCCCCCTCCTTTGCTCATCTCTCTGGGTTGTAGCAAGCACTAGGGTGGGGAACATACATAGAACCTTTGGTCTGATCTTCCAAGTATCCTCCTGGGAGGCTCCTCAGTTGACTTGCTCTGGGTCATGCAGCAAGTAAATCACAGAGCTGGGATTCGAACTCAGGTCAACATACTGATTCTAATCCTGGGCTTTTCTTATGATACCCCTGCCACTTATGTTTGTATGTTTCACTGGGTGTCTGTCTGCCTGAGTACATTCGTGGGGTTGGGTCAACAGGGGTTGGAGTAGATCATTTCTAAGGTCCCTTCCACTAAATCTGTGACTACGTATGTGTTTGTATAGTCTATATCCATATAAGTGTTTAGGTTGGGGAAGCTAGGTGGCACAGAGGATAGAGTGCTAGGCCTGGAGTCAGGAAGACCCGAGTTCAAATCTGGCCTCAGACACTTCCTGGCTGTGTGACCCTGGGCAAGTCACTTCACCATTTTTGCCTCAGTTTCCTCATCTGTCGAATGAGCTGGAGAAGGATATGGTAAGCCCCTCCAGAATCTCTGCCAAGAAAACCCCAAATGGGGCCATGAAGAGTTCGACAGGACTGAAATGACTCAACAACAAAACCAAAAAACAACAAAATGTTTATGATATTATATTCTATGTGTCAGTGTATTCTCTGGTGTCTGGCTATGTGGTTATGTCTGTGGGGTTGTGCTTCTCAGTGTATGAGGGTGTGTATCCCTGCCTAGGCATCTGTGTGTGTGTGTGTGTGTGTGTAGGGGGGGGGTTGATGTATCTGAGTGTGCCTGGGAGTGTATGAAACAGTGTCTGGCACTAAAGAAAGGGTGTGTTCATATCTGTGTCTTTCAGCCTGCCCCTGGAACCCTGGAATTCTTTGAACAATAGTTGAGCTCTGCCTGGCTATAGGACATGGGTTCATTTCCTGTTTTTTCCTCCCTTTCCTCCTGAGCCTGGGTCTCCAGAGAACAGATGACCTCCCATAGGCACCCCCCCTCCCCATCCCTCATTCTCTTCCCCAACCTGAGAAGGCCTGGACCCTTGAGTTCTTCCATTTTGGCCAGAGCAGGGTCAGTGACACCTCCTCCCCCCACCACCACCCCATGCTTCCAAAGCTGTCTTCTGTTCCCACGGACTTTCACCAGCTGCCAAGGTCCAGCTGTGCTGTGGAAGTGAGGTGGGGAGAGGATGGAGGCCTGGCCCCTCTTCTCACTCCCACAGTTGAACCTTAGCCTTCTCCACCCCTACCACTGACTCCCCATCCCTCTCCCCAGGAGTTCTTGTCTACCCCAAAATTCAGTGACTGAATCAATGAATTAGCTCAGGGGCCCATGGAGAGATTTCACCATGTATTTTATTTAATTAAAAGCACAATTCTGAGAGAGAAGCTTTCCCTGACTTAAGGGTCAAAATGACACAAAAGAGGTTAAGAACCCCTAGATTAGATAATCTTTAAAGTCCCTTCCATATAAAGCCAGAACACCTCATTGGGAGTACCTTCTGTCACTTAGCACTTTGGCTGACCTTGGAAGGTGACCTTGGATAGGTGACCATGGACAGGTCACTTGACTTCTCTGGTCCTCAGTTTCCTTATTTGAAAATGGTACATCATTGTACATCATAAACCACTATTGAAATGTGAGGTTTTTTGATGTTCTACAAGGCTAGCATGGAAAAATACCTCTCCAACTAACCTGGAAGGAGACTTGAAATTTCCCCCATTGGACTCACTGATTTGAATTAATTTTATTAATTTGAATTAACTTGATCTCCCGGGGGCTCCTGGTAGAAGAATGGCCTGGCTCCCATCAGCTGAAGGCATAAGGAAAATATGGGAGGAGGGGCAAGGCTTGGGCAGAGGCAGACTGCCAGAGGTCACTGGCTCCCATGTCCCTGGCTTGAGGCCCCCCCCAAGTACGAGGGTGAGCTCACATCATTATCCTCTGCCAAGATGCCTTATGACACGATGGAAAGAACACCAGACTGGGGCATCAGGACCCCCAGTCTGAAGTCCAGCTCTGCCTCCTCTTTATTATCAGAGGGACCCTGGACAGATTGCTGACAATACCTAATTCACAGCTATTGGGAGAAGAGGGCTGTGTAAACAGTGCAAGAAATGTGAGCTGGTCATCATGTGATGAGAAATGAGCAGTCCCTGGGGAAGGGGCCCCTGGTCTCACTTGCTTTGCAAGTTCCCAAGGAGGTAGGGTGGCAAATTGAAGGGGAAGTGAAGGGAAGGCTGAGGGTTTTGGAGAGGACCTGGCGCTCCTTCCCTTCTTAATCAGGAGCATGCATGACGCCCTGGATTCTTTTGGCCTGCAGTCACAAACCTGCAAGTCTGGGCCCCACCCGCGGCCATCAGGATGTATATAAGTCTCCAAGACTAGGTGGCTCAGATCTGAGGATCACAGTTCCTGCTTGCTAGTGCTTTCTGGTGCTTTCTCCCTGCTTCTGATTGGCAGATCCAAGGACCCTACCTGTTTGAGCCCACACCCGATTGGCCTTTCCTGCCTTGGTTGACTTGGACTGGCTTCCAGGCTGGCCTAGACCTATGGGGTGCCTGCCTCATCATGCTGGCCCTGCCCGTTCCTGGGCATCCGCCAGACTTCCTGCCCTGGCCCTTCCTTGCCCGCCTGACAAGGCACTTCAGATCTCTGGGCCTCCATAAGATGAAGATGTGAGAACTGACAACTTCTTAGGTACCTTCCATCTCTGCTGGTCTTCATCCTAAAGGCTAGGGCCCCTTACAGTTGTGACAACTAATGGAATAGTGAGTAGGACAGGGAATAGAGCTGAGTTTCCCCTCCTCTTGGTAATTCTCACGTCTGCTCCTTCTTCTCCACTTAGTCTCGAGCAGATTAATAGAGTAGCCAAAGAGGCATTTTCCCCAGAAGCATCGGATTGTTTCTAAATCCTGACTCCTCATAGTGTTTAGACTTCAAAGATCCCCAAGCCAAGCCCTCCATCCCACCGACCATGAAAAGCAGGGCCCGGGAGGTTAGCCAACCTGCCCAAGGTCACAGACATAGCAAACAGCCAAGCTGTTTACTCCTCCGACTTGAAATTCCAAGCTCTCTCCTCCTCCCTGACTGTCCTTGGGAGGGGCCTCTAGCGCCAGAACCCCCCCCCCCACACACACACCTGTTCATAATCTTCCCCTGGGGGCGTTGGTCTCAGCAGCAGTCCTAAACACAGCATCCCCCTTGTGCTCACCCAAAGCAAACTCCTGGGCAGCTGGCTAGGAATATTCTGGAATTTGGATCGAGTCATTCTGCCCAGACTAGTACACTCTCCCTTTTTCTTGCTGCCCAGGCCCAGGACTGAGTTGAGCAGTAGAGCACAACACAACACCTACATGTCTCCCTGGGGCTACTTCTCTTTCGGGTCCCTGAACACAGGCTGCAGGGGATCCCCACCCCAGGAACCATCTGTGGGTCCTCCCATTGGCAGCAGCTCTCAGACGCTCCCAGGATCGTGCTTATAAACAAGATCCAAAAGGAAAATTACAGGAATCCGTCTACGGGCCTGGCTGATGGCCAGCTGGGAGGACCAGGGCAAAGCTGAGAGAGACGCACAAGTGCTGTGGGGTGGCTGTCCCCCTCCCTTCCCTCAAAATATACACACCACAATTCCCTGCCCCACCCCACCTTGACATCTACATGGATATGCACATGATATGCCCGAGGGGAGTGTGCATATGCTTGCTGGGGTGCTGGCATCTGAGGCTTCCTCTCCTCTGTCCCCAAGACCTGCACACTCAAAACAGAAAGCTCCAGGATGTCTGGGACCCGGATGTATGTTCTGCATAGGCCATTGTTTGGCCAGCTGGCCTCTACTTAGAGCAGTGCCAACAGGCCACATCCCCAGATATGTCACTGTATACAGCATTCAGCCATGCAGTGTGTGGCAGCCATCAGCCACACACAGATGCATTCCTATGTGTGCAAGGAGGCCATATCAGCATTTGCCTGCGCACTGGGCAGACACTCACAAAAATGTGCTGGCAACACATACACACAGAGACCCCCCATGCGGTAGCCATGTACATATGCACACACAAAAAATATTCATGTACACACAAAGCACTTGAAAATATTCATGTATCTACATATTTTTTCATTTGCAAAATGAGCAGATTGGGCTAAATAATCTCTAACGTATCATTTCCCCTAAAAATCCTGTGACCCTAGGCTTTTCACAATCCCAGGAACTCCTCTTACATATACACAAATTGCTGTCCATACATGTCCACTTACATTTGCACACTTAAAATGTACAAATGCATGTGCATTGATAGACACGGGGACATACTCACATGCTTGCACTCATAGGGCTCGTGGCAGGTGGGGAGTGTGAGTGCAGAAGGTTGGGGGCAGGGAGGGGGCTGGGCAAGCCGAGAACAGAAGGAGCTATATTTAAATGTTTCAAAATAACCAGCCCCAGAACTCCTAGGGGGTGGAGGAAGTTGGAAGACAAAGTGTTGGGTTTTATAGGCTCTGGGCACCGCCTTAGAAATGAGAATTAGCCAGGTCTTGCATGCAATCTGCATACCCACGGCTCATGTACGTAAATGCATTCTCATCCATCTCCAAGTAGATATGTGGAACAGTAGATAGAGTGCTGGGCGGGAAGTCAGGAAGACATGAGTTCAAATTCTGCCTCAGATACTTACTGGCTGTGTCTACTTGGGTAAGTCACTTAACCTCTGTTTGCCTCAGTTTCCTCATTGGTAAAATGGGGGTTAACAATAGCACTTCCCTCCCAGGGTTGTTGTGAGGATCAAATAATTTTTTGTTGTTGTTATTGTTGTTGTTGTTTTTTAGATAGGCAATTGGGGTTAAGTGACTTGCTCAGGGTCACATAGCTAGTAAGTGTCTGAGGCCAGATTTGAACTCAGGTACTCCTGACTCCAGGGCCGGTGCTCTATCTACTGCGCCATCTAGCTGCCCCAGGATCAAATAATTGTAAAGAGCTTAGCACAGCGCGTGGCACATGGTAAACACTATATAAATGTTAGCTGTTATTAGTATTTATGTTCACACATTTACATATAATATATATATTCACTATTACATATATCAACTCCCATAGACATTCATTCATGTGCATGCCTACTGAATCATGCACAGATGTGAGATTGAATACAGAGCTGCATATGATATGTTCCAATCACACATTTACATATAATATATATATTCACTATTACATATATCAACTCCCATAGACATTCATTCATGTGCATGCCTACTGAATCATGCACAGATGTGAGATTGAATACAGAGCTGCATATGATATGTTCCAAACACATGCCAAACATTCTCCTATGTGGAGAATGATCTAGAATCATAACATTTCAGAAGTGAGAAGGACTTTAGGATATAGATCACAGAATGTCAGAGCTGGGAGGGCCCTTAGAACACAAGATGTCAGGGCTGGGAGGTCTCTTAGGATATGAATGGCATACCTCATCAGGGATCTTTGAGATGACCTGAATTTTACATATGGGAAAATTGAGATCCCTTGAGAAATTAACTTGTCCTCTCATATGCCTCTGTATGTACATGCCTGTCCATACATATGTGTACATACAAAATCAAATAAGTGGGAGTGAGGAGGAAGTGGCAGAGCAGAAATAACAAGATTTGGGGGCAGCTAGGTAGCACAGTGGATAAAGCACCAGCCCTGGATTCAGGAAGACCTGAGTTCAAATCCGACCTCAGGCACTTGACTTTTATTAGCTGTGTGACCCTGGGCAAGTCACTTAACCCTCATTGCCCTGCCAAAAAAAAAAAAAAGGAAGGAAAAAAAGATATAACAAGATTCCCCTGCTCAAGGCTCATAACAAAAAGTCCTTTGTTGGGCCTGAAGCCTAGATTCCTAAACAACCATACCTAAGGTTCAGGAGAACCCCAGGCTAGGATGAGGGGAGCTACTAAAACATTGCCAGGACTACAGAGTGGACTCTGTTAAGTCCCCTTTCCCCGGACCTAGACTCTTCACACAACTCCCTGAATTCCTTTGGGTCAGGGGTCAGAGTGATGTGGGAGGTGGTTTTAATTGATCAGATTGATCGTGAGACATCCCAAAGAATTACAAGACTCAGTTATTCAGTTTCCCAAGTTTTATTGCAATACTGTGAGTGACCACAGGGAGAGCATCATGGAGGTGTCTCTCAAATAGTGAAAGAGAAGACAGTTATATTTATAGTATGGATAAATTGATTATCAGTCTCATTATAATAATCTCCATTTTAGGGAGGTACAAGGAAGGGCCTATCCTAATTTGGAGTTCCTGGGGGCTTAAGCCAACCCTCGAGGCGGGTACCTTTTTCCCTGGAGGTGTGTTTTGGGAATTTACACATCATAAGGCAAATCTGGGGACAAATTTGGCCTTTTCTGCGCATGTTCATAAAAAACATACCTCGGGGCAGCAAGGTGGCACAGTGGATAGAGCACTGGCCCTGGATTCAGGAGGACCTGAGTTCAAATCCAGCCTCAGACATTTGACACTTAATAGCTGTGTGACCCTGGGCAAGTCACTTAACCCCAATTGCCTCACCAAAAAACAAAAACAAAAATAAAAACAAAAACATACCTCAACTTGCCAAGGTCAGAATGTCTTTGTGTTTTTGATCTCTTTCTTTTTCAGGCCTAATTTCTGGGTATTAACATTTATCAGTTAGGGTCTCTGTGACCTGCCTCTTTATATTTTTGTTGTGGGTGGTGATTAATGGGGGTAATGAATAGGAGCCAGACCTCCAGGTACCAATTAACAAGAACCTAGGCCCTGACTTTGATGAGGGCCCAAGTCTTAAATTATCCATTAACCCCTTTCAGAACTGGGGCCTGTAAGTTACAGCCCCTCTTGGAGCTCAGATCTAAATTAGAGCTCGGGTCTTAGGTTTGTCTGTTAACCCCTTCTTTAACTCCTCCATCAAGAGGTCCTCAGGGGTCAGGATCTTTGTCAGTGATGGAATATCAGAGATTAAAGAGCACAGAATAGAAAGTGTCAGAGCTGGGAGGAACCTTACACTATAGAGAACCTTAGAAGTAGAACATAGGGGGCAGCTAAGTGGCCCAGTGGATAGAGCACTGGCCCTGGAGTCAAAAGGACCTGAGTTCAAATCCAGCCTCAGACAGTTGACACTTACTAGTTGTGTGACCCTGGGCAAGTCACTTAACCCCAATTGCCCCACCAAAAATAAATAAATAAACAAACAAATTAATTAAAAAGATATTTTAAAAAAAAGAAAAGAAGTAGAACATAGAACACCTGAGTTTGGAGGGACCTCAATGAGCCCCTAGTAGACCCCTCTCATTGTACAGATGGGAAAACTGACATCCAGAAAGGAGAAGTGATTTGTCTAATGTCGTAAAGTGAATTAATGGCAGAACTAAGACTAGAGCCCATGTCTCCTGACTCCCAGTCCAGGCCCTTCATGGTTCGATTGAAAAAATGGTTTAAAATAAATGTTCTGTCCTCTGTGGGAAGTGGGGAGGGAGAGGTAAATTAGAAGTATTTATCTAGATGCCTGATTGAGTTCTCCCACCAGTTTTAATTCCTACATTTGTCAGCAAATGCCACTCCAAATAAGGGTTGTCATCATCCATACAAGGAGGGAGAAAGAGCCTAGATATTCTAATGAGATTGGTTGATGGAAGGATGTTCTTTACAGCCCATGGGCGCCTCAGGATGAAGGAGAGATAGGGGTGTGGCAAATCTCCAAGCCTGTGTCCAGTGGAATTCAGGGGGGTAGGGGAGTGGGGGAGAGGGAAACAGTTCACTTAGCTTTCCAGCTTTCTGCTTTGGTACAGGAAAGGCTTTGTCTGGTGGGATCATTTTGGAGTTGTTTTGTTCTTCGTTTTCTCAGAGACCCAATGACATCACTCGTGCCTGAATTGGATCCTAGTGAAGCAGAGTTGCACAAAGTAGTCAGTTTCACTCTCTCTTTTGGTCATCAGAGACCAGAGGCAAGACAAAAGTCAGGTTGACTGGCCGTGGTCCAGGACACAGTGGATGTGCTTAGGGTCTTTCATGTCAGATCAACCTCTAATCCATCCCCATGCTTGACCTGCCTTCGTGGCCTTAGGAACAAATTGTTCTCATCCACCCATTCCCACTGGGGGAAGTCTTCACATTGTTTGAGGTAAACACCCCCCATCTGCTGAGGTGATTTACCAGGATGTGGCCGTTGCCCATGCCACAGCTTCTTGGAGCCACAGGTGAGAGTTGGCTGCTAGGTAGACACCAAAGGTGGATGGGCAGCCCTGAAAAGGGTTCGGTGAGCCCTCACACCAGAGGTGCTAAGTCCTCCTTGAACAAGTGGGGACAGGATTGGATTACCTTCCTGCCTCCCTTACCTTTGTCAATTCCAGAGAAATCTTCAATGTTTGGGGGTGGGATGAGAGATGAAGGATGTACTTTCTCCATTCTTTCTGTGTGTGGGGGGGTGGGCAATAAGGGTTAAGTGACTTGCCCAGGGTCACACGGCTAGTAAGTGTCAAGTGTCTGGGACTGGATTTGAACTCAGGTCCTGCTGAATCCGGAGCTGGTGCTTTATCCACTTCACTACCTAGCTGTCCCCAAGGATGTACTTTCTCAAGAAAACCTGAGACCAGAAGGAAACAGGGCTGGCAAATATCCAAGCTATGCAGAAAGTCCTTCTAGCACAGCCCACTCACAACACAAGGACAGCATCAACCCAGTAGATCTGATGCTCCTTGAGGGCAGGGCCCGGCTTATTTTTATCATTTTATTACCAGTTAGCATACAATGTTTTATTCATAAGCACACCCAGATCCAGGATCCTATCAACACATATGCTTCTCATGGGTCAAGCTGATCTGCTTAGGTGTCCCATGGGTGCCCCATGCCTTCAGCTTGGAGTTTTTCATTCCTCTCAACCCTTTCTTGTACCTCATCTCTTTCCCCACCACAAAGCCCGCATTGTCCAGGAAGGTGCCTTACCTCTCCAGTTGTATCTCCTGTTATTATGGAGAGCTTTCAAGATTCTTGAGTCAGATATGGAGGTTTGATGATTCTAACTCTGACCTTTGCTAGTTGTTTGACCTGGAGCAAGCCCCCAGATCTCGCTCTGGGCCCTAGGTTTCCTTCTCTAGAATAAACTCAGACTTGATGATCTTTAAAACTTCCCTTCCTAACCCCATTTTACAGTTGGGAATAATCAAGAATCTTTGGCTTTGTAAATATTCTTGGGTTGTTTGTTTGTAGCTGGGATTTGTCTGTCCTCAGTCTGCAGGATCTGGGGAGTTGTCTCTGAAACTGTCATCATTAGGAACCTCCATCTGGGAGAAAGTCATCCAGCCCCCTGGGGACAGGAGGGGGGTGGCTGAGGCTGTTGATGTTCCTCCCCCTTCAGAATTCTTCCCTCCCTCTCTCCCTCCCTTTGACTCAGGTCTTCTCTCTGGCACAGGCCTCTTTCCATATTCTACCAAGTGCCTCACTCTCCACTCCATCTTTCCCAGGTGCCACTGTGTGTGTACCTGAGTCCACCCAGTCTTTTCATAGCCTTTTTTTTTTTTGCTTTTTTTTGCGGGGCAATGAGGGTTAAGTGACTTGCCCAGGATCATACAACTAGTAAGTGTCAAGTGTCTGAAGCCAGATTTGAATTCAGGTCCTCCTGAGTCCAGGGCTGGTGCTTTATCCCCTGTGCCACCTAGCTTCCCCTCATAGCCTCTTTCAAAGCATTCTTCACCTCTACCCCAAAATACTGTTGGGGGGGGTGCAGCAGCTGCCCTTCTACTTCCTTACCTTGCTCTTTTCCCACCCCATTCTTTCTCTCACCTTTCCTACTGTCACTGGGGAAGCTGGATCTGGAGTATCCCTCTATCAAAGAATTACTCACACACACGATCCAATCAGAGTTTAAGGAGAAGGTTTTATTTGGCACACAGAGGTACTGCTGGGAGAAGAAGTCTAAACTTCAACTCTCCCAACAAAGGAAAAGGTGATAACTTTATAGGGGATAGAAGGGGGTGTGTGTGTGGGGGAGAGACTTAGAACTGAAAAGTTACAGCTGTTTGGGGAGTAGGATGCATGAAATAGTAAATATGTCATATTCCTAACTCGAGATTATTGTCACTACCTGGTCCTAGTCCCGTAGCAAGCACATCTGACTCCCAATTAGGGCCTGCTATAAATTTCAAGGCACCCAACTTTCTGGGTACCCATGACAAATCTGCTTCGTTATCTGTTTGACTAACGGCTATCTGTTTAATTAACTGCTTTGCTTTTCTAAGGAAAGAGTACCCTCTAACTGACCCCAGCAAGCTGATCAACCATATTATTTCTCATGGTCTGAGTATCTTCCTCACTGGACCCAGGCCTACTAGGCTGCCACTACACTACTCTTTCCTCTTCCTTCTTTTCTCTCCTTTCCTTTTCCCCCCCTTTCATCTTCTCTATTTGACCCTCCTCAGTTTCCCCATCTGTCAAATGAGGGGGTAGATCAGGTTCTTCACCTGGGGTCCATGAACTTGGATGAGAAAAAAATAACATCTTTATTTTCAATAACCTCTAAATATAGCATTTCCTTCAGTTAATATTTTTTTTTTTTTGGCGAGGCAATTGGGGTTAAGTAACTTGCCCAGAGTCACACAGCTAATAAGTGTCAAATGTACGAGGCTGGATTTGAACTCAGGTCCTTCTGAATCCAGGGCCAGTGCTCTATCCACTGTGCCACCTAGCTGCCCCAATAATTTTTTTTAATCATTATTGTACAGGTTTTGCCAGATTGCCAAATGCATCCATTAAATAAAAAGGATTAAGATCCCTGAACCAAATGATCTCTAAATTCCCTTCCAGATCTAAATCCTAGAATGCTAGGTTCCTATTCCCTTTTTCCCCATTCTCCCTTCTCCCTTGCCACTTCCCTATTCCTCTTCCCCGCATTTCTCCCTCCCCTCCTTTCTTTCCCTCTCTGTCTCTCCTTCCCTTTCTTCTTCTCTCCTTTGATTTTTCCTCTTTCCTCTCTTCCCTTCCTTTAACTCTTCTCTTCTCTCTTTCTCCTTTCCCCCACCTCTTCCAATCCCTTCCCCTCTATCCCTCTTCCCTTTTTACTCCCTTTCTATTACCCTTTCCTAATCTATCCTCTTTCCTTCTTGTCTTTTCCCATTTCCTCCCCTTTCTCATTCCATCTTCTCTGGGACCATTGACTAAGGCACAGGTGCATCCCCTCCTCTGGGAAACCTTCAGAGATTGCTTCTACCTCCTTAGCTAAGACTTTTTTTGTTCCCTCTTGCATCCACCCCTTTCTTCAGATTTTCCACTGGGACAGTAGTCATTTGTTGTTTGGCTCTGAAGTCATTTGCAAGGGGACAAGTTATTGTGAAAGATAAGGTAAAGTTTATTTGTCAGAGAGGTCCATTAGCTAAGTCCTATGGATCTTTGGGACCAAAGATGCGGGTGAGAGCAGAAGGTGGGAAGCTGGTAGATGAGCTTGTTTGGGGAGTGGCCATAACATCCCAGTGCTCATTGCTAAGCAGGATCTTGGGATAGGGAGGCTCTAGGTATCTGGCCCGAAGGCGATCAAAGGTGGGGGAGGGAGGAGAGGCTAGAAGACATAAGATTCACACACCTGAAACAGTTAGTTAGCTACCAATTAAGTTCTAAACTGTTTGGCAGTGATTGTGAGGGAGAAATTCAGAGAAGGGTGAGACCACCGAAGCTAGAAGCAGGAATTTGTGCACCTGGGGCAAGATCCATGAAAACAGACCATCTGAGGTGGCGAAGAGACTGGGGGTGGGGTAAAGATCAGGACACCAGCTCTGGCTGAGCACCGGAGCACGGAGACACTGCTCTCTTTGTTGAGGGCTGCGGAAATTTCTGGGATGAAGCCAGGTTTCAGCTGATAGAGAAGATTTGGAGAGGATAAAATAATGAATAAATATGCATTTATTAAGCTCTTATTGTCTGCAAAATGCTGTGCTGAGCTCTAGGAAAGCTAAAAGAGGAGGAGGAGGAAGACAATCTGGGCTCTTAAAGAGCTTATTCTAATTCAAGAGACAACTCACCGGGAAGCTTTCAGCTCCAAGTCAGACCCGTGGTTCCTAGGTTAGGGTGCAGCTGCAAAGCAGATAATAATTCATGTCATTTCCTCTGATAAACCCATGTTCACTCTGCACGTTGAACCATCTGACAATGCCAAGGACTTTGGCGGCGAGAGCTTTCCTTTCTGGGTCTGCAGTAGCTGTGGCTGCAGGAACAGCTGCCAGGTCACATCTCCACAGGGGTTGCTTCTGTCTGGAGGATAGCCATGAGCTAGCTCCAAGCAGAGCCCTGGGTCTTGAGGGCACTGCTGTTCCCAAGGCTCTTGGGCTCAGGGTCCCGGGCTGTCTCCATCAGGGACAGATGAGGGGAGGGGAGAGTCCAAGAGGTGACTCAGCTGGGACATGCTACCTCCTGTCCCTCCTTCAGGGTGCCTTGCTGCCTCAGCTAGGCTTGGCTCCCCTGGCTCCCACATGGTATAGTTGGCCAGCATTTGTCGGGGATGGTTGGCCTCTTGTCCACAGCATTAGTTTCCCTGGTAACCAGAGTCCCAGGATGGGAATGAGCATCCCATCGGTGGATGTTGGAGATAGTCAGGAAATAAGTTGTCAACAGAGTTCAGAAAAGCCTGCTTTGTGGCTCTGGGCTTCTTTGATTTTTTTTTTTTTTTTGGTGAGGCAATGAGGGTTAAGTGACTTGCCTAGGGTCACACAGCTAGTAAGTGTCAAGTGTCTGAAGCTGGATTTGAACTCAGGTCTTCCTGAATCCAGGGCCGGTGCTTTATCCACTGCACCACCTAGCTGCCCAGGCTTCTTTGACTCTTAACTTCCTCTTTTATAAAATTGGTATAGAAGATTTTGCACTCCTTACCTCAGAAGGTGGTTGTGAGGAAAGCTTTGCACCCCTAAACTTACTTGGACCTTGAATGCCTGCAGGAAATGATAAAGTAGGCCCCCAGGGGGCAAGTGCAGTTTCTGGAATAGGGAAGTACCTTGAAGTGAAAAAGCACAGGACTGGTAGTTAGGAGGGACCTGGGTTCAAATTCAGCATCCTGACCCTTACTACTTGTATGACTGTGGGCAAGTCACTTAACTGCCCTAAGCTTCAGTTTCTCCATGTGTCAAATAGGCATTTACCTCAGAAGATTGTTGTGGGGTTTAAATAAGACACATTGTAAAGCACCTTGCAGACTTTGAGGTGATAGCTGGAAATATCATCTATTTTTAGTAAAGTGCCCTGATCTCCCATAGCTCCCTGGCCAAGCTCATCTAGCTTTGGGTGGGGCAGGTGAGGACTGGGGAGGAGGTCATCTGTTACTCCTATTTCTCTCTGTCTACCTACATCTGGCAAGCTGAAGCCTGACAAGGCTTCATATGAACTAATAGCCTCTCAAGGACTCAAGGGAATCTAGGCTGACGCTAGGAATCTGGGAACTGTCTCTACCTACCCTGGTTTTCTTTCTCCTCACCTCCATTCACCCCCAGTTTACCTAATCTGAATCTTGTCTCCTCCCCGGCTCTGAGCTTTGAGCCAACAAACAATCTCATCACACGGAGTCTTTCTGAGGACTGACTTCTAAGTTTCTGCTAACTCCTGAGTGATTCCTGGGGAGAGATTATATATAGATAGGGTGTGCTGCAGAGAGAATTTCAAGGCTTTCTCCTATATTGCATTTCACACTGGGATTTTCTGTCCCTGTCCCTTCCTAACTTTTCAAAGAGACCTTTGGGAGAGGGGATGGTATTTGAGTCAGTCTAACATCCCAAATAGCTATTGGGCATCTGCAGTGTATGGAGGACCCCGAGCCCCACCATGGGTGAGACAAAAGTTTAGGTAAACTCTCATTCCTGTCCTTAACTCTGTTTTTGACTTTCTTTGTATCCTCAGTGCTCAGCATACACTAAGTGCCTAACAAATGTTTATGTTGCTTTGACTCTTAAGAGACTGGTATCTAACAAGGGAATAGGGCACATAAAAAAACAACCATCCCAGGCAGCTAGATGGCGCAGTAGATAGAGCACTGGCCCTGGAGTCAGGAGTATCTGAGTTCAAATCTGACCTCAGACACTTAACACTTACTGGCTGTGTGACCCTGGGCAAGTCACTTAACCCCAATTGCCTCACAAAATTAAAAAAAAAAAACATCCCACAAAATAACACATGGTCGCTACACTGAGTACTAAAAAAAGTAGGAGCTAAGAGCTCGGCGTGAAAAGTTGTTGCAATAGAGGACAACTCAGGGGGTGGACACCGAGGGGAATGAGGGGAAGGGAAGGGAATCAGCATTTCTATAGGACCTACTCTGCACCAGAAACTTTGCTAAACACTTTACAAATATTATTCTGTTTGCTCAGGCTGTGGGAGGTGGAGGCCAGAGTCTGTGGGAGGGTTATAGCTCCTGAGTCTTTCCAGGGAAGGCCAAACCAAAGGATGGTATGATTATTATCCAGGGATACCTCTGTGTGTGTGTGTGTGTAGAAAGACTCTGTGGTTATAGCCATGCATGAATTTGCGTTTACAGACTGTCATCTGCTACTAGTAGGTAGCATTTCTAAACCATGTTAAGGTTTGCAAAGCTCTTTACAAATATCTCATTTGAACCTCACCACGAGCCCACAAGGTAAGTGCTATTATTATTGTTAGAACGAGGCTCTGTGTATGGCCTGTCTTTTGCATGTCTACTGCGGGTTTCTGTATGTATATGCGGAGCACTGTATGTGTCTGTAAGAGGAAGTAGCAGAGAGGAGAGAGGAGAATGATCACTGGCTTCAGGAGAGTGCTGGAGTTCAAATTCCATCTCAGCTATTTACCAGTAGGGTGAACTCAGACAAAGACAATTCATTTCCCCAGGCTGTGTTTCCAGTGAAGGGGCAGATGACCTCTGAGGTCCCTTATGACCATTTTTTGTATGCAGAATGTTGTATATATGTCTATGTGGCTAGTGGGTATTGTGCATCTATGCAGTGGGGTGTGCCTGTGTATGCATGTTTCGTATTGATTGCCCTACTGTGTACTAGCCCTAGGGCCATGAACGAGTCACATGGCCTCCCTAAATCAGGTCTCCTTATCTGTAAAGTGAGGCATGTAAAAGGGACCCCAGAGAGCCCTCAGGCCAACCTCCTCCTTCTGCAGATGAGGAGCTATTAGTATAGGTCATAAATCTGAAAAGGCTCTGAGAAGCCATCGGACTCAACCCATTTTACCGATGAGCAAACCGAGTCGCAAAGAAGCTTGTCTGAGGGTCGGAGAGGAGATGGAATGTGAGCAGTGCTCCTCTCTCCACCCTACCACGATGCCATACTATTCCTCCTCAGGTCTGTGTGTGGAGGGGGTGGGTTTGGTGGGGGACTTGCAGTCTATCACGGATGAGCTCCTTTTGTGGAGAGTGGGAGGCATAGATGGACAGGGGCCATCGGGAGGTCATCTGCCCCCAGACCTGCAGGCCTTTCAAGCTGAGGAGGGGTCAGTCTAGACTATAGCCCCTCCCCACAGAGGGCCAGCCGTCTGCCCGGGCCAAGAGGGCGGGGCTCTGTGGGGCCCACCATAGGCATCTGGCTCTAGGGTTGAAGTAGCCTCCCGGGGGACGGGGCGGGGCTTTCCCTGCAGTGGAGGGCAGACTGGAGGGGACCTCCGGCTGCTGCGGCTGGGGGTGGTACAAGCTGGTGGGGCCCTGGATCCCCGCCTGCCCAAGCACGTACACTTTCCCAGATACACACGCACACTCACACACACTCGGCTCTCCCTTCTCCAAACACCAACTCACCAGGATCCTTGCTCAAGCTAGCAGCTCACGCACACATGCACACACTCACACTGCAGGCACGGCTCACTCCTCCCTTCAGCACACTGCGGCCGGGAGCTCGCTCGCTCGCTCTCTTGCTCGCTCGCTCGCGCACATTCCCAGCACTCCTGGGCACATACGCTGCCCGCACCCCCTTTCCTTCCACCCCTGACACTGCGCCTAGACCCACACTTCCCCTATACAAAACATGCTCCCACGCACGCACGCACATACCCCTTCCCTTCCTCACCCAGCAGACACACACCATTCTCTTTTACACACGGCAGACACACAATTTCTTTCTCTTTACAAAAAAGTGCAGACACACTCGCTACACCCTCTGGCACAAACACCGTTCGTTTACAGGCGAGCGCACCGCTCCCCAACACACCAACACCTACACACACACACCTACACACACACACACACACACACTCACTCACTCACCAATGCGCACCACCTCCTCTCCCCCCTCCAGCGGTCAGTTGCGGGGCTCGGGGGCGGGGCTAGGGAAGGGGGTGGCCCGGGGCGGGGCCGGGGAGCCTATAAAGGCTGCGGCCGCGGGCACTGCCAGGCTCCTCTCGGCGGCGGCGGCGGCGCTGCGCCTTCAGGTCCGGGCTGTGATTCCATCGGCAGCAGCTGCAGCAGCACTGGGGAGCCCCCGGCCTCGGTCCTGGTGAGTGCCCGAGGGCTGGCCGGTTCCCCCCAACAATCCTTTCCCCTCCCCTCCTGTGCCCAAAGCGGGGCCGAGGGAGTGAACCTGCTCCTGCTGCTCCCGCTGCCGCTACCACCCCTGCGGCTGGTCTGCACCGGGGCCGCCGCTGCCTAGCTGGGGAGGAGGGGGATGTGTGTGTATGTGTGTGTGTGTGTGCGCGCGCGCGCGTGTGCGTGTGCGTGTGCGTGTGTCCGCAAACCAGTGAACACCTCCTCCTCCTCCTCCCGGCTCCCCCAGCTCCGCCCGGAGGGGCCGGGGGGGGGGGGGGACCCAGCCCGTGGGGAGACCAAGCAGCGGGGTTGAGTCCCGAGTGCCCTGCCGTGCTTCCTTGAGTCCGGAACCCGGAGCCGGGAGCCCCAGTCCCTAGGCAGGGGCGGCGGCAGCGGCGGCGGCGGTAGCGGCAGCAGCAGCCGCGGCGGCTTTTGTTTGGGGCCCAGCTGGCAGAGGGGGAGGGAAGAAGTTGCTTCTGCTTTAACCCTGGGACTGTGTGTGGAGTGAGAGGGGGTGGGGTCCCAGATGTTCCTTGTGACACTGGCGGAGAGAGACAGGGGGCGGAGCGTGGAGGTCGGTACACCCGGAGAGGAGGAGGAACGAGAGGACCCAGGGGAGGGAGGGGGGGAAGGGGGAAGGCAGGGAGGGAGGAGATACCCACACCTACACACTGGAGGTGGGGAGAGAAACACCCGAGAGCTGCAGGTCTCACTAGGCATCCCTTTCTTTTGTCCCTCCCCTCCCCTCCCCTCCCCTCCCCTCCCCTCCCCTCCAGTGTCTCCATCCAGCCGGGCAGGACCTGGGGTTGGCTTGCCTTTGCCCCTTCCTCTGCTTCTTCTCCTTCCCCTTTCACAAGTTCTCTCTCTCTCTCTCTCTCTCTCTCTCTCTCTCTCTCTCTCTCTCTCTCTCTCTCTCTTTTTTTTTTTTACTCGGATTTTCTGGCTCCTGGCAAGATCCCGGACAAAAAATGGTGCAGAAGAAAGCAGCTGAACTTGAGGGTTTCCACCGTTCGTTCAAGGTACCTGGGGCTGCTTGCATCGCTCCTGGGCTGCTGGGGAGGGGCAGAGTGGGACCATCTGGCTCTCGGGCCTCCTTGTTGTTGTGACGGGTCCCCTTGCATTGGGAGGTGACAGTTTTCCTGGAATGGAAGAGCCGGGAGGCTCCTGTTGGAGAAGAGGGGTAGGGGCTTGCTTGCCCAGAGTCCTCAGCAACTCGGCTTTGAGGTTCTTCTCGGGGCCGATCTTTCTTTGGGGAGAGGGGAATGCCTCGAAGACAGGAGAAAGAATCCTGGAAGCTTGGCCAAGCCCAACTGGAGGAGTTTGGCCTGACCGGGAGAGGGGATGGACTAACAATGAGCCAGGCTGGGCCTGCCTGCCCCCCCTAAGTTGTGCTGACTAAGCACCCCGTTTTTCTCTTCACTGTCCCAAGGAGGCTTCTTCCCCAGCTGCCTCGAGAAGAGAGAGCTCTTCCCTAGAAAGAGTAAGCCCCTGCATACAGCCTCCTGGTCCTGCCTTTGCTAGCAAGAGAGGGGGTGTATGGGGTGATTGTTCTCCTCCAGTGTCTTTCTCCCTTCCCTCCCCCTTTCAGGGATTTCCTGCTCTGGGACACAGTGTTTTCTGGGGGCTGATTGAAAGAGCCCTCTCTACTGCTATGGGAAGAACTGATCTATAGCCGCAGATGGATGATGGGGAGGGATAAGGAAGAGCCAGTGTAGAATGGGGGGGGGGATGCATTTGGAACCTGCTCTGGACAGTCTGCCCCTCCCCTCTTGACTCATAGAGTGTAAGAATCTTAGAACTCACAGCCTCAGTTTCTTCCTTCCCGGGAGATCATAAAATCGTGTCGTTTGGAGGGAGACCTTAGAGATACAGTAGTCCGGCCCCCTCCCTCATTTTAATAGATAAGGAAACTGAGGCCCGGAGGGGGAAAGGACTTGTCCAAAGTCCCGCCTGACCGCAAGAGCTGTAGAATCAGGGTTCTGCTGACCCCCTTCTTACATGCCTTTGGAGGAGTGCTAACTGGAGGCAACAGTCCTCTAGCTTTCAGGAGAGTTTGGGTGTTGGCAAGACCTGAGCTCACACACTTAGAGCTGTGCAACCCTGGGTGAGTTGCTCAGCTTCTCTGTGCTTCAGGTTCTTCAGTTGTAAAACGGCAGAGTATAAGCCCCCAACTTCCAGGAGGATCAGATTCAGCGAATCTTATCTTAAAATGCTTTGCCAACCTTAAGTCAAATGCCAGCCATAGACATCATTGTCTGCTTGGTTTTCATTTTGGATCCTCAGCTGAAAAACCATTTCCTGTCTTGCCAGGAAGCTTTGGGGGCTCTGACATAATAGCTCACATGAACGTTGGATCTTTTTTTGGGGAGGGGGGAATAAAGAGGCTGGGGAGTAAGAAAGGCCTGTTGTGGGAAGAGGAGGCAGGCTCCCAGCCCCTTCCCTATCATCGCCTTTTTCCCAGGACAGGATGATGTCAGCATTTGGGCTTATGTAATGGCCTCATTTGGAAATAACCTGTTGCTGGGTAAGATAGGCAGGGATGCTGTGTGTGTGTGTGTGTGTGTGTGTGTGTGTGTGTGTGTATGCATGCATGCATGCACCCTGTTCTAGGTATTGAATTGCTGCTGCAAACCTGTAGGTTGGGTGTCTGGTTAATTTGGGTGGGAGGTGTAAGTGGAGAGAGTTTCAGAGAGAGTTCTTAGGGAGCCTGTGCCTTTTTGTACCTCTTCTTTGGTGGCTGCTTCCCCTTCTCTCTCTCTCTCTCTCTCTCTCTCTCTCTCTCTCTCTCTCTCTCTCTCACACACACACACACACACACACACTCTCTCTCTCTCTCTCACACACTCTTGCTTCCTCCCAGAGTGCCTGGCTGGTCTCTCTGGGTAGCAGGGTGCCTGCTTTCTTGCCGGCTTCCGGTGGGGCTCACACCAAGTTCTGGGGGTTCCCCTGGCCCTTTTCCCTAGCACTGGGAGGCCCCAGGCCTGGGTGCTCAGCTCTTGATGGTGTTGAGAAGAGGCAGTTGGATCAAATGAATGGAAGAGTGCTTTGCAAAGTCAGAATACTTCTGAGAAACCTGACTTTGCTCTTGACTGCTGTCTGTGGCATCTAGCAAAAAGCCTTGGGGAGATGCTGGCGTTTGAATCACCACCCACCTTAGCCGCCTCCTAGCTTGGTCCCATGGAGCCCGTTCTACTCCCTCTGCTGGTTGCCTCCTCTCTTACTCGAACGTGCTTGTTCCACTGTCTCCTGGGGGTCACTTGTAATTCCTCCTCACCCCTTCACCATCTGTTCCTGTGAGCGTTCTTTCTCTTGTCTAACCTTTTCCCTTCCTCCTTCAGTCTGAGCCCATTTCCCTGCTTTGGACACTAGAGACTTGCCCGAGATTTCCAGCCTTCCAACAGAAAGGATTCCTTGGTAGATTTTTTTTTTGGGGGGTGTTGCCATCCCCAGATTCTGCAGTTCCCCCTGTGTGTGTGTATGCTGGGGGGGGGCGGGGGCCGAGGCTTGCCTGGGCCAACTCAGCAGAATAAGCCCCACCTCAGTCCTAAGCCATAGTAAACACACATTTCTCGATGGTTCCAGCCAAGACCTGCTGACCCTGCTTCCCTGCCAAGCTGAAGTCTGAGGGGTGTTGGCCTTTGGGGCCAGACCAGACAGGGAAGGTCACTGCTCTGCCCCCTTCTCAAGTGTTACAATTAAGGAAGGGAGAGGGTGAGGAGAGAGGCTTCCCCTTGGCTGGAGGCTCCCCCTCCTGTTTTTCCTAGACATTTAATATGCTGGGGGTTTTTTAATTCTAAGAAGCTCCGGGTTGTGACAAAGGAGGCGTTATAAGTGTTGGAATGGATTGTAGGTCTCTTGTATAACTTGGGGCTTGGGGGAGTGATCTTGTTGTGGGCCTGCTTGGCCTTTTCTAGAAGAGACCAGTCTGGTTGGTGGTGCTGGTGTAGCCCATGGGTTAGTTAGGAACGAGGTTCTAGGGCCACTGAGTTTTATTTGCTCTTTAGAATAAAACTTTAAGTGATTTGGGTCCTTATTTTATAAATGAGAGAGCTGAGCCTGGGAAGCTAGTAACCATAGCGTGTCTCTTTATCCCCAGCATATCCCCAGCATAGGGCCCTGGCTTGGTAAGCACATCATCAAAATTTGCTTGCTTTCCTCACAATAAGCCTGTGAGGACTGTGTGATCCCATTTTATAGCTGAAGAAACTGAGATCCAGAGAGGTTTAAATGACTTGCCAGAAGTCATAAAACTTCTAAGTGGCAAAGGTCTGTAGACTCCCGGGTCTGTTGTTTCTCCCCCTTGGAGGGGGGAGGCCTGATGCAGCTTGGATGTCCCTGTGTGTCTGGGGAAGATCAGACAATCCGTTTACATCCCTTTGCTCTTTTCAGTGACTTGCCTACTCCCTCCTTGGGACAAGAGAGGCCAAGCAGAGGATGTTGTTGTTGGGTTGGGGGTAGGACAAGCCAGGTCTTGACCCCACCCACCCCAAGCTGGTTTAGTCTGGAACCTCCTCCCTTTCCCTTCCTCCCCCGCTGCTCCCAGGCCTGGCTCCTAGCAACAATCTCTGCCCCTTGGGGGGGTGGGGGTGGGGAGAAGACTCTTAAGCAACTTTTGTTTTCTGTCCCTCCCAGCCCCAGGGTTTGACCTCTGCCTGATTCCCAGGCTGAGCAGCCTGTGATGGGCAGTTGTCAACATCTGGCTAGGTCCCCTCCTTGGCTCTGTGTGTGTGTGTGTGTGTGTTGCTGAATTAGGTTTGGAAGGGCATAATCGTGTGAGTGTCACATCTCCCAGAACTTTTCTTCCTTATTGGTCAGATTATAAATAGAAAGGGGAAAGAAAAAGGACCTTAATTTTTTTTTAAGAATTGAAAACGTCCACATTTATTCTCCAAAAATACCTCTCCACTCTCTTCTTTACAATAGGGTGGGTGACAGACAGCATTCCCATTTCATAGAAGGGGAAATAGGCCTGGGGAGGTTCAAAAAAGACTGGACGAGGCCTGGCTCCCCAGAGCTTCCCTTGACTTGAGCTCCTCTGTACTTAGGTACAGACTGACCGGCTTAGAGAATGATCAGAAGAATGATGCTGATTTCCATAGCTCTCGTAACTCTTTTACCACAGACCGTGTCAGGGAGGGGCGAGTACATGGATTCTGGTATCCGAACAAGAGCAGTTGGGCTTGTAAAGATCATGGACAAATTTCTTCTCCCTGAGCCTCAGTTTCCCCATCTATAAGATGAGGAAGTTGGAATGGATGAGCTCCAAGGTTCTTTCCAGTTGCATATCGATGACCCATCTTGCTGTTGAAAAACTGGCTCTCTGAGACCTGAGAAGACTTAACCTGCGTTCCTGCAGTTAGAAGAGGGTCCGAGTGGGGCCTTGTCCCTAGTCTCTGCTGAGTTTAGTAGTTGTCCCATGTACCCTTGCCATGTAGTTCCTGAGGGTCGTGTCTTATGGTAACTCTTGCAGTGTTCAGGTTTGCTAAGAGGAGAAAGTAAACTTCAGCCTGTTACCACAGAACTATTAATCGTTCCTTGGAATCTGGAGGGTCTGGATTTGAAGCCAGACTCTTAGCCATTAGCTGCATGACCCTAGGCCAGGCACTGGACACTGAGCCTCTGTTTTGTTGAGTACAATGGAAAGGACGCTGGATTCAGAGAGTGCTTTGGTTTGACTCCCAGACTTTGTTTGATGTTTGTGTGGGTAAATCACTTTATCTCTCTGGGCCTCAGTTTCTTCATCTGTAAAAAGAGGAGATGGCTTTGATCTGTGGTCAGCTAACATTAAGTGCGTGATATGTGCCAGGCACCGTGTGATGGGGGACACAAAAAAAGACAAAACATTACCAGTGCCTGGCTTCTGGGAGCTTACAGTTTGATGGGGGAGACAACACACACGTGGATGTACAGTCAAGATACTTATGGGGTAAATTGGAGCTAAGGCTTTGGCCTTGAGGGAGAGTTAGAAAAGCCTTCCTGGGTGGGAGCTAGGTGGCGCAGTGGTTAAAGCGCTGGCCCTGGATTCAGGAGGACCTGAGTTCAAATCTGGCCTCAGACACTTGACACTTACTAGCTGTGTGACCCTGGGCAAGTCACTTAACCCCCATTGCCCCAACAAAAAAAAAGGAAAGTGTTCCTGTAAAAGGAAGCCAAGAGGCCTAGTGCTTAGAATGAGGAGAGAGTGTCTTGTTCAGGGAACAGAAAGAAGTCCCTGTCACTGGATCTGAAAGTGTAAGAAGGCTGGGAAGGTAGGAAGGGGCCAGGGTGTGGAGGGCTATGGCCCACAAGGGATGGTGTGTTTGGGGAGCCCCTGAAGTTGATTAAGTGGGCCCGGCTGGGGCGGGGAGGAGGGACACAGTCCCACCGATGACTTAGGAAGATCAGTTTACTGCCTGAATGGAGCATGGATTGGAGTGGGGAGAGACCTGAGGCAGGGAGAAGAACCAGCAGGCTATTGGAAGATACCAGGCATGAATGGATGAGGGACTGTCCCAGTGGAGGCAGAATCTGAGGAGAGCAGGGGATGGACATTAGAGATGGTTGGAAGGTGGAAGCCACAGGATTGTAGCCTCCGATTGGAGGGAGGAATGACAGATGATGCTGGGGCTTTGAGCCCGGATGATTGGGAGAAGCATGGTGGTGCTCTTACCAGAAACAGGGAAGTCAACAAGAGAGGAGGGTTTAGGAGGGAAAGAAAGCTTAGTTATGGACGTGTTGAGCCTAAGATTGGAGATGTCCGGAGATGTCCTGTGGGCAGTTAGAAACTCTTGGGAGATTGGTTAGACCTGGAAAAAGAAATCTTGAGAATCATTCATGCAAATGCAGATGTGCAAGATGGAATGAACGAACACCACTTGAATATCATTGTCCTCAGAGGGTGGTTGTGAGGAAAGGGCTTTACAAGATGGTAGAGGGATGAAGAAATAGGAACAATCATCTTTCCCAGATCTCTGACCTTGACAGATGATATAAAATTTCTGCTAGAGGGAGAGATGGTCAGAAGTGGTTCCAGGCCAGGCTTGCACTTGATTCAATTCTTGGTAAGAGTTCTTGAGAGAATGAGGTTTCTGGACATACTCTCCACCCCCTCCCCCAGTGCCCTCAGCTTCGTGACATCTAATGGAGGGGAAAATCAAGGGATTTTCCTTTGGAGGTATTTGGGGGTTGGAGAAGTACAAATCAGATTACCTTGTCATAAGATTCAGAGCTGGCATCTAGTCCAGTACCTGCATAGCAGATGGATGGTACAGTGGATAGTGTACTGGGCCTGGAGACAGGAAGACATGAGCTCAGATCTGACTTCAGGTACTTGGCCAGCTCTGTCACCCTGGACATGTTACCCCCTGTCTGCCTCAATTTCTTCATTTGTACAATAGATATCATAATAGCACCTACTTCCCAGGGTGATCAAATGATCAGATATTTATACAGTGCTTTGCAAACCTTAAAAGTTCTATACAAGGGACAGCTAGGTGGCTCAGTGGATAATGCACTGGCCCTGGATCAGGAGGACCTGAGTTCAAATTCGGCCTCAGACACTTAACACTTACTAGTTGTGTGACCCTAGGCAAGTCACTTAACCAAAAAAAAAAAAGTGCTATATAAACAGTAGCTATTGTTATTATGGGTGAGTACGCTGAGAAGAGGGGAAGCCCTTACTTCTGACACAGGTGGTGGTAAGAAACAGTGACTCTACTGCCCTGAGACCAGGCCGGGTTGGAGGATACTGCTTTTCCCTCTCTCTCGCTTCTAGAGGGAATGAAGGACAGATTTACCAAGAAAGGAATAAATAGTATCTCCGGTGGATCATAGAGTTTAGGGACCTTACAGATCTAGGCCAGCTTTTGCAGATGGGGAAATTAAGGCCCAGGGGGAGGGGGCAGGAATCTCCATGTTACACGTAAGTCCTTTGGCATTGCTGGAAACAAGAACTCAGGGCTCTGGACTGCCTTTCTTCTAGACCCGGGCCCAGAATGGGTCTTAGGAGCTAGAACTGGAAGGAGCTCTGGAAATCGAGTCTGACCTCTACAGGTCACAGAGCGGGAAATGGACTGGGGAGGGGAGATATCTTACTCAGGGTCTAGCTCTTGTGAGAAGTGAAGTTGGGATTCAAACACTGTGCTCTTCTGCTGCCTGGAGGCCTCTCGGGCATGTTAGGTTGATTCTCCCCAGGTCCTATAGACAACACCCCCAATCTAGGCCACCTTGGTTACCCAGGAGACCTAGCAAAAGAGTGGGGATGGCTGGGCGCAGCCTCCCCCCAACCCCCTGTTCATAGCACGTGGTCTAGAGACAGGCTGGGACATCCCCTTTGTTTATGTAAAGATAACAACATTCCTGTGATTGCTAACATCTTTGTGCCTATCCGCCGAGGGGTCAGCTGTTGGGAGGGGGGGGGGAGGTTCAGGCTCTCACGTGTCCGTCCTCAGCCCTGTCCCCTTTTCCAGGTGCTCAGTACCCAGCTCAGACAGCTGCACCCCAGGCTGTGACCCCACTCCATCCCCTGCCCCTCCTGTCCCCCTCCTGCGGGCCCTTTGTCTGGGGAGAGAGGTTCTGTAGTAGCGGCACGGCCAGATTCTAGCCTAATTCGAGTTCCTGGATTTCTTTGGGCCTCAGTTCTGACCTTTGGGGGTTGGTAGAAATGGAACTGAAAGGTCATGCCTCTGGGATCAGGTCCTGTGGGTCTGGGCCTGCCCTATCACTGTGAGAGTCATTGAGCTCGAGTGAGCGGCCTAGAACTATGTGAGAGGTCATGCTTTTACAAGCATTGTTGATTATTGATGGAGATCAGAAAACCCCAGGTTGTAAGGGGCCTGTGGCATGGGGTCAGTGTTTGGGGGGGAAAGAGGGGAGTTCTAGGAGACTCTTCTCACGATGTGGACTCCTCCCCCTTCCTCACCTCATAGGGACAGAATTCTTTCGAGCTGGCCTTTGCCGTCAACCAGTCCAACCACTTAGAATCGGTCTTCAATTTCGAGTGCCCGCCCCGCCCTGGTAAGCCCTAACAGACTGGTCTTCTGCCCCGAGGGCATGTGACCCCAGAGAACAGAGACAGCTAGGCAGGTTCAGGGACTCTGAGGGGAGTGTTGGGGCCCAGGGAGGTATTGGGCACAGCTGGGGACATATATGGGGACAGTCAGAAGTATCAGGGCCAGGGAGTTTGAGTGCAGGGATGGAGAGGGAGAAGCTGAAGGTCAGTGTGGCCACAGAAGGGCCTGTCCCATGTTCCTCATCGCTTTAGCTAGTTCTGATTGGGGAAGAGTCCTGGAGAAAAGGATTCTTAGCGCCGAAGCTTAGTGGATGTTAGCCTGTCTTCCTACCTTTCCTGACCTCTTGGGAAGGGCCTTCCTTTGACTCAGTCCCCGCCCTGCCCCACCCTCTCCTAAAAATAGCTGGTGAGTCCCAGGGTCCCGAGCTCTTGTGGCCCTTGCTGATGCCAAGTCCCTGGGGCAAGCCGGGGAAATCTCCAGATAGAGGGAGATCCTGGCTGAGATGGAGCCCTTTAAATAGGGCCTGGAGCCCTTGATTCCCTTACCCCAAGGCTAGAGGGGGAGGTCTGGGGTGGGGAGGGTGAGTCCTGACCAAGAAGAGCCCGCTGCTTACCTCTGTGCCCCCCTCTCCTGTGATTGGGGGTCTTGTGTGCCCCAGACATGCCCTCAAGCCAGCCTATCGACATCCCTGATGCTAAGAAGAGAAGCAAGAAGAAGAAACGGTGCAGGGCCACAGATAGCTTCTCTGGGAGGTTTGAAGGTGAGTCAAGTCAGTCTGGGCAGAGCAGGGCAGATGGATGTCTGTTGGGGCCAAGAATTCTGAGCCGGTGGTGAGAGGGGAGGGGAGGGAAGGGGGAGGGACTCCGGTTAGGGGCTCCCTGAGAAAGGGAGAGGAGAATTTTAAGGAGGTCCTACGAGCTGGTCTGTGGCAACAGTGTCTGTTCCCGGGCAGCGAGGCCTGGGCCAGGGTTACCAAGGTCCCTTCTCTCTCTCCCCCAGATGTTTACCAATTGCAGGATGAAGTGCTGGGGGAAGGAGCCCACGCCCGTGTCCAGACCTGCATCAACCTCATTACGAACAAAGAGTACGCCGTGAAGGTGAGCCAGCTGTGCTGTCTAGTGGGGGGAGATGGGGGCAGAGTCTGGAGGCAAGGGGGACCAGGGGTAGGAAGCCCAAGGTCCATCCTAGAGATCAGTCCAGGAGAGCCCTCATCCAAGGCCCATGAGAGTTGGCATTCCGTAGGTATATGTAATCTCTGTCTCATCATCACCCAGTAGGATGACAGGCTCTCCTGGAGGCCTGATATCTCCGTGCTCTGGGGCCCCCAGCTCGGGTGGAACAAGCCGAGCCTCATTCTTAGTTATGGGTTTGCACTTGAGAGGCTGTTTCTTAGACTGATAGAGGATTTGGAAGGAGTGGTTGAGGAAAGGCCCAGATCTGATCCAGATAGAAAAAGTAGAAGTGAGGGGGCAGCTAGGTGGCGCAGTGGATAAAGCACTGGCCCTGGATTCAGGAGTTCCTCAGTTCAAATCCGGCCTCAGACACTTGACACTTTACTAGCTGTGTGACCCTGGGCAAGTCACTTAACCCCCATTGCCCTGAAAAAAAAAAAAAGAAAAAAGAAAAAGTAGAAGTGAAAAAACCTGGAGTGAGAGGAGGGGGAAGCCTGGTGTCTAAAGAGCCACTGCCTGGCATGGTGCTTAGTCAGAAGGCAGCAGGGGCCTGCTCTGCGCTGTGCTCTCCCATTCGTCCCGTGACGAGGCCTTCTTGGCTCAGACCCTCTTTTGGGAATCAGGTCATCACACAGACCTTCATTCCTAAGGGCTATTTACTGAACTGCTCAGGCCCTGCACTAATAATAACTGACCAGCTTCTGATTCCACAAGCTTGGGCTCAGCAGCGGGCATGGGCATGGGTCCTCACCGGCCAGCTTGCCTTTCTTTTTCTCTCTTCCTTCTAGTTCTCCCCATATTCTTTCTCCTTCTCGTTCTCTCCCTCTTCTCTCTCTCTCTTTATCTCCTCACTCATCCTCTCCCTTCTTTCTCTGCCTTTCTTCTTTTTCTCTGTCTCTCTCTCTCTGTGTCTCCCCTCCTTCTCTGTTTCCTCTCTCTCTCTCTCTCTCTCTCTCTCTCTCTCTCTCTCTCTCTCTCTCCCTTTCCTCCTTCTCTGTTTCCCCTCTACCTCTCTCTGTCTCCCCTCCTTCTCTGTTTCCCCTCCTCTCTCTCTCTCTTTCTCTGTCTCCTGTCCTCCCTCTCTGTGTCTCCCCTCCTTCCTCTCTGTCTCCCCTCCTCCCCCCACTCATCTCTCTTTCTCCCCCCTCCTTCCTCTCCCCCACTTTTTCCCCCCTTTCTACGGTTCCTCTCTTCTCATCCCCCCACCTCACGAAGAAGAGTTGATTGTGAGGTCTATGGCTGGAGTAGGGAATCACAGTCTGCAGTGAGCAAATAGCCTGGTGGGCTTCTCATCCATTGACCATAACAGGGAGCTGGGTGATACAGTGGTTAGAGCACTGGACCTGGACTCAGGAAGAGCTGACTCCAAATACTGCCTCATCAAGTCACTTAATTGTTCTCAGCCTCAGTTTCCTCAACTGTAAGATGGGGATGGTAATAGCACTCGTCTCCCAAGCTTGTGGTGAGACTCAAATGAGATTATAATCGTAAGCAGTTACCACAGTGCCTAGCATGTTGGCTATCATTATTATTAGATATCATTATTATTAGATAATAGTTTTCAATGAATCTCAGATCCGTGCAGATTCTACAACAGGAAAACCTGCATTTCTGGAGAGCCAAATGAGAAGGCATTGGGACACATAGATTTGTTGGGTTCCAGCTTCCTTGTCATACAGATAGGGAAACTGGTTCAGAGAGGGGATAGGCCTTACCCAGATGTCACAGAAGTAGTGAGCTGCAGAGCCATGTCCTGAACCCAGGGCTTCTGACTTGAGTTTTCTTTATCCCTCTGCAGCAACAGAAAGCGGGGACATTGAGGGCAGGGTTCTCCATTCAGATCTGTGGAATAATACGCTGTTCCTTCTGGGTCTGAAGAATAGGTCTTCTCTGAGTGCTAGAAATAGGCACACCTCTTACTAGAATTGCCAAGTAGCTGTGAATTGACAAGTTTGAGTCTTGCTTGCCCAGTGACACAGGCAGAGTGGGTAAACTGAGGAAGAGAGAAACAATGCTTGGAGGTTATGAAGTGTGGTTTGCCAGTTTGAATAATTTTCAGATCTGCATCATACTTTCCCCAACCCCTGAGGTAATCAGAATTTGCTTTAAGTCTATATGCATAGCCCTTGGCTGGATAAACACTAACACTGGATGGGTTGTGAATGCCAAGGAATCGCTCCAAGCAAGAGCTCTGAGCTCTGGATGCCTTGGAAGCAGGCCTTCCTTTAGAAGGATCCAGCCTGTGTCTCTCCTGTCCCCTTGTGAGTGTGGGCTGGGAAGATTGGCTGCTCTGTTCTCCAGGTGGTATGGGACAGTGCCTGACACATGGCTAGCACCTCATGGATGCTTGTTGATTAACTGGGCCCATGCAGGGAGGAGGCAGGGCAGGATTCCCAGTGTGAGGAAGGGGAAAAGCTAGAGGACTCCCTCCCCTACAGTCTGACCAGACCCTTTCTCACCCTCCCTCTATCCTCACCCAGCACTGAGGCCTCTTCTCATACCCACCTAGACAAGCTGTGTTTTAAAACAACCCCAAGACGCCTTCAGTCTCCGGCTATGGAACTGAACAGGGCAGAATGAGAACTAGTTGGTAAAGCAGCAGCCAACCCTTCAAGAGTCTTGCGTTATTTGGACTCTTCCTTTCATCTTGAACCAGTCTTCCCCTTTTCCTCCTGTCCCTTTGTCTTTTTTTTGGTGAGGCAATTGGGGTTAAGTGACTTGCCCAGGGTCACACAGCTTGTAACTCCTGTCCCTTTTTACCAAGCCTGGGCATGAAGCTACCATTGCTTGTCCCTCTTCATGAGTCAGGGGTTTCTCTGTCCCTCCTCCATGCCCCTAACCACACACACAGGGAGAAGAGTGATTAAAAAAAATAAAAGACCCACAGCTACTGTCTCTCTAAGCCAGGTATGGGAAAGTGTCTTCCCTTCTGGTCTCCTCATGGTGTCCGGAAAAGGAGAGAGGGGACATGCTAGTAACCCCACCCCCTTTGCTTGCTCACCTTCCCCATAACCCCCAGTCTCTAGCCCAGGGCTGCTTCTAGTGCTCAACATAGTTCTTGGCTACTTTTCCAGGAGCAGTGGGTTGGAGGGTGGGTGATGAACAGAGATGGCATCAGTCGGGGGATGAGGAAGTTACAGAGGAGGCTCTGTCCCTTTAAGTGGCTTTCCATGTCATTGGAGCTGGCCAAGGGGTAGAGCCCAGGCTGCTCACCCCCCCCACCTCTTCTCCCCTATTGGTGGAAGAGATTGACTTGTCTGGTGGGGAGGGGGGGGGCAGCTGGAGGATGGCAGCTGCGGGGTTAGCGCTCTCTGGGGAGCTTTCTTTACCCAGCAGGCACTGCTATGAAAGGAACAATGCTTCCTTTTGCCAAGTCCCCATCATGGCTAGATTTCTCTCTCTCTTTTTTCCCCAACACCCTCCCCCACCCACCCCCCAATCTGTTTCAAGATGGATGGCCCAGCGTTGGGGGAGGGTGGTGCAGAGGGTTCTTTCAGGGAAGAGAGGAGCATGGGGAATAAGAGGCTTTCCTGACCCTTGATGAGTGGCCTAGGGCGGCCCACCCTTACAGAGGCTGCTGGGGGAACCCAAGAGGCTGAAGAGAAACACTGCACATACTTTTCCCCCCGGGCCCTGCCCCCCCCTCCCCATATGTGCACACATTCTCACATTTCTCTGTCGGGAATCTCTATGGTAAGGGTGAGGATTGGAGACCAGCCCCTGATTAATGGCTCTTTCCCTGAAGCGCTGGTTGGGACTTTTTTTCAGGGCAGGGTGGAAGGATTGGGGGTGTGAGTGAGAAGTGTCTGCTTCTAGGCTTCTGGAGATGGGGGAGGAGAGGTGAGCACAGGTTCTGGGGCTGATTAACCCCTGAAGAGCTTAGAGGAGAAAAGCATCCCTCTTGCTAGTTTCTTCCATGCTGGCTTTGGGAGACACTTGAAGTTGGGGGTTTTTGTTCTGCTGAACAAGGCTGACTGATACTTTATACTTAGCAAGGCTTCCCCATCCCCGTGGCACTAAGTGTTGGGGGCAGCAAGTTAGAGGTCCTGAGGAGGTTGTTCAAGGTCACCCAGACAGCTGCAGAAACTGGTGAAGAATGGACATTTTCTGCCTGAAAATGAGCTTGAAATCCAAGCTAAATTCTAAGACCCTGCTGGAAAATTCGTTAGCTCTCCCCCACCCTCTTCATGCCTGTTTGTGTGTCGATGCCATGGTTTCCCCATCAGTATCATAGGATCATAGCATTTAGATTTAATCAGGTAGGACAGGCAAGGGCATAATCATGGGGTCTCTAATTCTTGGGATTGTCTTGAAGGAAGTGCTTTGTAAACCTTAAAAGGGTTGGGTAAACATGAGATGATTGTTCACAGCTATTTGGTCATAGTTTAAAAAAAAAAACCCTCCCATCTCTGAACCATTTTCTCCATAGCGTCCTGGTGAAGCAGGGAGCACTTAGTATCAGCTCATTTTACTGATGAGAAATCTGAACCTCAGAGGTGAAATTCAGTTCAACAAGTATTTATTGTTGGATCCAACACCATTCTAGGTTCTGGGAATAGAAAGACCAAAATAAAACAGCCCCTGCCCTCAAGGAGCTTAGAGTTCACTTAAATAACTTCCCCCAGAGTGTCATGGTGTCAGAGCCAGGATTAAAAAACCCAATAATACCTGACATCAATATAAGTACCTACTATGTGCCAGGCACCGAGCTAAGCACTTTACAAATATTATCTCATCAGGTCCTCACAACAACCCTGGAAGGTCAGTGCTGTTATCATCCCCATTTTAAAGATGAAGAAATTGAGGCCAAGAGAGGTTAAATTAACTTCCCCAGGGTCACAGAGCTAGTATTGATGTAGGGAGGGGTTTGATTGATCAAACTGATCATGAGGCATCCCAAAGAATTACAAGATTCAGTGTCTCAGTTTCCCAAGTTTTATTGAAAGACTGATGACCACAGGGAGGTGTCTCCATTTGGGAGATAGGAATGGTTATATTTATAGTGAGAAAAAGTAGGTTCTCTCCTCATCCTAATCTCCTCCTTAAGGTGGTACATGGGAGGTCTTATCCTAATTTGGACTTCCTGCAGTCCTAAAACAACCCCCTAGGTGGGTACCTTTTTCCTTGGAGGTGTGTTTTTTGGGGTGTACACATCATAAGGTGAACCTAAGGACATATTTGGCCTTTTCTGTACATGTTCCTAAAGACATGCTTAAACTTGTCAGACCCAGAGGGTCTCTGTATTATTATTATTTTTTTTTTTTTTGCGGGGCAATAGGGGTTAAGTGACTTGCCCAGGGTCACACAGCTAGTAAGTGTCTAGTGTCTGAGGCTGGATTTGAACTCAGGTACTCCTGAATCCAGGGCCGGTGCTCTATCCACTGCGCCACCTAGCTGCCCCGTCTCTGTATTTTTGATATCTTTTTACTTAAGATCTGGTTTCTAGGTGTCCTGTCATCTAGGAATATTAATGTCTATTAATGGTTAATGGTCCCTGTTTACAGTCTCTGTTGATCGTGAGGGTTGATAGGGACAAATCCTCTTAGTTACTGTAAGAACACTAACCTTAGTTTCTCTGTTAACCCTTTTAGGTACTCAAGTCTTGGATTATCTGTTAACCCCTTTTAGCTACAATTGATAGGTTATCTGTTAACCCTTTTTAGCCTCCTCCATCAGTGTCTGACACTGAATTTAAATTTAGGTCTTTGAGAATACAGGACCAGTGCTTATATCCTCCCCAGCTGTTTGGGCCTTCTGCCTCCCAAGTCATAAGTACTATTTGCATTATACTCCAGCATCTATCCAAGAACTTGATGTAGATCCTGTAGTGAAATGAGTGACACCTGGGGCTTCTTTATCTTGCTCTTGGCCAGCAGGAATAAAAATATAATAACAGTAGCTAGCATTTATATATGGCATTCTATGCCCAGGTTTGGAAAGGAATTTAGGGTGCCAGTATATGGAGGAGGGTTGACTCTGGACAAAAGTGGATGGGCACTGGTGCTTGTCTGTCCTTGTTAACCCTTTCTCCTTATCCAGGTGTCTCTTCTTGTCCAGACTTGCCCAACTTATCCTAATAGATCTCTAGTCCCCTTCCCCTGGAGATTTACATCTGAATAGAGAACTTTAAACATTTAGCTAAGAAGTAATAAAGAATATTTGCATTTCAGGCCTGGTAATGTCAGGTCTGGGGGCCCTTCTGCTGCTGAACCTCCCAGCTACCCCCTCTTCCCGACAGGCTGTTTGCTTAGCCTCTTGGGCCCAGTGGGTGGCTCCTCTCTTCTTAGTGACCCCACCAGCCTTTCTCTTTTACAGATCATCGAGAAGCGCCTGGGCCACATACGGAGCCGCGTGTTTCGGGAGGTAGAGATGCTGTACCAATGTCAGGGCCATCGGTAAGGATTCCTTTCCTGTCCCCTGCACCCTCATCCCCACCTCTCTGCCTTGGGAGTTTCAGTTCCTGCCTTCTTCCTACAGACCTGTCTGTGCCCCCACTGTATTTCTGAGCTTGCCAATGGATAGAGACTTTACATTCTCTGGTGAAGGTCATTTCGATGAGCAGGAGCAGCTCCACTAAGGCCCCCTCCTCCCTCCCCAACCCCAGCGCAGTGAGGCCAGCCTCTCCTGGGCATCCCTTAAAGTGGGAGGAAATTCGGATCCCCCTTCGGGCTGGGCCAAGGGCTGCCCATAAAGAGGTTGGAATGGGGTAGGGACTGACAACTGAAGCATCTTCTCCTGCCCCCCACCCCTTCCTCTTTCCCTCCCAGAAATGTCCTTGAACTGATAGAGTTCTTTGAAGAAGAAGAGAGATTCTACTTGGTGTTTGAGAAGATGCGGGGTGGTAAGTATTAGGGGATTTTATCTGAGGCTATGGGTATACGTCTGGGGTTCTCTCTTTGACCCCCTGGTAGGGTATTAACACAGCACCCCTTTCCTTCCTCTTCTCTCCCCTTACCTCTAACTCCTGACATGAAAGACTTGGGTTAAAAAAAGAGCCAGTTAAAATCCATGAAATCTTCAAGGGGACCATAGGATACTTGAGAGACCTCCCTTCTGAATAGGACTAGGAACACATCCCTCTTAGCTACTCAGAAGAAGTGATTTTAAGAAATAGGTTGGGACTGGACCTGGGGTTTTTATTGTTGGGGCAATGATTCTCAAGCCTTTGGGTATTAGGAGCCTTTTGTCCTCTTGAAGATTATCAGGAGCCCCCCCCCCCCTTTTCCCCCAAGAGCTTTTGTTTTTGTGGATTCTAGCTTTGTATTATTAGGAAAATCATTTTCACTTTGGTGGAGCCTCTAGAAGCATCTCACATATTGAGAACAGCTGTTGTAGGGCCCGTGTGTCACACACTCAGCCCCCAGTATTCCTGAATGAGGCCCGGGCCCAAGTAAAATACCATTTGGAAAGAGTTAACAAAATAAATAGAAATACAATAAAACAAGAGATGATACTACATTTCAAAACTGAGTCAACATGTGGCCCACAGGGATCCTTATTTACTTAGGTTGGTTGATGCCCCAGGCCTAAAGAACTCCTGAATGAGGGAATGCCCCATAATGATGCACCTTTTTGGCCTTTTAGAGGATTGTTAAATTGAGCAAAGTGGTTTTGCCCTAGCAGGTAGTCAGGCCTTCTAAGAGGTGGGACAGGCTGAAAATGGGAGCTAATTCAGAGAAATTAGCAGGTGATAGACTCACAAAAGAGTGACTAAGGGTTGTTTTTTTGAGGGAGTCCCTGATTCAGAGGTCCAGGATCTTTGGTTTGGAAGAAATCTTAGTGGGCCCCTAGATAAGTCAAACCCATGGGCTTTCTGTTTGCCAGGCAGAGGGCTAAGTGAAGGGATACAACCAAAAAAAAAGCAAAATAATTGTTCTCAGGCCTCAGGGGGCTTACATTCTTTTTACTTTTTTTGGGGGGGTGTTTAATGAGGATCAAGTGACTTGCCTAGGGTCACACAGCTGGTAAGTGTCAAATGTCTGAGGCTGGATTTGAACTCAGGTCCTCCTGAATCCAGGGCCCATGCTTTATCCACTGTGCCACCTAGCTGCCCCTGTGTTTACATTCTAATGGGAAAAATGACATGTAGATTTTAAGTCCAGAGGAGTAAGCCTTAGCAGCTGGAGGGAATGGGGGGGAGGGGACTTTAAATGCGTCTTAATAGACAGATTATCCCTGGGCCTGAATTCCCTGAAAATCCCCTCTTCCATGTACCCAAGCAGTGGTTACCTACCCTTTGCTTAGAGACTTCCAGAGAGCAGGGGACTTGCTACCTGTTGGAGCAGTTGGTTCCACTCACAGAATTCCCATGGTTGGGAAGTTCTTGCTGAGCTCAAGCCGGGTGCATGTTAGGGGAGAGGCAACCCAAGTGTGGGAGAAGGGTGCCTGTATTTGGGATTAGACCCCCGGATTTGGGTTTCAAATCTGCCAACGGACTCTAGACGGGTCACTCCTCAAATGAGCTTGAGTTTCTTGTGGAAGACCCTGCCCTCCGTGCCCAGGTGGGTGGGTGGAAGTGTCACACAGCACTGTGGACGTGAGGGGTCATCTCCAGGGTGGTAACACCCCCTGCCCCAACAGCCAGAAGATGCAGGAGGCAGGCGAGGTGGTCACATTCTTGGCACATCCCTAGACTCAGTGTGTGTTAGTGGAAAGAGCACTAAACTCGGTGTCAGAGGGGTCCTGTTTTTGAATCCTGAGACTCTTGTTAGCTGGGTAACCCCCGTGCAAGACAGCGCTCTGAGCCTTGGTTCTCTCCTCTGAAAACAGGGGTGATCACACTTGGACTGTCTGCCTCCTTGGGTGGTTTTGAGGAAAGCCCATAGAAAGGTGTTGGATCCATGCCAACAGAAGTGGCATTACCGGGGTCACCCCTTTCCAGGGATCTGTGTGTGTGTGGGGGGTGAGGCTGGCCCTCCCCTGTGACCTGTGCCTTACCCCCCTCTTCCCCTCTGCCCCCTGGCAGGCTCCATCCTCTCTCATATCCATCAACGACGTCATTTCAACGAGCTTGAGGCCAGCATGGTGGTACAAGACATTGCCAGCGCCCTTGACTTCTTGCACAATAAAGGTGGGCAATGTCGGGGTATGAGGGGAGGGGACTTGGCAGAGAAGCAGAGGGGCTGGCTCCCTCCCCCTCTCTCCTCTCCTCTGTCCTGCCCTACCTGCTTCGTGCCCCAGCCGGGTGGCTCTCTGCCTCCTGCTGAAGCTTGGCACAGGAGCCACTCCCCACGACCAACACTTGAAGCCTTCAGAAAAAACCTGGTCCGGGGTTTGAAGGAAACTCCTGTGGTCTACCTGGTCCTGCCCTCCCTCCCTGCCTCCTTAAGCTCTTTCCATAGTGCCCTCCCCCACCCTCTTGACTTGCCTCCTCTGTCTGGCTTTCCCCCAGGGATTGCACACAGGGATCTTAAACCTGAAAACATCCTCTGTGAAAATCCTGACCAGGTGAGGAAGAGGCTCCTGCCAGGAGCGGCCTAGAGGCTCGGGGCCTGGGGGGGAGGGGAGTGATGGGCCCCTTGGGCAGCAGACCTTAGAGCAGGGGCTTTTCCAGGTAAGTCCAGATACCAAGCCCCCTCCCCCACCCCCACCCCCACCCTCTGCTGCTGACTCAGAAGCACAGACTCACAGCTGGGAAGATCCTCAGCCATCCCCTAGTCCAGGGTCTTGGAACCCTTCAGACCTAGTCCTGGAGAAGCCGGGATCCCTTCTCAGAATCCCCCCTCCCCCTTTTTAAATGCATAAAATAAAAAGCAAAGGATTACAAGGGAGATTGAAACGTACTTATAAAGATCTTTACAACAAATTTTAATTAACTTTAAAATATTTAAAATAGAAATATTTAAAAAGACAAATTCACAGACTTTCTGAAATCTCTTGATCCCCTTAGGGGGTCTGGACCATCACATAGTATCCCTGGTCTAGTCCAACCCCCACCCCTCCTTATTTTGCAGAGGTGAAAACTAGAGCTCAGAGCAGTGAGGGGGCTTGAGCTAGGTCTTACGACTCCCGTTGCGTGCTCTTTCCATTGTAACATTCTGTAGCTGGCTCATGGTGCGAGTGCTAGTGTGGCTACTTTTGGTCAGGTCTTTTGTTTCTTCATCTGTAAGATGGGCGTGATGCCCTCTCGTCTAAGGACGCTCTATGAAAGTGCTCTCCCCCTTCAGGGGATTCTGGGCCAGGCTTGGGGTGCTCCTGGGAAGGAGAGCGAGGTGCATGCAGCCAGGGACTAACAGGAGGAGGGTGTCCCCAGTAATGGTTTCAGGACAGTGTAGCCAGGCTGCCTGTGGCCTCAGGGGTCCGACACCCTTTTGTTTCCTCTCATCCTGCCTTGGGAAATTGAACCTTAGTGGAACTGGCCAGGCCAGAGGGACATTCGGCAAGTGCTACAGGTAGATGCCCCCTCCTCTGCTCCTCAGCTCCCCAGGCCTGGCCTCTCACAGGGATGGTTTCAGAGGCCAGCAGGCTGTGACGGGGCAGGGTGTGGAATGATGGGATGGGTCAGTGGTTCAGGAGTAAAAATGACAGCCCTGTGGTCAGATCTCCCCTCAGACATGCTCTAGCTGGGTAGCCCTGGGCAAATCAGTCCTTGTCATCTCTGGGTCTTGGTTTCCCTACTTGTGACATAAGAATGATCATACCCGAGGTGGTTGTGGGGAAGAGTCCTTGAAGGTCTGACGAGGGGGCTGGGGTCCCTGCCCTGCACCCATCAGCCTGTCTTCCACTCTCTGCTCCTCCTGGCAGGTTTCCCCAGTCAAGATTTGCGACTTTGACCTGGGCAGTGGCATTAAGCTCAATGGTGACTGCTCTCCCATCTCCACCCCGGAGCTGCTCACACCGGTAAGTCTCACCCACCAGCCGACCCTGCTTGGGGCATGGGAGGCAAGTGCCCTTGGGTGTTTGGCACTGGGATTGACTGACATGTGATGTTCAGTCTGATGAGACCACTGGGCATCTGCTCTCTCCCTTCATGGCAGTCGGGTTCTCTGAGGTGACACGGTGAGAGTTCATGGCCTCTTGGCCCCCGGCCCATGTTTGAGTAATGCCTTGGGCTCACCTTTAGGTCGGCCAGCCCATGCAGTAGTGAAGCAGGTGCGCCCCCCCCCCCCCGGCCTCCCCATTGCCCTGGCATCGTACCCGTGTGGTTCTGGATATTCAGGAGAAGGAGGGAAGGAGGGGATGAGCCGGGGATGCCGTGGATCTAATGTGAGTGGGCACGTCCTACCTGGGTCAAAGTAGTTCTGACCTGCATGGCTTTGGCTGTGCTTAGGAGGAATGACCACTGACTTTTTTTGTTGTTGTTGTTGTTTGTTTTGTTTTTGTTTTTTTGTGGGTAAGTGAGGGTTAAGTGACTTGCCCAGGGTCACACAGCTAGTAATTGTTAAGTGTCTGAGGTCGGATTTGAACTCAGGTTCTTTAGAATCCAGGGCTGCTGCTCTATCCACTGGGCCACCTAGCTGCCCCACCACTGACTTTTAAGGGAGCTGGTCTGTGTTCACTGGGGATGTGTTGGCAAAAGGATCCATTGCCCTGGGCCCCCAGGGGAGCCTGGTGGGATAGGACTGGGCATGGCCCTGGCGTCCCCTTTTCTCCGGGACCAGCACTTGCTCTGCCCCCCCTGGGCCCCAGAGTTACATAACACCCCCATTCCTGGTTGGCCTGGAGCAGAGCCCAGCAGCATGGGAGGAGCCCAAGGGAGAGAGCTTAGGGCTCGCCTTAGCAACAGTGGCTCTGATTGGTTGGGGGGGGGCGTCACCCAAAAATGGGTCAGGCGAGGCTTGGGAGAAGCAAAAGAGGTGGGGCTCTGGGGTGCTGGGGCACCCCCGGGTGCACTTAAGTGTGTTTGGGGCAGGGTGGCATTTGAGGACTGAGCAAGGGGCGGGGCTTCTCTGGGAGGATGGAAGCTTCACTCCTGGGGCCTGTAGTTGCAGCCCAGTGAAATTCCTGCCCATCGGCCACTCGTGCCCCCCCCCCTTTCTGTCCCATCCTGCCCCACCCTTGGGTTAAGGCTGGTGCTTGGAGTTTGTCCCTGCTCTCCCCCCAACTCCAGCCAGTCACCCTTGACCTAACCCTCCCCAGGAGCTGCCTCCCCACCCACCTTCTGTCTCCCACTTGGGGCGAAGCGGGTTTATGGTTTCACAGAAGATGTGTTTGGGGCATTTTCTCTTCCTAATTCTCAGGGGAACAAACTGAGAAGTGGTCAGAGATAGGCCTTGGGGGTCAGCCTTCCTGCTGCAGGGTCCCTTGGGGCCAAGGGAGGGAGCTAACCTTCCCGAAGCTGGCCCCTCCTGTTTGGCCCTTCCCACCTCTCCCAAGGCGGAATCCTTGGCTGGGAGCCCAGTCTGGGCGGGGAAGGAGCTGATGCAAGCCTGTCCTGCTGGGTGGGGAAGGTGAGGCTCCCCGCTGGAGCTGGGGCGGGCCAGACCGCCCACCCCCCCATGCTGCTCAGACAACCTTCACCTCTCAGGCACAAACTTACACTTTGTCTGTGTGTGTAGAAGCCGGGGAGAGCTGCCCAGCCCCCCTCTTTGCCCCAGCTCGCTTCCTGTCTCTGGTGCACATAGGGCCTCCCTCTTGCCCTCCCCACAGGCCTCTGGGGAGGCTGGAAAGTCCCCGTGGCTGGCTGGCTGGCGCTGTCTGTGCCTTAACTCTTCCTGTACCCACTGGCTGACACTGGGAGGGACCTTAAAAGATCAGACCCTACCCGGCTCACCTTTCAGGGCTCGTTTCTTCATCTGTAAAATGAGGGGGTCCCTTCCTGCTCTGTCTGCCTCTGATGCTGTGCTGTCTGGAGCAGTTCCTCCATTAGTCAGGCAACAAATCCCACTCAGGCCCCTAGGGTGTGCCCAGGGCTGGGGCTGCAGAGAAAGGCAAAAGCCAGCCCCGGCCCTCAGAGGGCTCCCTGTCCATGTACAGCAAGTAATAGGGGGAGATGATCCCCAGGGGAGGGTCCCGAGAGGCTTCCTGTGGGAGGGAGGAGACCGGAGAAAGGGTCCAGAGTTAGAGTCCTTTGAATTAAGGCTCTTGAGCCCCAGGAGGGTGAGAGGACAAAGCCAACCAGCCTCACGCCGATCCTGCTGCTGGTGCTGATGCCGGACTGTGCACAGGGCCTGGCACATAGGAGGCGCTTGGGAAGGGGCGAGCCCGAGGGCTGAGATTCAAACCCAGGTCCTGGGACTGGCAGGTCTGGCCATCCTGCTCCTTGTAGCTCACACCCTCTTCTGGCCTCCCAGGAGGACATGCATTGCAGCGCAGGGTCAGATGTAGGATGGATGGGACACCTTGGCTGGGGTAGAAGTTGGGTCCTTGATGGGGGGCATTGGAAAATCTGCCCATTCTCCTCTTTCATTTGGAGGGGCAGAGATGCAGAGCTACTGCCCCACTGCTGTGGAACCACCGACAACCCCGGGCAAGAGTCCTGACTCTGGGGAGACCTGGCCGGGCGTGGTGTGGGTGGGGCTCAGACACAGGAGAGTGAATGTGAGACAGAAGGTCACAGGACTGAGGGGTGGAAGGGACCCTGGCGCCCAGTCCCTCCTGTTGGACAGAGGAAGGAAACTGAGGTGTTGCTGTAGTACTTTGAAACTGAGGCTCAATCCGTGAGTTAATCAACAAACATTTATTAAGTTGAGAGATCTGGGTTCAAACCATCCCTCAGCCACTTAGGAGCTTCGTGACCCTGGGCAAGCCACTTCACCTCTGTCTGCCTCAGTTTCCTCATCTGTAAAGTGGGGATAATAACAGCACCTCCCTCCTAGGGAGGACAAAGTAATGTTTACATGCCAGGCACTGCTGCCATAATTGTGACCATAAAACTGGAGGTTGGCTTAGAGATTATTATTGAGATCCTCCCAGATGAAGAAACTTTGCCAAGAGGAAAAAGGAAAAAGTTTCCCAGAAAACTTGACACCCATGGGAACGCTTGGCCTTCCCACCATGTCCACCCCCGGACTCCCTGGCCTGGCACTCAAGGCTATGGCCAGTCTGGCCTCAACCACCCAGTGTGACCAGCTCCATCTTCCTGTTAATTGTCTCCTAAGAAGGCTGTCTGCCCTGCCTTGGTGCCTTTTCCCTATCTCCTCCCTTTTCTTCTCTGTTTATTTTAATTAATTATCTGTAATTGCCATCTCCTCCCAGAAGTCCTCCCTGACTACCCCACAGCTTTGGGTGCCTTCCTGAAGCACAGACTGCCCAGCCATGGGCCCTTCTGTGCCTCTGGGTCTGAGATGGGACGTCCCCTCTTCCTCCATCTTGTGTGGGGCTTGTCCTTGCTCGGTGCTCTAGGCAACCCATTGTCGGAGCATCCAGCGGGGCTCAGACCTGGCTTTGGCTGCCTGCCATCCATGCAGTCCCTTCTAGCTCCCGGTTCTGAGCTCCTCTCTGCATCCTCCCCTGCCTGGCACAGTGCCCCACACTTCCCGGATCTTCATTGGATATTAGTGGGCTTTCCCGGGGGCCGCCTCTAACCCTCCCTTCTCCCTCCTAGTGTGGCTCCGCAGAGTACATGGCCCCGGAAGTGGTGGAAGCTTTCAGTGAGGAGGCCACCATTTATGACAAACGGTGTGACCTGTGGAGCCTTGGGGTCATCCTCTACATCCTGCTCAGCGGCTATCCCCCCTTTGTGGGCCACTGCGGCAGTGACTGCGGCTGGGACCGGGGTGAAGCTTGTCATACCTGCCAGGTGAGGGCCCTGGAACACTGGTCCCCCCCACCCCCACCTCTGGCATTCTCCGGTTCTGAAACACTCATTCAACTATAGGACACATCTCATCATGATGGGGAGGCGAGAGACAGACCCACACTTACAGACATAGGCACTCAAGGGCAAGAAGGAGAGGGATGGGGCCCTCTGCTCGTCCCCCAAAGTTTTCTCTTCTCTCCCCAGTGAATCATACTGGTGTCCAGGCCTTTCATGGGATCCACAGCAGGGGTTCGAGTCAGGGAACTAGGGTTCTGAAAGTTACTGGATGATTCCTCAGTGACTTTGTGTGTCTTCCCTCTGGCCCTCCCCTAGAACATGCTTTTTGAGAGCATCCAGGCAGGCAAGTACGAGTTCCCTGACAAGGACTGGGCCCATATCTCCTTTGGAGCCAAAGACCTCATCTCCAAGCTGCTCGTCCGGGATGCCAAGAAGCGGCTGAGTGCGGCCCAGGTCCTGCAGCACCCCTGGGTGCAGGGGGTGAGTGTCTCTTGGGCTGGGGAAGTGGCCTCATCTGCTGTTTAGGTTCCAGGGAGTGGTGATTGAACGTGGGGAAGGAGAGGGAAGAGTTGGCCACCCTCTGAATGCTAAAGGGGATGAGGGAGGGGGGCGTGGCTGCTGGGGATTCCCAACCCTGGGTTTTACCCAAGCTCCTGAAGTGTCCTTAGATTCCAAGAAGTGTCACAGAATGATAGAAGAAGATACCTTTTCAAATGAAGAAGCTGAGCTCCCTGAGAAATTGTGACTGATGAGAAAACTTTGGGAAAATCAGAATAATTGGGAACCATAAGCTGGTCTGCCTTAGTAATAATAGATAACAGGTTTCAGTAGTGTTCTAGGGTTTACTGTGTCCCTGGGAGGTAGATAATATAAGTGATGGACCCATTTGACAGATGAAGAAACTTGAGACTCATATTCTGCGGTCATAAAGCTATAAGAAGTCAGAATGAGACTTGTACACATGCCACCTGCTGCCAAACCCAGCGCTTTTCCCACAATTCTGTGCCACCTCTTAAACTTTAGAAATATCCTTCTTACTTGACAGATTAGAAAACTGAGGCCCATTCAAGCGACTTTGCCGGAGCCCTTCAAGGGATAGACAGATAGCGCTTGCTCTGTTTAACCTAGTAGACAAGAGATTGGCTCAATGGGGAGGGGATGTTCTACAGTCTCCGCTGTCATGGAATTTGTATGTAGTCATTTGTGCTTTGTCTCTCCCCTTAGACTATGAGTTCTTTGAGAGCAGAGACTGTTATTCTGCCTTTCTCTGTTTGCCCTGAGCTTAACATGGTGCTGGGCACAGAGGAAGCACCTATAAATTTGGCCTCTTTTGGGGCACAGGTGGCAGAGAAGCAATGGTGCCCTGAAGCAGATTATCGGGTGTTGTAGCGAGAGGCACAGAGTGCCCCAGTGGGAGGGTCACCACCAGCTGGTAAGTAGGCATCTGAGCAGGAAGGGACCTCAGGGTTACCTAGTCCGGCCCGTACCTGATCAGCAGTTCCCTCTGTAACGAGGAGGCCTGCAGACCTTGCCCGATGACCTCTCATGAGCAGAAGCTTCCCAAGGACTCCCTCCCACTTTGGGGTGCTGAGTTATCAGGAAGTTGTAAAGCTTAGATCTGCCACTTCTTGGCATTTTCTCCCCTCCCCCACATTGCCCTTAGCTCCCTCAGTGGCCCTCCTCTGGACTCTGGAAGAAAGGCAGCCCCAAAAGCTATTGCATCCCTCCACTACACAGGGCTGTGACAGTCCCCTTGTACTCTGCCTGGCCAGATCACGTACTGAATACTGGGTACCCATCTAGTCCAGGGCTTCATAACGTTTTTGGTGTCCTGGGAAAGCCTCAGACCCCTGCTCAGAATAGTATTCCTAATAATACATAATTATATGTAATTAATAATACACAACACATATAAAATCACAGAGTAAACCAGTTATGTTGACATAAAAATGATCATTTGTTTTCCCATTCAAGTTTGTGTGACGCCTTGCAATCTTTGGGTCCCTGGATCCCAGGGCCAGTTTAGATCTTTTTTTTTTTTTTTTAAGTGAGGCAGTTGGGGTTAAGTGACTTGCCCAGGGTCACACAGCTAGTAAGTGTTAAGTGTCTGAGGCCAAATTTGAACTCAGGTCCTCCTGAATCCAGGGCCAGTGCTCTATCCACTGCGCCACCTAGCTGCCCTGGCCAGTTTAGATCTTAGGTCTAGTGCAGTCCCCCCGTTCTACAAGTAAAGAAACAGAGACTCAGGTCAAATGACTGGCCCAGGATCGCACGGCTAATTAAACGCCAGAGTTAGGATATGAGTCCGGGCCACGGCCTGACTCCCAAGGCCAGTGTTCTGTTTACTTCATCATGCTGAGTCATTAGAGGAGAGAAATGGTTAACAAGAATGTCTCTGAAGTAGGGAGACAGGGACGCATAAGGAAGGTCTCCAGGAGAGACTGTCCTAAGGCTGCCTCCCTGAAGTAGTCATGCTTCTCCACTCTGCTAAATGTGTTAAGCACCTGCTATCTATGTCCAACCCTGTGCCAGGGGCTGTGGGACCCGCCGATAAACCTGTTTGAGAGAGATAAGGTATATATACACACAGGAAAAAAAAAACGAACAATCTTAGGTTGTGTTTGCTCAGGGCAGAATGAGTGGGGTGCATAGATAAGTCTGGAGTTCATGGGGTGGGGAGACTGGGGAGTATCGAAGGTCTGCTGAGGTGGTCAAGAAAGGTGTCTCGGTGGCCCTTGGGCTTAGGCTAGACCTTGGGGTCTGAGCAAAGTGTGGAAGAGAAAAGGGATGGCCAGGCTGGGGATCTATCTCACTACAGTTGTGAGTTTCCCATGACGGTGAAGTGCCGGGCTGGTCCCAAATGGTTATGTGTGAGGCTTTCGACCTTTGAGAGAGAGATGAGATAACGTGAGGTCAGAAGAGATGAGACGGCCTGACGCTGTCCCAAGGTCTGCTTTAGTGAATGAATAAGAATGACCCATGGAGCTGAAAATTAAGAGCTGCAAGTTTCTTTAGTGGTCATCAGATCCAGCTCCCTTGTTTTACGGATAAGGAAACTGAGTCACAGGGCCTGACTCCAAGGACATAGGAGTAACTTTACAAAGGAGGAAAGAGGTTCAAATGATTGACCTAAAAGTCACAGAGGCCTAGAATAAGTGTTAAAGCTGGGCTTTATTGTTACTGGTCAAATTGGAGGCTGCCTTCCTAAATGGAGAGCGTTAAAAAGAAAAAGAGGGGCAGCTGGGTGGCACAGTGGATAGAGCACTGGCCCTGGATTCAGGAGGACCTGAGTTCAAATCCAGCCTCAGACACTTGACACTTACTAGCTGTGTGACCCTGGGCAAGTCACTTAACCCTAATTGCCTCATCAAAAAAAAGAAAAAGAGAGGATGTGTATGTTGAAAAATAGATTAGACGTCATCCCCACCCAAATTTGGGGGAAGGTCCAGCCAACATTGAGACCGATATTATGGTGTGTACATGGGTACTTCCTTAGAGCTATTCTTCACCCCATTACACATCCTTCTTACGATTTCAGTTGGGTTTTTGGACCTCATTATATACCTTGGGAAACTTGCATCCAGTCCTTGCTCTGTCATCTCCTGGTCCTTTCTAAGCTGTCGAAGTCTGACTTCCCTGTTTGAACTGGGACCAGTTGCCTCAGCGTCTTCATCTGGCACAGATCCTGAGCCTGTAATTCTGTGATTTTAACTTATTAAGTCTAAGAACAGATGTAGTTTATTCCTCGTGACCTTAGACAAGTCGTTTGGTCTCTGTACCTCAGTTTCCCCATCTGTTTGCTCTTTAATGAGGCCATTGATCCCTCCTACTTCTAGAATTCAATGAATCTAAAATAGACCTGACTCCAGAATTTTTTTTTTTTTTGGCTCCAGAAATGTTAGGAAGTCCTGCCATTGGGGAAAGTGTTTTTGTTTCCCACCAGCCTGATGACATTAATCCTTTAAGTTGGCACAATAACTTGGCTTTTCCTTAAGTTGCTTTCCAGTCCGTTTTCTTGTTGGAGTGCCGCCCCCCTTGAGGTAGCCAAGTCTCCACTTCCCAAGTGAGAAGGAACTGATGCCCTTGGACATCCAGGGACTTGGCCCAAGGTCAAGGTCTTCATTGTGACCTTTATGCACATACTCCCTCGTGATTTTATAGAGTGCTACCCCTTTAATGGCTTCTATTATCCCCACTTGGTAAATGGGAAAAATGAGATAGGGAAGGGACTTGTCCAAGGTGTCACAGCATGGTCAGGATCAGACCTTGTTTGTTCTCAGGCATAGATGTGGTTATGCCATTCTTCCCACTGAAGCCCTTGGGGGCTCTCTGTTACCTCCTCCTCAACCTTTTTTTGTTTTGTTTTGTTTTGTTTTGTGGGGCAGTGGGGGCTAAGTGACTTGCCCAGGGTCACACAGCTGGTAAGTGTCAAGTGTCTGAGGCTGGATTTGAACTCAGGTACTCCTGAATCCAGGGCCAGTGCTTTATCCACTGCACCACCTAGCCGCCCCTCTCTGTTACCTCCTAAAGAATCCCTCCCACCCCAGCCCAGCTTGGCATTGCTGGACCTCTGGGTCCAGCAAATCCAAGGAAGGCATGGGCTCACAGCTGCCTTCTTGCCTGGTACTGCTCTTGGGTGAGGATGCAGAGCCGTCCCATGGTTGAAGCAGGGCCTCTGGCCTCGGGAGCTGCTGAGGCCCTCAGCTTGCCAGCAGTCTGGCCCGTGACTGATGAAGGTCTTATGTTCTCATTGCAGTGTGCTCCGGATAACACCTTTCCCACTCCAATCATCCTGCAGAGGTGAGACAGCCCCCAGCCCTCCCCCCCTCCTCAATCTTTCAGTCTTGCTCTGGAGAGGGGCTTATGCTTCTGGGCCTGGTATGGGAAGGAGGCCGATCTTAGCTGGACTTCCCTGGAAGACCTATCCTCCCCAAAGGTTTGGGCACCAAAGATGGTGGCTCGTCCAGTGCTGCTCTTAAAAGGACTTTGTCCGGCTTAGAATTGAGGAGCTCATTCCAAAATTGGAGGCTTTTGGAGGCTTTGAGCCTTCTCACTTGTCCAGGGGAGACAGCAATTGAGTATCCATCCTTGTTGGCCAGCTTAGCCCAGTGGTCAGAGCCCTAAAGTAAGGGTCTTGAGGGTACTTGCTTTGGATTGTGGCTTTCACCTTGTTTTCTGGCCTCACCTCGACCCCTGGTCCCAGCTCCTGCCATACCCAGAAGCCATCACTTCTCTCCAAGTTGCATCCTTACCCCCTGTAAAGCCCGACAGTTCTAGCAGCTGGGGAGGTAGTAATGGGAGGTGATAGGGATTATCGAGTTGGTCCTAACTGTTCTGCCTTCCCTTCGTCCCCTAGAAACAGCAGTGCCAAAGAACTCACCTCCTTCGCAGCCGAGGCAATCGCCGTGAACCGCCAGCTGGCCCAGCGCGAAGAAGACGAGGAGGAGGAAGAAAACCGACCAATCGTCATCAAAGCTACCTCATGTTCCATGCAGCTGTCGCCACCGTCCAAGTCGAAGCTGGCCCAGCGGCGGCAGAAGGCCAGCTTGTCCAAGGCCCTGGTCAGCCCCCTGGTCCTGGTCAGCGAGCACATGTAACGGCCCCAGCCAGGTCCCCCCCACCCCCTCCTGCGCATTCATCCCGTCGAGGTTTGGTGGGGTCGGGTTTGTTTTTTAGAGCTGTTGCCAGCCGGCCGTCACTCCCTCCTCTGGCTGGTTTCCAGGGAGTTCAGCTGACCTTGGGAGTCGTTTTTTCTTTTTTTTTTTTATAAACATTTTTTAAATGGTCTAATGGTATTTACCAACAAAGCAAGAATGCGGCACACACCCCAGGCACGCTTGAAGGGCGTGTGGCACACTGACATTTGTGGGTCCTTTTTTGTTGATGAGCGTTCCCTCCCTTCCTACGCCAAAGGATGCGCTGTAAACTCAGCTCACCCCATACTGTGAAAGACGGTCAGTCAGTTGTGTGAAAAGTAAGCGGGGTTCTCCACCCCCTGCCCTACCCTGACCCCTCCACTTTCCCTTACTCCCTTTCCAGATTGAGTGGAAAGAATCAGCTCAGGAGGAAGGCCTGTTGTCCTAACTCAAGAAGCTTTTAAGTCTTCCAGAGCAGGTGATGGGTCCCTGGGGTAGGAAAGTGCCAGTGGATGGTGGGGGGACAGGGGAGGAATGTTCTCCCCTCCCCACCACACCCCTGCCGCTGCATATAGATGCAGATTTTCTATACGTGTGTGTATACATGTGCATTTTATTATTGTGCGTGTATATATACATAGATGCAAAGTTGATCTTGCATTCATCCAGCCCCATGGGGGAAATTCTCTGTATTCTAAGGGAAGCTCTCCCCACCTGGCCTGTGGCACCCACAGTGAGGGATGTGGCCCCGTCCCTAAGCTCCAGGTGAAATGTTAACACACTCCAGATAGGATGGCCTTCCAATCCTTTACTCTTTTTCCCAAGCTCTCCTTTTGGGGTCTTGTTGGGAGGACAAGCTTCACACAGCAGGATGTGTTGGCCTTGGGGCAGTAGGATCCAAGAGGAGGCCCTGCAGGCTGAGAGAGCCAAGCTGGGCCACCCCCGGGGGCTCTCTCCTCCTCTCCCTCTTTCTCCCTCTTCCCTCCCCCCCTTTGCCTCTCCCCATCACTGACTGGCCAGAATGTAGTCTAAGAGCAGGTTGGTGGCTGCCTTTCTTCCTTACTCAGCCCCCACAGGCTAAACTCCTTTCCCTCCTCTTCCCCCACCCCCATCTCCTGGGGCAGACAATCTGGGTCTTCTGCAGATTCTCCCTCTCTTTTTTTTCCTGGGGCCCTGTTAGGTATTGGCCTCCCTGGGGGAAGCAAGTGTACCTGACTGCTGGTGATAGGGATAAGATGCTGCTGGCAGGTGCTGGGACCCAAAATACGGGTGACTCCCATATCCCAGGCAGGGAGGAAGGAGGAGAGCTGGGTTCCCTATGTTCCCTGGGGTTGTTGCTGTCAGCTCCTGTGGTGGGAGGGGTGTTCTGTTAGGGCACCTGGGTGGGGCACCGCCACCTCCCCATGCCCACCCTGGTCAAACTTGTGCCAACCTTTGGTAGGACAGTAGAGAATCAAGGTGGGGCAAGAACTAGGGGAAAGCTTTATTCATCTTCATCTGCTGGAACAGGCTACTCAGGTGCCTAGATCTTGGGCACCTGGGCCCCAGGGCCTATGGTGCCTCTTTTCAGGCCTCAGGATAAGTGGGGCAATGACATGCCCACTGCCTTCCCCTAGGTTTGGAGTTGAGCCCAGAATGGGCAATTTCAGTCAGTGGGGATCAAATGGAAGGAAGTCCCTCATCTTCCCCTACCCCAAACAGAAGCCTGAAGTTTGAACAAACTCCAGCCCCCAAGGGGAATATTTACTTTGCCAACATTCAGGAAAAAAGCTTCTAGTTTCCTGCTTGGACTTTAGGTGTCTCGGATGCTGGGGCTCAGTAGATCCAAGCGGATCAGGGCTCTCTGGTTAGATATCTGAAGTAACACTCCAGCCAGGAATTACTCAAGAGAGAAAGAGAGGCCTGGTGTTTTCCTGGGTCCCTCTCTCCTCTCCAACACCATCCAGTATCAAGAGACACCCTCCCAGAAGCCAGGAGAGGGCACCTATTGGATGGGTGTTTTCTTCCCATCCCACCTTTGCATTCTGGGCAGTGATAAACTATGCAATACCAGTTCCGTCTTATGTATGCATATGTGTGTATATATACATATATATGTGTGCGTGTGTGTGTGTATGTATATACACACACGCATGCACACATAAAATTTTTTCTTTCCCAGTCAGGGAGGTGAAGATGGTGGAACGTGTTTGGAGAGAAGTCCTCAGGTTTTCTTGATAGTCAGTTCCCCTAAGCCTCAAATAGCATTTTTCTCGTACCCTCAGTCCTCATTTCTCTGCTATGGAAGCCCCCCTTCCAGCCCTCGGCCAGAACTCCCTTGAATAGTCTGGGTCACGCTGTGTGAGTTTCGTCCCATGCCCACCAGGGAAGTTGGGCAGCCGCTCAGACGGCCACAGATGGAAGCAGGGGATTATGGGGAAGCAATAGTCTTGCTTCTTCAGAGTCCAAGGTCTTTGATTGTACATTGTGTTTTTATAGGGATTTTTGGAGCAATTTGTTTTTATTCTCACTTGTAGATTTCATCCTGCCCTTCCCCCCACCGCCCCCACCCAACGGGTATTTGTCTTATATTAAGAATACTTGAATGGTGTAAGTAGGGGTCAGGCTATCCCCACACTACACCTGGAATCCTGGTCACACCTGGAGGAGGGGGCAGAGGTTTTTTTTTAAAAAAAAAAAAAGAAAGAAAAGAAACAACTCCCTCTTCCTATGTTTTCCCCCCCTCCAATATGCCTTGACCTCCAATCCTCCCCAAATCTTCTTTGGACATAACCTGGCAGGCCAGGGCAGGGCCTGGAGGATTGAAGTTTCCTCCCCTACTGACCTCTACTGAGTGTTGTGGGGTGGGGCATGACAGAGGAGGAAGATGGAAAGACCGTCTGCCTTCTTATATCCTGCCCCTCGCTCCGGCCCCCTTTATGGGTCAGACTGCTGACTCATTTCCAAAGACTCTGTCTGCAGTATCTGAAGTTTCTTGAGTAGGATGGGGGTGTCAAAAGAAAAATCTATGGTGGTTCTTTCCAGCTGGGAGTTTTCTGGGATTTTTTTTTTCTTTTAACTCCCCCCCCCCAAAAAAAAAAGCCTTGGAGACTCAAATTGCTGTTTTCCCCCTACTAATCAGAACTTAGCAGATACTGATGACTGACTTTTATTTTTGTTTTTTAAATTTAGGTTCATTTTCCCCTTCCTGCCCAACTCCTTTCCCCCACCGCACCCCCTTCAGTCAATTAATTCAACTTGGAACTGGTTAGAAATGTTACTGTGAACCTGACTTTTTCAAGGCTCATAAAGAGATGCACCCCCTGTCCCCACCCCAACAATGGGGTTGGCTATTCTTGAAAGTGGCCGAACCGATGTCACGCACTGCACTGCTGGTATCCAAGACTGGCCCCCGTGAGAAGGGGTCCGTCAGCTTAGAAACTGCTTTTAAAAAAAAAAAAAAACCAACAACAACGGAAAACACACCAACCCAATAGAACGAAAAGGAGGGGAAAAAAAGCACTTTAACTATGGGGTACCAGGCAAACTGATACAACTCAAGAGTTTTCCTTTATAACAACTATCAAATGCCAGAATTTTGTATTCTGTTTTGTAAGAATTTAATAAAAGCATTGCAACCTATCGATTGTAGAAGACTGTGTGGTCTTCCCCATTTGGTGCCGGGCCAGGCTTGTTGGCTTGGGAGACGGGTGATTGTGTCACATTGGCTTTTGCCCTCATGGAGTTGGGGGTGGGCTGGGGAGGAGCAGGTACATGACGGATGACTTTAGTGATATATGGCAGAGTGCCTAGAGAGGGGACAATAGCTCCCCAGCCTTACAGGACTTCAAGGTTTGCTCTTGGAGGCAGGTGGCACAGGCAAGAATGAGCTTAGGGTCACAGCGAATATGGGTAGGGGAGATTAGAGAGCACGGGACTGAAAATGATCTAGAACATGACTTCTTAAGCTTTTTCCACTCACGATCCCTTTTTGCTGGAGAACTTTATGCAGCTCTGGGGTAGGTAGGAATATAAAATTCAACACACAACCTTTTAATGTTGCCAAATTTTTTGGGACCCTCACATTCAGTTATACTACCCTGTGTGGGGTTAAGACCCACAGTTTAAAAAGTTTTGGCTAGAAGGGGCAGAACAATGAACCAAATCTAATAGATCAAACTAAAGGCATCCACAAACTTTAAGGAGGCCAACAAGGGAAGGAGGAAAAAAAGGTCTTAATGTTTCTCCCAACACAAGTGACCCCATTTTGGAGAGAGTCTCTATTTTGGGGTAAACTGAACAAATGCAAGTATAAGAATTTACCCCCATCGCAATTTGCTCTGTAAAGCTATGCATAAAAATAAGTTCCTACATAACAGTAGAAGACATTAGGTACTTGAGACGTTAGAGAAATCTTTGCTTTGTCCTGCCTACAAAGGCAGTTGTAGGCAACTTTTTGTTTTGGTTTGGTTTTTTTGTGGGGCAATGAGGGTTAAGTGACTTGCCCAAGGTCACACAGCTAGTAAGTGTTAAGTGTCTAAGGGTCGGATTTGAACTCGGGTCCTGAATTCAGGGCCGGTGCTTTATCCACTGTGCTATCTAGCTGCCCCCTGTAGGCAACTTTAAAAATAAGATGTTTACTTTAATGTGGAAAGAAAAATATTTTAATACGGACTTATAGACTACTCATAGCTACATTTATGGAGTTGGAGTGTCAGGGGAGAGCTTTCCTTTAGAGTAAACAACTCTCTTGGGGGCAGTTAGGCGGCACAGTGTATAGAATGCCAGACCTGGAGTCAGGAAGAACTGAGTTCAAATCTGACCTTGGACGCTAATAGTTTGACCACGGGCAAGTCAACTAGCCTTGTTTGTGTTATGGGCCCATAGCACCCCAGAAGTTCTCTGGGGCACATCAAAGAACCTTCTCCTTGAGAAACTAAACCAAAGGACAGATACACCTAAAGAGATAAGTGGAACCAGATCGGACTGAGCTAGCTCCGGGACCCCCACTCTTCATTCTAGTCTCCCTCACCCCTGGGGAGAAGTTTGGGTGTGGCTGCTGCCTTTGTGCAGGGAGGAGGACAGAGATGGCTTCAGAGATCCGCAGCCACCCCTCACCCAACTTCCCCAGCCCCCACCAGTAGGGATGGTCCTCCCTCAATAGGGGAACTTTCCACAGTCAGATGATCACTTCATGGACCTCTATAAAAGTATCTGCCTATGTCCTGCTCGAGGAGATTGGTATCTCAGAGCCACGCTCTGTGCCATGCCTTCTCCCCATGAGACGAAGTCCCTTCCCCAGCCCCTAAATAAACTACTATCTTATTCTATCGGTTTTGTGTGCAAGAGGGTGTAATTCTTTAAAGAGGAATTCTTAAGGACCGCAAAACCCTACCCCATGCCCAATTCCCTTACCCTATTTTCCCCATGACATTTGCCTCTGTTTCCTATCTGTAAAATGAGCTGGAAAAGGGAAAGTCAAACCACTTCTGTGTCTCTACCAAGAAAATGCCAAATGGGGTCATGGAGAGCTGGAGAAGACTGAAGAAAAAACAACCCTCTGACCAGATGCTATCTGACCTGATACAGTGTCCTTTCATCTGTGTGTATTCCCCCTCCAGCCCAAAGGAGGGGGCGTGTGGGCAATGCCATCTGACTCTGAGTGGTTCTGCCTTGTGGTTTTGCTCTAGAAGTGGATTACTTAGGCAGGTTCCACCTTGCTGGAGAGAGTCCAGTGAAGGTTGTGTAGCCACTTATCAGGAAGCTCTGAGGGTTCAGGAGAGATCAAGACCAGTTCAGCTTGTGTGTATGGGTCTGTTCTCAAGGTCTCTCTGAAGAACTTAGGACTCAATTGTAAGACATGGGAGACGCCAGCCCGGGACCTCCCAGCATGGCGTGTTTGCTTCAAAGAAGACGCTGTGCTCTGTGAGCGAAGCAGGACTGCAGCAACTCAAAAGAAATGCGAGATGCACAAATTGAGAGAATCCTCCCAATGTTCACACGGATTATTTGTGCCAGACCTGTGGTAGAACCTCCCAAGCTCACGTTGGTCTGATCAGCCACAGTCGGACACACTGTACCTTGACCCCAACATAGTGATGTCATTGTGGTCCTCTTCGAGAATGAAGAACAACAACCAAAACCGATGTGTGTGTTGGAGGTGGAGGTGAGAAAAGTTAAGGGAGGGCATCTCCAGGATCTCTTTCCCCATTTGGAAAATATTCTTGGGTTAGAGGTTCCAAGATCATCCCACCCTTCTATTAACAAACTACCTACTAAGTGCAAGGCACTAAGAAATAAAAATAAAATATAACTCTTCTTACTCCTACGGGAGTCCCTTTTACTGGTGTGGTGTGGGAAGATATGTCTATACAAGGAAGGGTGATTCAGATAGTTTAGAAAAAGACTAAGGAAGAAGAGAATAATCTTCCTTGTAGCTTTGGGGCTCATCAATCCACACACATTTAACAAATGCCTGCTGTCTGCCAGTCTGTTCTAAGTCCTGGGAATGCAAAGACAAAAATCGAGCTGTCAGTTGCTGTCGGTTTCCCCTTCTTTTTTCTCTTTTCCTCTCCTCCCATTCATTCTTCACTCCTTCCTGGTCTCTCTTCACTCCTTTCTCTTCCCTACTTCTCTCTGCCTCTCTTTTTGTTTTGTTTTGTTTTGTTTTTGGTGGGGCAATAAGGGTTAAATGACATGCCTAAATCCAGGGCCCGTGCTTTATCCACTGTGCCATCTAGCTGTCCCCTCTGCCTCTCTTTTAACATTCCTCCTCCCTTCCACCATGACTCCCTTTCTGACTATTCCCTGGAACTCTCTTCCCTTAGTCCATCTCCCTGTTTTTTCATCCCTTATTCCTCTCTTTTCCCCTTCTCCCACTCTGATTCCCCATCTTGCCCCTCCTCTTTTACTCATGGGTTGGGTGGCCTAGGTGGATGTTTTAAGGGACCCTTCTCTTCATATTATTCTTCCCCTTCAAGTCTCTCCCCGCCTGCAGATGGTCTTTGTCTCTTCCCTGAATTCCTATAGGCTAGCCCTTGGTTCTTTCCTGGTCTGTACTTTGGAGAGAGCTGCTTCAGATGAATGATGAGGCCAGAAGCCAGACTGCAAGGCATCAAGAAGAGAGTGAGAGGAAAGGAGGCACCTACTGTAGACAGCCTCCTCAAAGAGCTTATCCACAAAAGGGAGGAGAGATGTCGGCTGACAGCTCGCGGAGAATGGGCATGGAAGCTTCCTAGGCTTGGATATCCTGCTTCTTCTGCTTTGGACACGTGATTTCACTGGTGGAGGGGCTGGGTGAGATCCCCTGCTCTACCAGTGCAGGCCAACAGCCACTCTACCACTCTACCACTCTCCTGTGAGGAGAGTTTTAGAGTTGCCTGGGAAATTAAGATGTTAAGTGACTGCTCCAGGGCCATATAGCCCAATGTATTGGGATTTCTTAATTTCTTTTTCTTTCTTTCCTTCACTCTTTCTTTCTTCCTTTCTTTCTCAAACACTTGATACTTACTAGCTGTGTGACTTGCCCAGGGTCACACAGCTAGTAAGTGCCAAGTGTTTGAGGTCAGATTTGAACTCAGGTCCTCCTGAATCCAGGGCTGGTGCCTTATCCACTGCGCCACCTAGCTGCCCCTGTATTGGGATTTAAACCCAAGTTATCCAGACTCTGATTCTGGGTCTCTCTTCATTAGGCAACACTGCCTCTCATGCCCCTTTGAATATAACCTAATATTGCATTAGGTATTTTTTTTGGCTGCCATATGACATTGTTGGTTCACATTAGTCTTTTATGTCCATTAAATCCTCAAGATCATTTTCAAAAGCTACTGCCCAGCCAGACTGTCTACATATTACACTTGGGAAACCTTTTTTTTTTTTAACTCAAGTACAAGATTACATTTGTCCCTTTAAAAATGTGTCCTTCTAGAATCTGCCCAGCATTCTAACTCACCAAGATCTTTGTGGATCCAAACTTTCACCCAGCATATGAGCTATCTCTCCAGATCTTCTCATCTGGAAATTTGGTAAATATGACTATGTCTTTCTCAGTCAGTGGTAGAAATGTTAAACATGGGGTCAGCTAGGTGGTACAGTGGATAGAGCACTGGCCCTGGATTCAGGAAGACCTGAGTTCAAATCCAGCCTCAGACAATTGACATTTACTAGCTGTGTGACCCTGGGCAAGTCACTTAATCCTCATTGCCCCACCAAAAAAAAAAGAGAGAAATGTTAAACAGCCCATGGTCAGACAGAGCTTCTGATCTGTCTATCCATCTGTCTGTCTATACACATACACATAAGTGTGTGTATGTTGTTCGTTTTTTTGTTTTTGTTTTTGTTTTTTGGCAGGGCAATGGGGGTTAAGTGACTTGCCCAGGGTTGCACAGCTAGTAAGTGTCAAGTGTCTGAAGCTGGATTTGAACTCAGGTACTCCTGAATCCAGGGCCAGCACTTTAACCACTGCACCATCTAGCTGCCCCCATGTTGTTCGTTTTTTAAGAGGACTGATGACATCATGGGCTGATGTCTTGACTTGTTTGTGAATTAGATTTAATCGAGGCAGAGTTTGGACTCGCTGATGAGTTTGAGGTCTCTTGGCAACCTGCAACCTGGTTTAGTCCATCTGCCGGGTGTGGCCCCCGTGTATGCTACAACTTCTTGCAGCCACAGGGGAGAATTGAGTGATCACTCAACTCATCAGCGAGTTGGAGTGGGGATGGGTGTCTGCCCCAAGCATGTGAAGACTTTCCCCAGAGGAATGAGCTGATGACAAGTTTGTTCCAATGACCATGAAGACAATTGAAGCAGGCATCAGGGAGTGCTTAGAGCTTGGTCAGACATTAAAGACGCCAAGGTCACCCAGTGCATCCTGGGCCACTGAACTTGAGTCATGTCATTGGCCCTCTTCAAAAAAGAAGGCCAAAACAACATCTCTTTGTATATATCCATGTGTGTATCTATGTGTGTGTACATGTAAACATAGATGCATATGTGTATATAGAGCAGCTGGGTTTGAAGTCAAGGTACCTGTGCTCAAATCCCCTCTCTGATACTTGGCACATGTATGACCTTAGGCAAGTCACTTCCCTTTTCTTGGTTCTCAGTTTTCTGATTTGTCTGTACAATGAGAAGGTTGGAGAGAGAATCTCTCTAGAGTGCCTTCCTGCACTAACCATTATGATCCTATGATCCTAGGGGCACTGCACTAGAGACTCCATTCCAAGTCGACATTGAACCATTGATCACTTCTTTCACCCAACTGTCAACTCAGATGATTTTGAGGTTTCCTCATCATGCGGTCATATAGCTCACGTTTCTCATTCTTTTATGCAAGCAAAGCATGAGAACCTTTCTAAGCTGCTTTCCTAAAACCTAGGTAAATGACGCCCATAACATTCTCCTGACCTACCAGTCCAGTAACTCCATCAAATAAAAGGAAATGAGGTTCATCTGGTATGACTTGTCCTTCTTTGACTGATGTTGACTCTGGGATTATTATAGCTTTTTCTACAGGTTCACTAACCATCTTTTAATAAGACAGTCTGGAATTTTCCCAGGAGTTGAAGTCAAGCTCCCTAGCTTATAATTTAAAGACTCATTTCTTCCCTAAAAAAAATTAAATAAATAAATAAAATTATTTGAGCACTTGAATCCTGCACATCTTTTAGAACTCACTGACCATGCATTTGCCAATGAGTTTTCAGCCTGGGTTGGGGGTAAGCTGGCCTGGTGAGTTGACCTCCACCAGGGCAGGAAGGTGCTCTCTTATTTTTTTTTTTTTAAGTGAGGCAATTGGGGTTAAGTGACTTGCCCAGGGTCACACAGCTAGTAAGTGTTAAGTGTCTGAGACCGTATTTGAACTCAGGTCCTTCTGAATCCAGGGCCGGTGCTCTATCCACTGTGCCACCTAGCTGCCCCTGGGTTTTGTTTTTTTTTCTTGAGAGGCAATGAGGCTTAAGTGACTTGCCCAGGGTCACACAGCTAGTAAGTGTTAAGTGTCTGAGGCCAGACTTGAACTCAGGTACTCCTGAATCCAGGGCCGGTGCTCTATCCACTGCGCCACCTAGCTGCCCCCTAGACAACTTCTTCTTCTTTTTTTTTTTTAGTGAGGCAATTGGGGTTAAGTGACTTGCCCATGGTCACACAGCTAGTAAGTATTAAGTGTCTGAGGCTGAATTTGAACTCAGGTACTCCTGACTCCAGGGTCGGTGCTCTATCCACTGCGCCATCTAGCTACCCCCCTAGATAACTTCTTATCCTTCTTGGGCTGACTTCCTCTAGAGAATTTTAGCTCATGGGATCCCACCTTTTCTTTTCTGGAATCCTCCAAGATCTGCTCTCCCCAAGTCAAAGGTGAATGTTAGACAACACTTCCCTCTCACTCTCTATTGTGAATTCTAACATGGAACTGTCTATGTCTCAAGATTTCCAACATTTCCACTCCATCAGTCAGTTCCTCCTAGTTTGTGGAAATCAGCTCCAGCATTGACATTCCCTTCATTAGGGGTTCCACTGTGGAAAGATGACATTATCACAATGTCAAATAAAAAACTTATTAGATGCTTTTTTTTTTTTTTTAGTGAGGCAATTGGGGTTAAGTGACTTGCCCAGGGTCACACAGCTAGTAAGTGTTCAGTGTCTGAGGTTGGATTTGAACTCAGGTACTCCTGACTCCAGGGCCGGTGCTCTATCTACTGCGCCATCTAGCTGCCCCTAAGATGCTTTTCTGTTTTTTTGTTTTTTGCAGGGCAATGAGGGTTAAGTGACTTGCCCAGGGTCACACAGCTAGTAAGTGTCAAGTGTCTGAGACCAGATTTGAACTCAGGTACTCCTGAATCCAGGGCCGGTGCTTTACTGCTGCGCCATCTAGCTGCCCCGATGCTTTTCTTTTGACAGAGGGAGATCTCCAGTCAATTCTTTGGATAATTGAAGTCACCCATCATTACTACATCATGTTTCTGTGCCAGACTTGTGATTTCCTCCCCACCCCCAACTCCTCATCTATTTCCTCTTTCTTTGCAAACAGTCTGTTATTTATCTGTGATAATATCTTTTCTATTTATGCTTTTGCTTATCTTCATTCAAAAAATCTTCATTGGGGCAGCTAGGTGGCGCAGTGGATAAAACACCAGCCCTGGATTCAGGAGAACCTGGGTTCAAATCCTGGCCACGGACACTTGACACACTTACTAGCTGTGTGACCCTGGGCAAGTCACTTAACCCTCATTGCCCTGCAAAAATAAAAACAAAGCAAAACAAAAATTCATCAAGTTTTCCACTGCTGCATCTTGAATTTCTTCACATGATTATGTCTTCTTAGTATACAGGGCAACCCTGGGCCTACACTACACTTTCCTTTACCTATCCTGTACCTTTTAAATAAGGGGTACCCGGGGCAGCTAGGTGGCGCAGCGGTAAAGCACGGGCCCTGGAGTCAGGAGTACCTGAGTTCAAATCCAACCTCAGACACTGAACACTTACTAGCTGTGTGACCCTGGGCAAGTCACTTAACCCCAATTGCCTCACTAAAAACAAAAATAAAAAAAAATAAGGGGTACCCTTAGAAAGGAAGGCAGAACATCCTAGAGGAGATCCATAATGACCCAGAGGAGTTTGGTCTAACTATCCCCTTAGGAAAAACCAAGTGAATAAGGAATGCCTATTGCATAGACTGGGATGCACAGCTGAATGGATGGGTAATAGAACTGGTTCATCAGGATGACCATCAATCAATCAACAAGCATTTATTAAGTACTCACTATGTACCAAACACTCTATATGGACAAATACTCTCAATGTACAGTGAACCCTGAACTGAACAGGAAGATAGCAGGCTGGATAGCTTTGGGGAAATTGCAGAGTTGTTCTAATTACTTCTTCCCGGGGCAGCTAGGTAGCACAGTGGATAAAGCACTGGCCCTGGATTCAGGAGTACCTGAGTTCAAATCCGGCCTCAGACACTTGACACTAGCTATGTGACCCTGGGCAAGTCACTTAAACCTCATTGCCCAGCAAAAAAAAAAACAACAACCAAAAACCAATTACTTCTTCCCAAAACAAAGGCATATATGTACATATAAATGTGTGTGTGTGTACACACACACACACACACACACACACACACACACACACACACACACACATACTAATACCAATACCCTTCTGTCATTGTATAAGCCATAGAACACTGAAGAAGTGAAATTAAAAACGCAGAAGGACAATGGAGAGAGGTGCGTGGGGGCCATTGGAAGGATGCGATTACTTATTGAGGGAAGAGTAAAGAATGATATCAAAGAAATGCATGAGCAAAAAAAAAAGATGGGCTTGTCATGTGGCAAGAGCAAGGAATAACTCGCTTATGTGATCTCTTGGTATTCTCAGTATATTAAAACCTCTATGGGGCAGCTAGGTGGCACAGTGGATAGAGCACCAGCCCTGGAGTCAGGAGTACCTGAGTTCAAATCCAGCCTCAGACACTTAACACTTACTAGCTGTGTGACCCTGGGCAAGTCACTTAACCCCAATTGCCTTACTAAAAAACAAAAAACCCCCCCAAAAACCCTCTACATTCTGGGTGGACTTCCTGTGAGGAGAAAATGGACTCTTACGAAGTCTCTTATAAAGGACTGGCCCAGTTGGGTCGCATCACTAGCCAGAACATCCACATCCATGTGGTCATAAAACCATTGGAGTATTTGCATAGACCAGGGGTGTTGTGGGACTCAAATGAGAAAATGGAAGCCAAGCACTTTGCAGACCTTAAAGTACCATATAAATGCCTGTTGTTATTCCCTGAGCCCTCTACTGCCTACCTGCTGGCCTCAAGCAATGCTTATAAAGCAGGGTGCTAGTAAATGTTTAACAGACAAAAATTGCTAGGAAAACTGGAATGAGGTTTGGCAGAAACTAAGCATGGACCAACATCTCAACGATATACTAATTTTGTTATTCAGTCCTGTCTGATTCTTTGTGACCCCTTTTGGGGTTTTCTTGGTAAAGATTCTGGAGTGGTTTGTCATTTACTTTTCCATCTCATTTGACATATGAGGAAACTGAAGCAAACAGGGTTAAGTGACGTGCCCAGGATCACACAGATGTGAACTCAGGTATTCCTGACACCAGGCTTGGTACTGTCTTGCATTGATTGCATCACCTAGCTACCCAAACTATATCAAACTAAGGTCAAAATGAATAAATGATTTAGACATAAAAGGTGATATCATGACTAAATTAGGGGAACATGGAATGTATGAATAAGGGAATTATTTACCACCAGAGATAGAGAGGATCACAGGAAATAAAATGGATAATATTACTTACATGAAATCAAAGAGCTTTTGCACAAACAAAATTAATGTAGCCAAAATTAGAAGGAAAGCAGGAAACTGGGGGGAAATTTACAGCAAGTTTCTCTCATAAAGGCCTAATTTCTCAAACATATAGGAAACTGAGCCAAATTTATAAAAAGAAGAGCCATTTCCCAATTGATAATTGGTCAAAGGATACAAACAAGCAGTTTTCAGAAGAACTCTATCTAAAAGAAAGCTACCATTAGTCACATAAAAATGCTCTAACTCACTTTTGTTTTGTTTTGTTTTTTTGCAGGGCAATGAGGGTTAAGTGACTTGCCCAGGATCACACAGCTAGTAAGTGTCAAGTGTCTGAGGTGGGATTTGAACTCAGGTCCTCCTGACTCCAGGGCTGGTGCTTTATCCACTGCGTCACCTAGCCACCCCCTCTAAATCACTTTTGATTAGAGAAAATGCAAACTAAAACAACTCTGAGATACTACCTCTCACCCATCAGATTAGCTAACATGACAGAAAATGACAATTATAAATGCTAGATGAGATCTGGAAAAATAGGGAAATGAATTCAATGTTGGTAGAGCTGTGAATGGATCCAATCATTCTGGAGAACAATTTGGAACTATACCCAAAGGGCTATAAAACTGTGCATATCATTTGACCCAGCAATAACACTACTAGGTCTGTATCCCAATGACATCAAAGGAAAGGCAAAAGGATCTATGTTTACAAAAATATTTCTAGTAGCTCTTTTTGTAGTGGTAAAGAATTAGAAATTAGGGGGATGTCCATCAGTTGGAGAATGGCTAAACAAGTTGTGGTATATGTTTGTGA